>NC_134363.1:65750847-66078236 GCF_048569485.1 Anomaloglossus baeobatrachus
CTCATTTGTTTTGATTGTTTGCACATGATTTGCTCTCTATAGCTTATGTACTGTATTATTTTTATTTCTTTAGTATATGCTTGAAAAAGGTGAATTAGGTCCGAAATATTATGTGTATTATACAATAACCTTTGGACAACCGAATCCCAGATTATTTTTAACTAATTTCAGTCATAGAGATTGGGATTCTATTCAGGCACCTGTACTTTCAAGGAGTGCCGTATCTGTTCATGTTGTAGGAATTTGTTCCCTCGGCAGGGATAGGGAAGCTGGTTGGAGTTTATGGAAAGATGGAAGGAGCTATATACCGGGGAATCTTGGAGACGCCACAAAACACTTGAGACTATGACGTAGGTTCACCTTCCAGCAGCACAACGACCCTAAACATTCCAGTGCTATAATGGATGGTTTAGATAAAAAAATATTCTGGCGTTTGGATGACCAGTAGTGATGAGCGAGCATGCTTGTAACTACTCGGTACTCGCACGAGTATCGCTGTACTCGGGCTGCTCGGCGGGGACCGAGTAATCTCGCGATACTCGTGCTGTACTCGTGGTCTTCATTTCTGCATGTTGGCGCTCTTTTGAGAGCCAGCCCTCATGCAGAGATTGGCTGGCAGACCACTGCAATGCCACAGCCCTGTTAGTTGTGGAATTGCAGTGATTGGCCGGCCTGCACAGCGTGACCGAGCCTTTATACCGGCCGGCGCGCTGTGCTCTGCTCACAGCTATCCAGACAGTCAGTGCAGGGAGAGTGTCGCTGATTCAGGGAAAGCTTTGCGGCCCTTTATAGCTTTTTCAGTTGCAGGGCTGCAAACAGTGTGACCAAAAGTCCTTCTCAGGACTATTCTAGTTGTATACAGGCAGGCAGGATATAGCCAGGTCGGAGTACAGTAGCAGAGTCCTTCTCAGGACTATTGTTGCTATATACAGGCAGGGTATAGCCAGGTCTGAATACAGGCTAGTGACCAGAAGAGTCCTTGTCAGGACTATTGTACCAGTATACAGGCAGGCAGGCAGGCAGGGTATTTATAGCCATTCCTAGTGGTGACCGTATACCAGCCTTCATCATATCTGGGGCTGGTGTACACAGTGTAAAACAGTCCAGATAGTGTCTGACTTGTCTGTAATTGTCGCTCCCCAAAAAAACCTGTTAGGTTCTTATTGCGTCCGTGCTTGGTTTTTAAAACCGCACGTGTGTGCCTGTTGGTGGCAGCGTACAGGTGCACTTGTGTGCAATTTCCACAAACTTTGATATAACGCACAAGTAGTGAATATACACGTCAGCAGTGCACAGCATTGCAAAATGTGCAAGGGCATTGGCAAGGAACAAGGAAGTGGACGTGATGGTGGTGCAGGCAGAGGCCGAGGTCGTGGGCAAGCTCTAATTTCGCCACAACAAAGGGCCACATCTAGTCGCTCGCACGTCCTGTCCCAAATTCTTGGGGACCGCAGCAGTACACCGCTCTTGAACCAAGACCAGTGTCAACAGGTTGTTAGTTGGATAGCGGATAATGCTTCCAGTCAGATTGGCACCACCACAAACACTCTGTCTTCCACACGGTCAAGTGTCAGTAGCCGTGATACTGCACCGCACATTTCTGAACCTGATCCTCCTTCCTACCACCAGGCTGAGTACACGTCCTCCTCGGACATTAATGATCCCACACTTGGACACTCGGAAGAGTTGTTCACGTTTCCATTCACACATTCTGGCCTCTCGCCAGCTCATATTGAAGTGGGTCATGAGGAGATCGTCTGTACAGATGGCCAAATATTTGAGCAGCCACGTTCTCACGAAGTTGGCAACGTGTCTCAACAAGTGGTGGACGATGATGAGACACAATTGTCAGGAAGTCAGGAGGAGGAGCAGGGTGCGGAAGAGGAAGACGACGTGGTGGATGATCCAGTAACTGACCCAACCTGGCAGGAGGATATGCAGTGCGAGGACAGCAGTGCACAGGGGGAGGGAGGCGTAGCATCACAACAGGCAGTAAGAAGCAGGGTGGTGGCCCCAGGCAGAAGTCAGGCAACCGTTCCCCGGAACAACACGACGACACAAGGTGCCTGTACAAATGTTAGGTCTTCCCGAGTCTGGCAGTTTTTTAAGTTGGATCCAGATGATTCAAAAAAGGCCATTTGCAACACCTGCCGTGCCAGCATCAGCAGGGGTACCAAAACTAGCAGCCTGACCACCACCAGCATGATCAGGCACATGTCAGCCAAGCACCCGACTTTGTGGGAAGTACAACAGAGTCGAGGAGCAGTGCTTGCTGATGTCACTGCTACGTCTTCGCTGGTTGTGCATGCGAGCCAATCCCCTGTCCATGCTGCCTGCGAACAAGCCTCCTCCACTCCTGCACCTGCAGTTGCCTACGCAGAAAGAACACCATCATCAAGCACGTCCTTGTCCCAGCGCAGCGTTCAGTTATCCATTCAGCAAACCTTTGAACGCAGGCGCAAATACACTGCCAACACCCCACATGCCACAGTTCTAAATGCTAACATTTCGCGACTGCTTGCGCTGGAAATGTTGCCTTGTAGGCTGGTGGAGACAGAAGCATTCCGTGACCTGATGGCGGCAGCTGTCCCACGTTACTCGGTCCCCAGCCGCCACTATTTCTCCCGGTGTGCCGTCCCCGCGTTGCATAACCACGTGTCACAAAACATCACACGTGCCCTGAACAACGCTGTTTCACCCAAGGTCCACCTAACCACAGACACGTGGACAAGTGCTTGTGGGCAAGGCCGCTACATCTCGTTGACGGCACACTGGGTTAATATTGTGGAAGCTGGGACCCAGTCTGAGCGAGGGACGGAACACGTCCTTCCCACACCAAGGTTTGCAGGCCCTACCTCAGTCAGTGTTTCACCCACACTCTACAGCTCCGGAATGTCATGCTCTTCAGCCTCCTCCTCCTCCTGCACATCCTCATCCACTGTACCCTCCACACCAGTCACAAGCTGGAAGCACTGCAGCACTGCCTCGGCGAAGCGGCAACAGGCTGTGCTGAAGCTAATCTGCATAGGTGACAAACCCCACAATGCAGAAGAGCTGTGGACAGCTCTGAAACAGCAGGCAGATCACTGGCTCACACCTCTGAACCTAAAGCCAGGAAAGGTCGTGTGTGACAATGGCCGGAACCTGGTGGCGGCTTTGAGGCGAGGCCAGCTGACACATGTTCCATGCGTGGCCCATGTTCTCAACCTCGTGGTTCAGCGGTTTCTAAAGTCATACCCAGAGCTGTCTGATCTGCTGGTAAAAGTTCGCCGCCTGTCTGCACATTTTCGAAAGTCACCTACTGCTTCAGCCGGCCTTGCCGGCTTTCAGCGCAGTTTGCATCTTCCGGCTCACAGACTGGTGTGTGATGTCCCCACGCGTTGGAATTCAACTCTGCACATGTTGGTCAGGATATGTGAGCAGAAGAGGGCAGTTGTTGAGTACCTGCATCACCTAAGCCGTCGGGAAATGGGTCAAACTCCACACATAACACCTGAGGAGTGGAGATGGATGTCAGACCTATGTACCATCCTCCAAAACTTTGAGGACTCCACCAAGATGGTGAGTGGTGATGACGCCATTATTAGCGTCACCATACCGCTACTCTGCCTTCTAAAACGGTCTCTGCTGAAAAACAAACATGATGCATTGCAGGCGGAGCGCAATGAGTTGCAGCAAGAAACAGTAGTGGGTGTGGGTGATGATAACACACAGCCCAGCCTCGTCTCATCACAACGTGCAGTGGAGGACTATGACGAGGAGGAGGATGAAGACATGGAGCAACTCTCCGGCCAAATTGAGGATATGACATGCACACCAGTCATATCCTCGGTTCAGCGTGGCTGGCCAGAGGACAGGGTAGATGAGGAGGAGGAGGAGGAGGAGGAGGAGGACAGCATGTTCAGTCATCTTGTTGGTCAGGCTACTGAAGTCCTGGCTGTTAAGAGTCTGGCGCACATGGCTGACTTTATGGTAAGCTGCCTGTCTCGTGACCCTCGCGTTAAGAACATCTTGGCCGACAATCATTACTGGTTGGTATCACTGTTAGACCCACGCTACAAGGAGAACTTTTTGTCTCTTATTCCCGTGGAGGAGAGGTCAACCAAAATGCAGCAGTTCCGGAAGGCCATAGTCACGGAAGTAGGCAAAGCATTCCCCTCACAAAACGCTAGCGGCATAGGTCATGAATCAGTGGACAACCGAGGCGTACAGCCGAGAGAGGCACAAGTCCAATCCGCCAGAGGTAGGGGAACAGTCTTTAAGATGTGGGACAGTTTTCTCAGCCCCTCACGTACCACAGCCCCTGAGGTGCGGGGTAGTGCCACAAGAAATCCTAAGTTTGCCCAGATGCTGAAGGAGTACCTTGCAGATCGAACAACTGTACTCCGACATTCCTCTGTGCCTTACAATTATTGGGTATCCAAGCTGGACACGTGGCATGAATTGGCTCTCTACGCCTTGGAAGTCCTGGCCTGCCCTGCTGCTAGCGTTTTGTCAGAGCGTGTTTTTAGTGCCGCAGGTGGAATCATTACAGATAAACGCACCCGCCTGTCAACTGAAAATGCTGACAGGCTGACTCTGATCAAGATGAACAAGGGTTGGATTGGGCCAGACTTCACCACACCACCAGCAAATGAGAGCGGAATTTAAAGTTTGCCATGTACCTCCACTCACCCATGGGTACACACTTCTGGACTTTGGATAATCGCTGGACTGCTCCTCCTTCTCCTCATGCGCCACCATGATGATGACCGTTACAAATTGCAATACTTAGGCCTTTGTTTCAGGTATACCCCCAGTGGTAAATTTTTTCGCCCATTCTTTGCAGAATGGACATTACAACGACAGGAGACCCGCTCCTTTGCAATGGGAACAATGTTTTGAGGCCCTCATGCACGTCTCTACCCAGGGACAACGTGGAGCCTCCCAATTTTTGGCTGCCCTGCCTAAGGGCTATACTATAATACACCCACTTCCTGACAATGGACACTTAATGTTTTGAGGCCCTCATGCACGTCTCTACCCAGGGACAACGTGGAGCCTCCCAATTTTTGGCTGCCCTGCCTAAGGGCTATACTATAATACACCCACTTCCTGACAATGGACACTTAATGTTTTGAGGCCCTCATGCACGTCTCTATCCAGGGACAACGTGGAGCCTCCCAATTTTTGGCTGCCCTGCCTAAGGGCTATACTATAATACACCCACTTCCTGACAATGGACACTTAATGTTTTGAGGCCCTCATGCACGTCTCTACCCAGGGACAACGTGGAGCCTCCCAATTTTTGGCTGCCCTGCCTAAGGGCTATACTATAATACACCCACTTCCTGACAATGGACACTTAATGTTTTGAGGCCCTCATGCACGTCTCTACCCAGGGACAACGTGGAGCCTCCCAATTTTTGGCTGCCCTGCCTAAGGGCTATACTATAATACACCCACTTCCTGACAATGGACACTTAATGTTTTGAGGCCCTCATGCACGTCTCTACCCAGGAACAACGTGGAGCCTCCCAATTTTTGGCTGCCCTGCCTAAGGGCTATACTATAATACACCCACTTCCTGACAATGGACACTTTGTCAGGTTTCCAGGTTTTCCAGTTCTCTTTTGAATGAGCTTGCCCTCAGTTAACATGGAGTTTAAGGTTCTGTTGCCCTACTTCCTGTCCAGCTGCTTAAAAGGCCGCCTCTCAGTCCAGTCCAGTGCCTGAGTATACTGCTTGCTGTGTGCTCCTGCTTTGCTGTTTCTACTTCCTGATTGCCTTGGATTCTCCTGAAACTCTACCGACCGACTCTGGACCATACCCGGTTTTCTTCAAGCTGTGCCCGGACTCCGTCTGCCGTCTTTGATCAGCACTCTGCCCGGTTCGTAACCACTCTGGACAATCATCCCGTACGGACACTCCTGGACTATACCACTTGCCCCTTGTGTACCGGCTGCCGCACATTTAGGCCTTCCAGGGTTGATTGCCGGACAGTCCCTGTACAGGGGTTCGCTCTGGTGGTCTCCCTGGGGGAGTCCGGTGCGTGGCCCCGGGAATCCCCTTCGCTCCGTTTTGTGTGTTGTTTTACTGTGTTTATTCCCGTTGTGTATCTACCGTGGTGACATATTATATAACATCTTGTACCAAGAACTCGTCTCTGTTGTCATTGCCCTAACGCAATCGAAATCCTCAGAACATACAGTAGTATTACACACTTAATGTTTTGAGGCCCTCATGCACGTCTCTACCCAGGGACAACGTGGAGCCTCCCAATTTTTGGCTGCCCTGCCTAAGGGCTATACTATAATACACCCACTTCCTGACAATGGACACTTAATGTTTTGAGGCCCTCATGCACGTCTCTACCCAGGGACAACGTGGAGCCTCCCAATTTTTGGCTGCCCTGCCTAAGGGCTATACTATAATACACCCACTTCCTGACAATGGACACTTAATGTTTTGAGGCCCTCATGCACGTCTCTATCCAGGGACAACGTGGAGCCTCCCAATTTTTGGCTGCCCTGCCTAAGGGCTATACTATAATACACCCACTTCCTGACAATGGACACTTAATGTTTTGAGGCCCTCATGCACGTCTCTACCCAGGGACAACGTGGAGCCTCCCAATTTTTGGCTGCCCTGCCTAAGGGCTATACTATAATACACCCACTTCCTGACAATGGACACTTAATGTTTTGAGGCCCTCATGCACGTCTCTACCCAGGGACAACGTGGAGCCTCCCAATTTTTGGCTGCCCTGCCTAAGGGCTATACTATAATACACCCACTTCCTGACAATGGACACTTAATGTTTTGAGGCCCTCATGCACGTCTCTATCCAGGGACAACGTGGAGCCTCCCAATTTTTGGCTGCCCTGCTTAAGGGCTATACTACAATAGACCCACTTCCTTACAATGGGCACTTCAGGTTTACAGGCCCTCATGCACGTCTGTATGCAGGGGCATTGGTGAACCTCACAATTTTGGACTGCCCTGGCAAAGGAAAATACTACAAAGACTCACTTCCTCAAAATGGGCACATTAGACTCAAGAGGCCTTCATGTACGTCTCTTCTCAGGGACATCGGAGTGCCACACAATGTTTTCACGTAAAATCTTTCATGTATTAATCTCAAAAAGTAACATACACCAGCTCTATCTCACTATTGGGTATGTGCCCTTAACATTTCCGCCATGAAAAATCATTTTGGGGTCATTTTGGAAGGTTTTCTGGTGAGTCCGTAAAAATGGCGTAAAACGCGGACAAAATTGTTCACAGCTGTGACTTTTCAGTGATAAATGCTTCAAGGGGTCTTCCCCATGCTGTTGCCATGTCATTTGAGCACTCTTCTGAGACTTTTGTGACATTTTTAGGGTTTCTCCATGCTGCCGGGGGGTCATTTCACAAAAATACTCGGGTCTCCCATAGGATAACATTGGGCTCGTTGCTCGGGCCGAGTACACGAGTATCTTGGGAGGCTCGGCCCGAGCTTCGAGCACCCGAGCTTTTTAGTACTCGCTCATCACTAATGACCAGTTCAAAGTCCAAAACTAATCCCATTGAACCCAAACAAATACATACAGTCAACTTTTCAAAACTTGTAAAGCACACAGACAGAACAAAGAAGCAAAGGTCCGTATAACACTTTATACAAACAACAAGTCATGACGCAGTTAGTGTATATGATAATCATTCAGAAAATGTAAGTCATCAGACTGGTCCACTTCTGAGGTTGTAATCAAGCCCTCCTGAAAGTGATTGATAGCCTCCCCACTGGCCATATCATCAAACAAATCACTATGCCTTGAGGAGGAAGCGCAGTGAAGCCTGATTTACTGTTCCCAATGATCGGAATACTCTCTACTTCCTTGCTATATAACCTAATGGTGATCGTGTCGGAGGCTTAAGAGATCTGACAGGTTTCCATAAATATTTTTAACATGTATATTAGAGCGACTTAGTAAATTCCCTGTGAATAGTGCTTTAAGTGGTGGTCTCACTGGTCCCTGAGTAGTATGTCATATTGTGACTGGGTTAATTGGCAATTGTCCCTCAGGGAAACTAAAACTAAACTATAGCTTTCCACATAGAGAAGTAAGCTGACTGCAAAACTGAAATGCATTCAGACAAGAAGGCTGGTTCAGAAGAATCCATGCACTAAAAGCCCAGGAAGGCGAACAAGTGTGCCTGCTGCTGGTTTATTATACAGGGCCAGCAGGTCAAAGAACTGGAGATACAATTCCAGCAAATCCAAAATTGTTAAAAGAGAACCCATCACTAAAAGTCTATCTACATACACTGCGTGCAGAATTATTAGGCAAGTTGTATTTTAGAGGATTTTTTTTATTATTGAACAACAACTATGCTCTCAATGAACCCAGGGTTTTTTAGATTTGGCTATCTTAGGAGGATATCTGTTTGTGCAGGTAACTATTACTGTGCAGAATTATTAGGCAACTTAATAAAAACCAAATATATTCCCATCTCACTTGTTTGTTTTCACCAGGTAAACCAATATAACTGCACAAAAGTTAGAAATAAACATTTCTGACATGCAAAAACAAAACCCCAAAAAATTAGTGACCAATATAGCCACTTTTCTTTATGATGACACTCAACAGCCTACCATCCATAGATTCTGTCAGTTGCTTGATCTGTTTATGGTCAATATTGCGTGCAGCAGCCACCACAGCCTCCCAGACACTGTTCCGAGAGGTGTACTGTTTTCCCTCCCTGTAGATCTTGCATTTTATGAGGGACCACAGGTTCTCTATGGGGTTCAGATCAGTTGAAGAAGGGGGCCATGCCATAATTTTTTCATCTTTTAGACCTTTATTGGCCAGCCACGCTGTGGAGTAGTTGGATGCATGCATGGGAGCATTGTCCTGCATGAAAATCATGTTTTTCTTCAACGATACTGACTTCTTCCTGTACCACTGCTTGAAGAAGTTGTCTTCCAGAAACTGGCAGTAGGTCTGGGAGTTGAGCTTCACTCCATCCTCAACCCAAAAAGGTCCCACAAGTTCATCTTTGATGATACCAGCCCATACCAGTACCCCACCTCCACCTTGCTGGCGTCTGAATCATAGTGGAGCTCTATGCCTTTTACTGATCCAGAATCTGAGCCATCCATCTGGCCCATCAAGAGTCACTCTCATTTCATCAGTCCATAAAACTTTTGAAAATTCAGTCTTCAGATATTTCTTGGCCCAGTCTTGACATTTTATCTTATGTTTCTTGTTCAAAGGTGGTCATTTTTCAGCCTTCCTTAGCTTGGCCATGTCCCTGACTATGGCACACCTTGTGCTTTTTGATACTCCAGTAGCGTTGCAGCTCTGAAATATGAACAAACTGGTGGCAAATGGCATCTTGGCAGCTTCACGCTTGATTTTCCTCAATCCATGGGCAGTTATTTTGCGCTTTTTTTGCCCAACACGCTTCTTGCGACCCTGTTGGCTATTTGCCATGAAACGCTTGATTGTTCGGTGATCACGCTTCAAACGTTTGTCAATTTTAAGACTGCTTCATCCCTCTGTAAGACATCTCACAATTTTGGACTTTTCAGAGCCCATCAAATCTCTCTTCTGACCCATTTTGCCAAAGGAAAGGAAGTTGTCTAATAATTAAGCACAGCTGATATAGGGTGTTGATGTCATTACACCACACCCCTCCTCATTACAGAGATGCACATCACCTGATTTACTTAACCCTAGAATGCATACCTGGGGCCTTTGCAGGCCTACTAGGTTACTTGTTTTCTATTGTAGATTTCTATTGCTGCGCGTTCTAGGGTTTGGTAGTTGGCTCTCACGCCTATACAGCTTGGAGTAGGACAACATGTATAAAAATTATCATATGATCAAAATACTCATTTGCGTAATAATTCTGCACACAATGTATATTGTTTAAAATAAATACTGTTGAAATATTTTATGAGAATAATTTAAGATTTGTAACCATTATGTAAATCTTGAGATGTGCAACTACTAAGATTATGTGCCTTTGCGGAGAACAGAAGGGTTACAAAAAAGTATTGTATTTGAAAATATTCATCTGTATTTTTAAAGGGAGCATGTCACCAGATTTGGTGACTATAAGCCTACATCATGTACACAGGCGGGCATCGAGGTCCGTCCGGCGCAGGCACACTTTGATCTGCCCAGAGCAGGGCAGATCAACGTATTGTAGTGTGTGGGATCTCAGTGCCCGCCTGTGTGCATGACGTAGGATGCGTCATGCACACAAGCTTCAGAAGAGGAAAGACAAAGATGGCCAAAAGAGGAGGTGCTGGACACAGAGAACGGAGACACCCATCTGACCAGTCTGCACCGCACCAACCATTTTCGTGAGTATTCTAAAGTGAATTTTACATTCTACACACCGGCCTGGGCTCTTATATACAGCATGTTAGAATTTTGTATATAAGAGCCTACTGGAGGTGAACGTAGCTTATAGTCACCAAATCTGGTGACAGGTTCCCTTTACAGCTGATCAGATGCAGCAGCTACCATAGTACATATTCCTAGTGTTCCATAAAGACCCTTTCCAACTAAGCATTTACACTTTTCCTGTATGCCCTCTGTTATAATACATTATATTATGATTAGGGATGAGCGAGTATACTCGTTACTAGAGATGAGCGATGTTCGAGGTTTGCCAATTTCATGTTTGAGTGATCTTGGGGGGTGCTCGAGATCAAACTCGAACTCGAGCTTTTTGCTAAAAGCTCGACAGTTCGAGTTACGTTCGAGAACGGTTCGATCACCAAAAGCAGGGCTTTTTACAGCTACAGTGTGCAGGGAGCCATTGCTGGCAGACTGCGGTAAGCTGGTAACCAATGTAAATATCCGGTATCCAAGCAAAGCGCTTTGCTTGGTAACCCGATATTTACCCTGGTTACGTGTGCAGGGAGCCAACACTTCCCCGCTCGGCTCCGCCCCCTCCTGCACTCAGCATGTACACACACACACACACACACTCACACTCAACTGTCCACAGCCATGCAGTCCCCGGCCCTGATGTCCTCAGCGCCACATGGCTCCACTATGCTCCACTTACCACGCACTCCGCCGCCTGCACACATGGCCCCGCTAGGCTCCACTCACCTCGCACTCCGCCGCCTGCACACATGGCCCCGCTAGGCTCCACTCACCATGCACTCCACTGCCTGCACACATGGCCCCACTAGGCTTCACCCACCTCGCACTCCGCATACATTACCCCGCTTGGCTACACCCACCTCACACTCTGCACACATTACCCCGCATGGCTCCACCCACCTCGCACTCCGCATACATTACCCCGCTCAGCTTACCTGCGGTGATGAAGTCCCGCCCTCCAGACCTCAGCGCTGTCACTGTCCTCCATGGCCGCCGCTTCTCACATCTCCTCCTCTCGCTGCCGACCCGAGACTGTGACTAGTGGTGACATCACAGGCTCCCACGATACTTGGCTGTGAAAGCGGCAGTCATTGAAGTCAGTGACAGCTCTGCTATCAGCAGTGCAGGAGATCGTCACCGCAGGTAATGTACCTCGCTCCTGACAGCAGCACTCATCATGCCCTGCAGTGACCTGGGCTGACCTACTGATGATAGCTCAGGTCACTGCATTGCTCTCCCAGCCAATGGTGAACATTCTGTTCTTCACTGACTGGGACAGTGACCATGGTATGGATCGTCAAGGGAACCCCTTGGATTACAGCAGACCTGGATTTGATTTTCTTTCTAATAAATTGGTGAAAGAGGGAATGTTTTGGGGAGTGTTTTTTCAAATAAAAATGTGTTTGTCGTCTATTTTTTTTTATTACTGACTGGGTTTGTGATGTCGGGTATCTGATAGACGCCTGACCTCACAAACCCCAGGGCTTGATGCCAGGTGACATTACACATCTGGTATTAACCCCATATATTACCCCGTTCGCCACCGCACCAGGGCACGGGATGAGCTGGGACGAAGCACCAGGATTGGCGCATCTAATGGATGCGCCACTTCTGGGGTGGCTGCGGCCTATTTTTAGAGTGGAGAGAGTCCAATAACCATGGCCCTCCCTAGTCTGAGAATATCAGACGCCAGCTGTCCGCTTTACCTTGGCTGGTGATCCAATTTTGGGGGGACCCACACGTGTTTTTTTTTTTTTTAATTATTTATTTAATTTAAAATAACAGCGTGGGGTGCCCTCAATTTTGGATTACCAGCCAAGGTGAAGCTGCCAGCTGTGGTCTGCTGGATGTCAAAAATAGAGGAACCCTACGTCATTTTTTTTTTTAAATGCGTTTATTTTTTTGGCAAAATACAAGGCTAAGCACCCCTTAGTGCCAAATGAAAGTTACAAAATGCAGGACAGTGGGACATTGTGTCTTTCTGCCGTTATAATGACAGAAAAGACTGATATGAAGTGCACAAGCACAGGAAAATCACCAGAGCGCTCTACGCTGTGAAAATCCGTAGAAAATGGCACTGGAGTGAACATGTGACCGCCTCATGTAGGATGAAGCTATGGATCCTGGGTAAATTTATGCATTTACCCTCCTTCAGTTTTTTTGCAGTACACAAAAAAAACGGAAGGCACACGGATGACAAACAGATGACATACGGACCGTCTACGGAACGGAAACGGATGCCACACGGATGCATCCGTGAAAAAAAAACGGACGTTTTTTTGCAGACCGCAAAAATGGATCGGTCGTGTTAATGTAGCCTTATTCTGATCTGCCGTTTATAAACAGCAGGCAGAAATAAGTGAATAGCGCCCCCCGGCGTCAGAAAATCTCCGGGGTTTCAGGGCTAGCTGAGACCCTGGAGATCATGATTCAGGACGGTTTTTCCGTTCCCCGCTCACGTGATCACAGGTATACACCGTACACCGATGATCACGTTACAGTAAATGACATCTCCTCCCCGGTCCCCTCCGGTCCCCCGGTGTTGCCAAAGTGCCCCCCCCCTGACCCCTCCCAGAAATCCAAGATGGCTGCGCGCACAGCAGCACGCCGGCCGCATTCGCCCTACTCCTCTGATTTCTGTCGCATATGCCATGACACATGCGACAGAAAACTCCTCCCCAGGCCCTGCCCGGTCACCCCTTATAACCCCACCGGTGTTCCCCGGTGTGCCACGGTACCTGTGCAGCGTTGATCCCCCGCGGCCCCCTCCTTCACAATAGATGCTGCCGCATGCACAGAGCGGCTGTTAGCTCAGCTTCCTGTTTTCAGACACAGTGAGAGGCGGTAACCATGCATCTGTAAGCTACTGCAATGCCCTGCTCATGAGGTAAAAAACATAGTTAATCAGGAGAGCTATACTACATTTCCAAATGGAGGTATTTGATTTTATAGTTGCCCTGCTGAACGACTACCAAACATGAGAGTCCGTTATACACCAGAAGAAAACATGTCTAAATAGCGAGCTCTGTTGTTTAGTATTCATTCAGCTGAATAACTGGACTTAAAGGGGTATTCCATTTCCAAGATCCAATCCCCAATATATAGTAGGTGGAATAGTAATAATATTAGGACATACCAATATTAGCAAATTTAGTATAGTTCTCCTGATTAGGCATGCCCTTACCTCATGAGCAGGGCATTGCAGCTTTGGTAGCAACACTTACGACATGGACTCTGCTGCTGTGGACCCGGGGAGAGTGGGTGCAGATTCATTGCACCCATACTCCTCACATGGATGGTCTTCACTAGAGATGAGCGTACCGGTCGTGGTTCGACTCGAGCTCGATTCGAGTTCGGTTCGGCAAACCGGTTTGGCGAACCACTCAAACCCATAGGAAACAATGGGAGGCAATCACAAACACATAAAAACGCATTATAAATGTACACATACAGTTAATAAACATTGCCATAACACTTACCTGTCCCCGGGATGCGTCCTGCACTCTGTCACCTGCCGCTATTCCATCCGATGATCGCTGTGTCCTCCCGGTAACCAGCAGTGATGCAGGACCTACGTGACGTCATCAAAATAGCATGTGACCAGTCACGTGTCTGTTATCTCATTGGCTACAGACTGGTCACATGACTATGACGCCTCATGCTAGGACCTGTCATTGCATCTCTCTGTTACACGGTGCACGTTTGTGTATCGCCGTGTACCGGCGACATGCTGTAGCACACGGTCGACTCCCCGCTCTGCTTCCCCCTTCCCTTAAGGTACCGTCACATTAAGCGATGCTCCAGCGATCCCACCAGCAACCTGACCTGGCAGGGATCGCTGGAGCGTCGCTACACAAGTTGCTGGTGAGCTGTCAAACAGGCAGATCTCACCAGCAACTTGTGACCAGCCCCCAGCCAGCAGTGGCGCGTGGAAGCGATGCTGCGCTTGGTAACTAAGGTAAATTTAGGTAACCAACCCGATATTTACCTTGGTTACCAGCGCACACCGCTTAGCGCTGGCTCCCTGCACTCCTAGCCAGAGTACACATCGGGTTATATTTAACCCGATGTGTAGTCTGGCTAGGTGTGCAGGGAGCAGGGAGCTGGCACTGGCAGCGTGAGAGCGGCGGACGCTGGTAACTATGGTAAACATCGGGTAACCAAGGAAAGGGCTTCTTGGTTACCTGATGTTTACCGTAGTTACCAGCGTCCGCAGAAGCCGGCTCCTGACCGGCTGACACAGCCGGTCAATAACAGAGATCACCGTTGCCATAGCAACGCGCTTGGTAGCGGTGACGGGGACGTCCCGCTACCAGCATGCAGCGGCATCGGAATCACATAATCGGAGCACCGTTGCTATGGCAACCCGTGCCACCGCTTACAGCCGTGAGCCTGTGGTGACTCTCACACAGTGATTTCTGAACAGAGCACAGCGTCTTCCCCCATGCAGCTGTGCTGTCTGATGGAACAGACAGAGCTGCATGTGTTGAAGGGGAAAGAAGACAGAAGAGCATGGATCGTGGAGGGCTGAGAGGGGGTAATAAAGATGGAGTCTCTAATGTGTCTGTGTATTTATTTCTATTAAAGTATTTTTTTTCTGTGTGGTGTTTTTTTTAACCCTTTATTGGAGATTCTTAATGGCTGGGTCAAACGTGCCTGACATTAAGAATCTCTGACTTAATATTGGTAGTAAAACAAAGCCAGTATTAACTCATGATTACCCAACAAGCCACCCGGCTTCAGGGCTGTTGGAAGAGTTGGATACAGCGCCAGATGATGGCGCTTCTATGAGAGCGCCATTTTCTGGGGTGGCTGCGGACTGCAATTCGCAGCAGAGGGGCCCAGAAACCTCGGGCTAACCTGTGCTGTGGATTCCAATCCCCCAGCTGCCTAGTTGTACCCGGCTGGACACAAAAATGGGGCGAAGCCCACGTCGTTTTGTTTTTTTTTTAATTATTTCATAAAATTCATGAATTAAGTAAAAAAAGGGCTTCCCTATATTTGTAGTTCCCAGTCGGGTACAAATAGGCAGCTGGGGGCTGGGAGCAGCCCGTAGCTGCCTGCTGTACCTGGCTAGCATACAAAAATATGGCGAAGCGCACGTAATTTTTTTTGCAGTTTTTTGGCAAAAAAAATAAAAAATGCTTCCGTGGATTTTCCATTGCCAGTGAAGATAACACCAAGCAGGGGAGGTTAGCAGCCAGTAGCTGCTTGGATTACCCTTAGCTAGCAATACAAAAAATGCAGCGGGAGCCCATATATATTTTTTTTAATTATTTATTTAAATAACTAAAAACAAAAAGGGCTTCCCTGTATTTTGATTGCCTGACATGACAGTGCTGTAAAATTAAATCTTTAAAAAAAATGACGTAGTGCTCCGCGGTATTTTTGATTCTCAGTGCAGATAAAGCAGACAGCTATGAGTTGCCACCCCCATCTGCCTGGCGTTACCTTGGCTGGCAATTAAAATACAGGGAAGCCCATTAATTTTTTCTATTTAAAAAATAGTTAAAAAAAATGACGTTGGGTCCCCCTATTTTTGATTTTGGGTAAAGCAGACGACTGTAGCCTAAAAACCACAGCTGGCAGCTTTACCGTGGTTGGGGATCCAATGTGGAGGTCACCCCTGGCTCTTTTTTTATAATTATTTTATAAATATTAATAATTACAAAAAAAAGTAGGGTCCCCCCCAAATTGGATCACCAGCCAAGGTAAAGTGGACAGCTGTGGCCTGGTATTCTCAGGGTGGGAAGGTCCATAGTTATTGGGCCTTCACAGCCTAAAAATAGTAGGCCGCAGGCACCCCAGACGTGGCGCATCCACTAGATGCGCCAATTCTGGCGCTTCACCCCAGCTCATCCCGTGCCCTGGTGCAGTGGCAAACGGGGTAATAAATGGGGTTGATACTAGTTGTAAAGTCACCTGACATCAAGCCTAGCAGTTTGTGATGTCATGGCGTCTATCAGATACCCGACATCATAAACTGTCAGTACTAACAAAAAAAAATCGACAAAAAAAAATTATTTGGAAAAACACTCCCCAAAACATTCCCTCTTTCACTAATTTATTGTAAGAAAAAAAATAAGGGGGTCCTACGACGACTCTGGACCGTCTAGAATATGGGGGGAGACACTCAGGGAATGTATCCTCCATTTTCTAAAAGTGCAGACCCTCCATGTGAGGAGTGTGGGTGCAATGAATCTGCACTCACTCTCCCCGGGTCCACAGCAGCAGAGTCCATGTTGTAATGGTTGCTACCAAACCTGCAATGCCCTGCTCATGAGGTAAGGGCATGCCTAATCAGGAGAACTATTCTACATTTCCAAATATTGGTATTTTCTTATATTATTGCTATTCCACCTACTATATAGTGGGGATAGGATCTTGGAGATGGAATACCCCTTTAAGTCAAGTTATCCAGCTGAATGAATACTAAACAACAGAGCTCGCTATTTAGATGTGTTTTCTTGTGGTTTATAACGGACTCTCATGTTTGGTAGTCGTTCAGCAGGGCAACTATAAAATCAAATACCTCCATTTGGAAATGTACAGAACATACAAACTCCTTGCAGATGGTGTCCTTGGAATGGAATTAATAGCGCTATATAAATCAATAAATTATTATTATTACTGCAATGCCCTGCTGATGAGGTAAGTAAATATAGCTCTCCTGATCAACTATGTTCCTTACCTCATCAGCAGGGCATTGCTGTAATAATAATAATTTATTGATTTATATAGCGCTATTAATTCCATTAGCGCTTTGCATGCATTGGGAACACTGTCCCCATTGGGGCTCGCAATCTAAATTCCCTATCTGTATGTCTTTGGAGTGTGGGAGGAAATCAGAGTACCCAGAGGAAACCCACGCAAACACTGGGAGAACATACAAACTCCTTGCAGGTGTCCTTGGTGGGAATTGAACCCAGGACCTTAGCGCTGCAAGACTGCAGTCCTAACCACTGAGCCACCGTGCCGCCCATTTAGCTTACAGATGCATAACCACCACTCACTGTGTCTGAACACAGATAGCTGAGCTGCCAGACGCTCTGTGCATGTGGCAGCGTCTATTGTGAAGGAGAGGGCCGCGGGGGATCAACGCTGCACAGGTACCGTGGGACACCGGGGAACACCGATGGGTTTACAGGGGGTGCCCTGGCAGGGCCTGGGGAGGAGTTTTCTGTCGCATGTGTCATGGCCCATGTGACAGAAATCAGAGGAGTAAAGTGAATGCGGCCGGCGCGCTGCTGTGCGCGCAGCCATCTTGGATTTCCAGGAGGGGGTCAGGGGGGGCACTTTGGCGACACCGGGGGACCGGAGGGGACCGGGAAGGAGATTTATCATGTTTGTTCATGCCAGATGGAAGATAAATAATTTTTTACCGACTCTGTCACTTACTGTAACGTGATCATCAGTATACGGTGTATACCGGTGATCACATGAGCGGGGATCAGAAAAACCGGCCTAAATCATGATCTCCAGGGTCTCAGGTACCCCCTGAAACCCCGGAGATTTTCTGACGCTGGGGGATGCTATTCACTTATTGCTGCCTGCTGTTTATAAACGGCAGATCAGAATAAGGGTACATTCACACGACCGATACGTTTTTGCGGTCCGCAAAAAACGGTTCATTTTTTTTATGGGTGCATCCGTGTGGCATCCGTTTCTGTTCCATATACGGTCCGTATGTCATCCGTGTGCCTTCCGTTTAATTGCTTAATGTAAAAAAACTGAAGGAGGGAAAATACATAAATTTACCTAGGATCTGTGATGCCCTGGACCCCCAGGGGTCACAGGTAACAACACACAACACCACACACACCCCCACCCCAGTGAGGCACCAGCAGCCAACAAGTCCTGATCACCTCCCTCAGGTCTAGCAAGGCACACCAGGTGGGCAGAGCCAGGCGGATAGGCACGCCCTCCGAGGAGTCTGCTGGCCTGAGGCAGGGAAAGGACAAGTGAGTCGAGTGGGGAGAGGAGTAGTGAGAGGAGTAAAAGTGGTGAGCTGAGATACAGGGGCCCAAGACAGAGCCTAGGACCCCTTGGAACGGTCAGGCAGGCAGACGGTGGTGGCCATCTGCAGGAGTCCGGTCAGGGACTGAACTGCGGAACTGTAGGGATCGAGAAGAGGGTGGTGACCCTTCGGACCCGAACCGGGGAGCTAACAAGTCAACTGGAGCACCAGGCAGGGTACTCAGACCCCGTTCTAGCCCAGAAGCAACCAGGCTCAGACAAATCTACTGATTGCGGTCTGGACCTCAGGGGTTCATTCCCACCCAAAGTCCCGATAGACGGCAACAGCCCACCGAATCCGGATAAGAGCCACCGCCAAGGGCCAGAGATCCAAAGGGCCAGCGCCTGCGGGCAAAAGGGCTCTTCCGGTACCCAAAAGCCGGGGAGCGGACTACCGTTGCTGAAGTGTCGCGGGCGGGGAGGAGGGTGTCGGCACACCGCGCTCACCCCTTCTGCTCGGGTCCGGCAGCTGCTCAGTGGTGGCTCGAGCCGTGGGCCGGATCCCGGGGGTTTCTCGAGCGACACTCCTCGCCCGTGAGTGAAAGGGGATTTGTGGTTGGGTGTAGGGATTGTTATAGTTCGTGACGCCACCCACGGTTGTGGTGATTGCACCACCGCTGCTCTGGATGGGGATCCCGGGGATGGTGATGGGGAGCAGCCAGGTGTTGTGTTGCCCCTCCGTGGGTAGGGGTTGGTGATCCCGGGGCCCGGTGATGGGTTGTGAGGTGCGGGGCCTGGTGGGCGCAGGGACGCGGGGGCAGCGCTGTGCCTTGCGGCACTGTGGTACTCACTCAGCCTGAGACACGGACACAGTTTGTACGGTAAACCAAACGGCTGGTAGGACGGTCCCACAGACGGCTGCACCTGCACTCCCGGTAGGTGACGGTGATGTCCCTCTTCCTTGCACCTATGTTTTACTGATGGTAGCGGTGGATTCCCTCCGGTTACCCGCTCCCCGACTGCAATCTGGGCCGGAGGAGCTCTACACTTTGCCCGCAGGCGCTGGCCCTGAGAAACTGGTGCCTTGGCGGTGGCGGTGTCTCTCTGCTCCAGGTTGGGCTGTTGCCTTCAATCGGGACTTGGTTGTTGGGGGATCTACGTCCCCTTCACTGACGGATTCGGCAAATTTGGCGACTCCTAGCCTTGCCGGGGTCCGAGAGGCCCCTGCCCTGGTGCTGACTGTCCATCGGAACACTGCTCCAGACCACCGGGCACACAGCCAATGGGGTCCTTCCAGGAACTTCCAAACGGTCCCCCTCCAAACAGTCACCGCCGTCGCTGACCTTGCTGTTCTGGCCCTACACAAAGCTGGGCTCTCAGGCTTTGCACACTCTCTGCTCTGTCACCACTTCTTGCTCTCCTCCTTTTCCACTTTTCTTTCCTTCACTTTCCACTTGCTGTTTACTTTAGCCCTGCCTGGGCTACTCCTCCACTCCTTCCACTTCCTCCTCCCTGACTAGACTGCCTGGTACTTCCCGCCTCCAGAGCTGTGATCTCCTTGGTGGGCGGAGCCAACCGCCTGGCCCACCCCCTGGTGTGAATCATCAGCCTCTGGAGGAAGGCAACAAGGATTTCTGGTTAGCTGTGATGTGCCTACCTGGAGTGTGGGGTGTGGTGGTGTTGTGACCTGTGACCCCTGGCTTGCCCAGGGCGACACATTCCCCCTTAGCAAAATGCAGACCGTCCGCGGGCTGCCGTCCTACACCGGTTTTATTTTTCTGAAAAAGGGGTAACAAGGTTAAACAAACATGAATAACATTTTTAATAACTTCTTCCCAAGACGGGAGGCACATTTACTTTTAACGTTGCAACGGTTTACGGTTACGGTTTCCGCTCTCTCCCACCCAAGTAACCTGGCCCTGATGCTGCCCCTAAAACCCAGGCAGCACCCCTTGACCCACAGTCCAGCACACGGTACCCGAGCGGGATCTGTCCTTCCCCTCCAGAGGGTAGCCACCGGTTCCTTTGGTGGCTGGGCCCCAGCCTGCTCTGCTGAGGGCCCTCCCTCCAACCTGCCTCTCCGGAGGCGGCACTGCGGAAACGGTAATGGTAACCAACATATTTACAAGCCACTAACGTTTGTGGTTGCCCTGCAAGTTCACGGGCTTGTCCATGGATAGTTCCCATGCATTTTTAAACGGTCCCCACGGGGACAACGGTGCCGGCTCCGGCCGGTTCAATCACAACAGACAATCTGGTGAAAACTCGGTAATCATCATTTTCATTTTTCAAAACTTTTAAACAAACAAACAAAGTGGTGGTCCCAACGGGGACGGTGCAACGGCACTCCGCTGCCTTTTGCGGCTCAGCAGTCCATTCTCACTCGTGGGGCTCTAGTGCCACCTTCACATGGTGCACCGCTCTGGACCCCAATGGTAGCTGGCTGCAGGCGATCTTCTTCCATATACATGCGGGCATGCACATCCGCTCTACACCCCTCTCGGGCATCGATCTCCCTGCGCAGCTGCTGTTGCCGCCGCTCCCAGCCGGGAGTACTTTCTGTTTGCTCCGGTTCAGCGTGTGCGGGGGACGGACCCAGCCAGAGTCCCTCCGTGTCGGCTACGACCGGCACCTTCAGTAATGAGGGACCCCGCTGTGACATGGCCTCCTCTGCCTCCTGGCAGCTGCATCCCCGCAGTGCATCCGGTGCATCTTTGCTGACGGGCTCAGCCTTTGGCTTCTTCCATAGAAGCGGTTCAGGGTGGTCATGAGCTTCTGCTGCAGGTCGGTCCGCCGGGGCGGATTGGCAGGGTACCGCTACCGGTGGTGGTGGCAGCGGGCCTAGTGGCGGGGCAGCAGCAGCTAACGTGGGTAGCGGGAGAGGCAGCAGGGTGAACGGGTGTAGGCCGGGCCCCTCAGCCGCAGCGGCCGATCCCTCGGGAATACAGGGACGTGGGTCTCTTACCCGTTCCTCCAAATCTTCCTCCACCTCGCATCTCCACATAGCAGCCACCACTTCCACCATGTCGGCCTCCCACTCCTCCAGGAGGAGCTGCATGCGGACCTGCAGACGGCTGCTTAGCTGGGCGGTCCGGACTTCCACCCACGCCGCCATGCCGGGCGCGGGGACCACGGTGTTGTTGGTCGGACTCAGCATCTTTAGCAGCGGCCTCTTCCAGGAACCAATAAATGGCCGCAGGGTCCTGGCGTCCCTGCTTCCACAGCCGCGCTCACATGCGGCCAGCCGCCATTGCGTCCCCCTTAGCTCTTTCCGGCCCCTCCTCTCTCTGGGCGGGGTCTTGGCCTTCGCGCCTCTACTGCTCGAGAAGACGCTCGAGCGGGAACTTTTCGCGCCAAAGATGGCGGCTTCTGAAATTTTTCTGCCGGATACCTCCGGCGGTAACAAGGCGCACCTCTACCAAACGGCAGAGCGGTAAGATCCTGTTCGTGACGCCAAGTTGTCGCGGGTGGGGAGGAGGGTGTCGGCACACCGCGCTCACCCCTTCTGCTCGGGTCCGGCAGCTGCTCAGTGGTGGCTCGAGCCGTGGGCCGGATCCCGGGGGTTTCTCGAGCGACACTCCTCGCCCGTGAGTGAAAGGGGATTTGTGGTTGGGTGTAGGGATTGTTATAGTTCGTGACGCCACCCACGGTTGTGGTGATTGCACCACCGCTGCTCTGGATGGGGATCCCGGGGATGGTGATGGGGAGCAGCCAGGTGTTGTGTTGCCCCTCCGTGGGTAGGGGTTGGTGATCCCGGGGCCCGGTGATGGGTTGTGAGGTGCGGGGCCTGGTGGGCGCAGGGACGCGGGGGCAGCGCTGTGCCTTGCGGCACTGTGGTACTCACTCAGCCTGAGACACGGACACAGTTTGTACGGTAAACCAAACGGCTGGTAGGACGGTCCCACAGACGGCTGCACCTGCACTCCCGGTAGGTGACGGTGATGTCCCTCTTCCTTGCACCTATGTTTTACTGATGGTAGCGGTGGATTCCCTCCGGTTACCTGCTCCCCGACTGCAATCTGGGCCGGAGGAGCTCTACACTTTGCCCGCAGGCGCTGGCCCTGAGAAACTGGTGCCTTGGCGGTGGCGGTGTCTCTCTGCTCCAGGTTGGGCTGTTGCCTTCAATCGGGACTTGGTTGTTGGGGGATCTACGTCCCCGTCACTGACGGATTCGGCAAATTCGGCGACTCCTAGCCTTGCCGGGGTCCGAGAGGCCCCTGCCCTGGTGCTGACTGTCCTTCGGAACACTGCTCCAGACCACCGGGCACACAGCCAACGGGGTCCTTCCAGGAACTTCCAAACGGTCCCCCTCCAAACAGTCACCGCCGTCGCTGACCTTGCTGTTCTGGCCCTACACAAAGCTGGGCTCTCAGGCTTTGCACACTCTCTGCTCTGTCACCACTTCTTGCTCTCCTCCTTTTCCACTTTTCTTCCTTCACTTTCCACTTGCTGTTTACTTTAGCCCTGCCTGGGCTACTCCTCCACTCCTTCCACTTCCTCCTCCCTGACTAGACTGCCTGGTACTTCCCGCCTCCAGAGCTGTGATCTCCTTGGTGGGCGGAGCCAACCGCCTGGCCCACCCCCTGGTGTGAATCATCAGCCTCTGGAGGAAGGCAACAAGGATTTCTGGTTAGCTGTGATGTGCCTACCCG
Organism: Anomaloglossus baeobatrachus; assembly: GCF_048569485.1. NCBI lineage: Eukaryota > Metazoa > Chordata > Amphibia > Anura > Aromobatidae > Anomaloglossus > Anomaloglossus baeobatrachus. Next base: position 65,773,823 of record NC_134363.1, read on the forward strand.
GAGTGTGGCGTGTGGTGTTGTTGTGACCTGTGACCCCTGGCTTGCCCAGGGCGACACAGAAGCATAGCAGTCACTATAGCAAATTTAAAGGTGCAGGAGAAAGGCGACATCACCAACCTCACTGGGGACACACGCAGCCAGCTGCGGGCACCGATCTACACCAAACTTGGTTTACCATTGACTCTGTGTGGTTTAATCGTGAGTACACCAGTGCCATCAGGCACCGCGCTGCAAGCGAGCCCCTGCGTCCTGCAACCCCCCGCTCCAGCAACCTGGCCCCGGGACCGAAAAACTCCCTACCCACGGAGGAGTCAACACCTAGCTGCGACCCACCACCGATCCCGGACGAGCCCCCGCACCCTCACCGCAGCGGTGGTGCCCATCACCTCACCACGACCCGTGGGTGACGTCACGAACTGTTACCGGTCACCGTGGCTCCGGCCGTGAAACCGGTCCACCCCAAACCAAACAACCAAAGCCCCCCCTTTACAGAGCGACGTGGCCCCTGGTCCGGAGTCGCTTGAGCCACCGACAACCCGAGCCCGGATCCGAGCGGCTCGGCGGAGAGCAGCCGAGCCCCCAGGGTGGTACAGATCCATAGCTTCACTCTATATAAGGCGGTCATATGTTCACTCCAGTGCCATTTTCTACTGCTTTTCACAGCGTAGAGTGCCCTGGTGATTTTCTTGTGCTTGTACACTTCATATCAGTCTTTTCTGTCATTATAATGGCAGAAAGACACATAATGTCCCACTCTCCTGCATTTTGTAATTTTGCACCCTTTGGTGCCTTTCATGTGGCACTAAGGGGTGCTTAGCCTTGTATTTAGCCAAAAAAATGAAAAAAATTGCGTAAGGTAAAGCAGACGGCTGCAGCCTGCAGACCATAGCTGGCGGCTTCACCTTGGCTGGTAATCCAAAACTGAGGGCACCTCACGCTGTTATTTTAAATTAAATAAATAATTTAAAAAAAAAAACACATGGGGGTCCCCCCAAAATTGGATCACCAGCCTAGGTGAAGCAGACAGCTGGGGTCTGATAGTCTCAGACTAGGGAGGCCCATGGTTATTGGACTCTCCCCAGTCTAAAAATAGCAGGCCGCAGCCGCCCCAGAAGTGGCGCATCCATTAGATGCGCCAACTTGGTGCTTCGCCCCAGCTCATCCCATGCCCTGGTGCGGTGGCAAACGGGGTAATATATGGGGTTAATACCAGATGTGTAATGTCACCTAGCATCAAGCCGTGGGGTTAGTGATGTCACGCGTCTATCAGATACCCGACATCACCAACCCAGTCAGTAATAAAAAAAAAATAGACGACAAACACATTTTTATTTGAAAAAACACTGCCCAACACATTGCCTCTTTCACCAATTTATTAGAAAGAAAAACAAATCCAGGTCTGCTGTAATCCAAGGGGTTCCCATGACAATCCACACTGTCCCAGTCAATGAAGAGCAGGATGTTCCCCATTGGCTGGGAGAGCAATGCAGTGACCTGAGCTAACATCAATGGGTCAGCCCAGGTCACTGCAGGGGATGACAAGTGCTGCTGTCAGCAAGGTACATTACCTGGGCTGATCTCCTGCACTGCTGACAGCACCTGTCACTGAGTTCAATGACCTTCACAGCCAAGTATCGGTAGCGGCACGTGACGTCACCGCTAGTCACAGTCTCGGGTCGGAAGCGAGAGAAGGTGATGTGACAAGCGGCGGCCATGGAGGACAGTGACAGCGCTGAGGTCGGGATGGCGGGACTTCATCACCGCAGGTAAGCCGAGCGGGGCCATGTGTGCGGAGTGCGAGGTGGGTGGAGCCTAGCGGGGTAATGTGCGTAGAGTGCCAGGTGGGTGGAGCCTAGCGGGGGTAATGTGTGCAGAGTGCCAGGTGGGTGGAGCCTAGCGGGGTAATGTGTGCAGAGTGCCAGGTGGGTGGAGCTAAGCGGGGTAATGTTGCAGAGTGCCAGGTGGGTGGAGCCTAACGGGGTAATGTGTGCAGAGTTCCAGGTGGGCGGAGCCTAGAGGGACCATGTGTACAGAGTGACAGGTGGGCGGAGCCTAGCGGGGCCATGTGCGCTGGCGGCGGAGTGCGAAGTGGGTGGAGCCTAGCGGGGCCATGTGGCGTTGAGGACGTCAGTGTCGTGGACTGCATGGCTTGGGACAGGTGAGTGTGAGTGTGTGTGTGTGTGAGTGTGTGTGTACATGCCGCGTGCAGGAGGGGGCGGAGCGAGCTGAGCGGAGAAGTGTCGGCTCCCTGCACACGTGACCAGGGTAAATATCGGGTTACTAACCAAAGCGCTTTGCTTGGATACCCAATGTCTATCTTGGTTACCAGCTTACCACAGGCTGCCAGTGATGGCTCCCTGCACACTGTAGCTGTAAAAACCCCTGCTTTTGCTGCTAGAACCGTTCTCGAACTTAACTCGAGCTATCGAGCTTTAGCCAAAAGCTCGAGTTCTAGTTCGATCTAGAACAACCCCCAAAATCACTCGAACCACGAACTGGAGAACCGTGAATAACGAACCGCGCTCAACTCTAGTCTTCACTCCTAGAAAATGGGGATATGTTCTCTGAGCGTGTCCCCATATTCTAGATGGTCCAGAGTAATCGTGGGACCCCCTTATTTTTTTTCCTTACAATAAAATGGGGAAAGAGGGAATGTTTTGGGGAGTGTTTTTCAAATACAATTTTTTTTGTCTATTTTTTTGTTAGTACAAACAGTAATCACAGTTTGTTATGTCGGGTATCTGATAGACATGACATCACAAACTGCTGGGCTTGATGTCAGGTGACCTTACAGCTAGTATCAACCCCATTTATTACCCCGTTTGGGTGAAGCGCCAGGATTGGCGCATCTAGTGCATGCGCCACTTCTGGGGCGCCTGCGGCCTGCTATTTTTAGGCTGTGAAGGGCTAATTACTATGGACCTTCCCACCCTGAGAATACCAGACCACAGTTGTCCACTTTACCTTGGCTGGGGATCCAATTTGGGGGGACCCTACTTTTTTTTGTATTTATTAATATTTATAAAATAATTATAAAAAAAGAGCCTGGGGTGACCTCCACATTGGATCCCCAACCACGGTAAAGCTGCCAGCTGTGGTTTTCAGGCTACAGCCATCTGCTTTACCCTAGCTGGCTATCAAAAAATGGGGGGACCCAACGTAATTTTTTTTTTTAACTATTTTTTTAAATAAAAAAAATTAATGGGCTTCCCTGTATTTTGATTGCCAGCCAAGGTAGCGCCAGGAAGATGGGGGTGGCAACCGAAAGCTGTCTGCTTTATCTGCGCTGAGAATCAAAAATACCGCTGAGCGCTACGTCATTTTTCTTAAAGATTTATTTTTACAGCACTGTGATGTCAGGCAATCAAAATAAAGGGAAGCCCTGTTTGTTTTTAGTTATTTAAATAATTAAAAAAAAATATATATGGGCTCCCGCTGTATTTTTTGTATTGCTAGCTAAGGGTAATCCAAGCAGCTACTGGTTGCTAACCCCCCCTGCTTGGTGTTACCTTCACTGGCAATGGAAAATCCACGGAAGCATTTTTTATTTTTTTTGCCAAAAAACTACAAAAAAATGACGTGAGCTTTGCCATATTTTTGTATGCTAGCCAGCTACAGCAGGCAGGTACGAGCTGCCCCCAACCCCCAGCTGCCTATTTGTACCCAGCTGGGAACTACAAATATCGGGAAGCCCTTTTTTTAATTATTTCATGAATTTCATGAAATAATTAAAAAAAAAGACGACGTAGGCTTCGCCCCATTTTTGTGTCCAGCCGGGTATAACTAGGCAGCTGGGGATTGGATCCGCAGCACAGGTTAGTTCGAGCTTTCTGGGCCCCTCTGCTGTGAATTGCAGTCTGCAGCCATCCCAGAAAATGGTGCTCTCATAAAAGCGCCATTTTCTGGCGCTGTATCCAACTCTTCCAGCTGCCCTGATGCCGGTGGCTCGCTGGGTAATAATGAGTTAATACTAGCTTTGTTTTACTAGCTAGTATTAAGTCAGAGATTCTTAATGTCAGGCAAGTTTGACCCAGCCATTAAGAATCTCCAATAAAAGGGAAGCATTTTTTTATTTTTTTTTAGTTTTTTGCCAAAAAACTAAAAAAGAATGACGTGGACTTCGCCATATTTTTGTATGCTAGCCAGGTTCAGCAGGCAGGTACGGTTGCCCCCAACCCCCAGCTACCTATTTGTACCCGGCTGGGAACTAAAAATAGAGGGAAGCCTTTTTTTTAATTATTTCCTGAATTTCATGAAATAATTTAAAAAAAAAATGACATGGGCTTCGCCCCATTTTTGTGTCCAGATAGGTACAACTAGGCAGCTGGGGATTGGAATATGCAACACAGGTTGTCCCAAGCTTTCTGGGCCCATCTGCTGCGAATTGCAGTCCGCAGCCGCCCCAGAAAATGGCGCTTTCATAGAAGCGCCATCATCTGGCGCTGTATGCAACTCTTCCAGCGGCTCTGATTACTACTTTGCACACTTTTGGCATTCTCTTTATGAGCTTCAAGAGGTAGTCACTTGAAATGGTTTTCCAAAAGTCTTGAAGGAGTTCCCAGAGATATTTAGCACTTGTTGGCCCTTTTACTTCACTCTGCGGTCCAGCTCACCCCAAACCATCTTGATTGGGTTCAGGTGTGGTGACTGTGGAGACCAGGTTATCTGGCGTAGCACCCCATCACTCTCCTTCTTAGTCAAATAGCCCTTACACAGCCTGGAGGTGTGTTTGGGGTCATTGTCCTGGACCTAATTAGCGGTCTGGGGCCGAAGGCACGACAGGGTACATGGACCCCAGGTCGGGGAGAAGCTGTATGCAACCCAGCAATTAACCTGCGGAGAACAGGACCTCTATGGACTGTTCCCACCAGCTCCAAAATCAGGAGCATTAGCACAACGAGGGGGATTTTGCTTTCCACCTAAGCGGCCCAGTAAAATCCCAAGCGTGAGCTCCTGAGAGCAGGCTCCTTACTTAGACACAGTGGGGAGCGGGGCCCAGAAAGCTCCAGGCTGACAGGCCACAAGAGATTATCTAAATTGTTGGTGCCAGGAGAGAGGCCACAAACCACTAAGCAGTACTGCAGGGGACGGGACCCGGACGAGCCCCCCTCAAGAAGCAGCGGCAGCCAGAGACTTGGATCACCCTGTTGTCATGACCATGATTAAGGGCCAAGTTTTTGGGGTCCTGAAACGCGTAGATGTGGTCGGCTTTTAATATTGCATTATCTTTTTATATGCATGGTTTTTGCAATAAAGAAGTTTTTTTTGGATCTCCAGAGCAGGTGCTGGTTTTTCCTCTACTCCTTGTGCAGGGAGGAGAAGACTCAGTGTACTGCACAGTCCATCTTATGTGCACCAAAATCTAATTAGCCGAAAACTTCAAATGGTGATTAAAGAAAAATCAAAAAGTGGTTCTCTTCTCCAAATGAATCAATTAAATCTGTATCATAGTGCTTTTACTTACTTTACATTAGAAAATCATGTTAACAGGTTCTCTATAAAGTAAAGAATAGAGATCAGTGCAGAAGGCAGAGGAGGAAAAGTGGTCGATATGTGGAGAAAGTGCTAATTCTATGCAATGTGATATGGTCAACTTTTTTATCTCAACTTCTCCTAAGTATGCACATTTTTTAAAGATTTATTACATTTTGTTTCTTTATAAAGCTGAAATTTCTATAGCTCAGGATCTTGCATTAAACTGCTGACCCAGAACAATATTACTGTTAATGTAGGCATGAAAAATCTGGAAGCGGAGTGGTTATATTTCTTATAACAACTTATCCACTTATTTTTTAAAAAGAAGAAGAAACCCCAGAGATAGGTGCCAGTACTTTGTGGGAAAACACAAACTGTTTATGATTAGTATAATGCTGCATTCATTAGTTTAGATCAGACCGAACAGATGTTTGATCAGCTGTTCCGGTAAGTGCTGACCAGACACAAGTATAATCAGTGACATCAATAACAGTTCCTCTTTTAATTAAATATAATCTCGCTATTTTTCCATCAAGATTTTAAAATCTTTTTTTTTCTTTATTTTTTAACCCTTTAGTGACGGAGCTAATTTTCACCTTAATGACCAGACCAAATTTTGCAATTCTGACCAGTGTCACTTCATGAGGTTATAACTCTAGAACGCTTCAACGGATCCCGGTGATTCTGAGATTGTTTTTTCGTCACATATTGGACTTCATGTTAGTACCAAATTTAGGACAATATTTTTTGCGTTTATTTATGAAAAAAATTGAATATTGGCAAAAATTTTGAAAATTTTGCAATTTTCAACTTTTGAATTTTTATACAGTTAAACCAGAGATTTCTGTGACACAAAATAGTTAATAAATAACATTTCCCACTTATCTACTTTACATCAGCACAATTTTGGAAACAAATTTTTTTTTCGTTAGGAAGTTAGAGGGGTTCAAAGTTTATCAGCGATTTCTCATTTTTACATCAAAATTTACAAAACCATTTTTTTAGGGACCACATCACATTTGAAGTGACTTTGAGAGGCCTAGATGACAGAAAATACCCAAAAGTGACACCATTCTAAAAACTGCACCCCCCAAAGTACTCAAAACCACATTCAAGAAGTTTATTAACCCTTCAGGTGCTTCACATGAACAAAAGCAATGTGGAATGAAAAAAAGGAAAAATTAAATTTTACCTAAAAATGTTGCTCTAACCCAAATTTATTCACTTTTAGAAGAAATAACACAACAAAATGGACCCCAAAACTTGTTCCCCACTTTCTTATGAGCACGCCGATACCCCACATGTGGTCAGAAATCTCTGTTTGGACAAATGGGAGGGCTCGGAACAGAAGGAGCAATATTTGAATTTTGGAAAGCAAATTTGGCTGAAATAGATTGCGGGCACCATGTTGCATTTACAGGTCCGCTAAGGTACCTAAACAGAAGAAATCCCTCACAAGTGACACCATTTTGGAAACTAGACCCCTCAAGGCTTCTATCTAGGGGTATAGTGAGCATTTTAGATCCACAGGTACTTCACAGATTTTGTTAACGTTACGTTGTCATATTGAAAATTTTAATAATTTTCTCAAAAATGTTGCTTTAGCATCAATTTTCTCACTTTTTCAAGAGGTAATTCCAAAAATTTGACCTCAAGGTTTGTTAACCACTTTTTTATGAGCGCGGTGATACCTCACATGTGGTCTGAAACCTTTGTTTGGACAAATGGGAGGGCTTGGAACGAAAGGAGCAATATTTGAATTTTGGAAAGGAAATTTGGCTGAAAAAGATTGCGGGCACCATGTCACATTTGGAGGACCCCTAAGGTACCTAAACAGCAGAAACCCCACACAAGTGACCCCATTTTGGAAACTAGGCCCCTCAAGGAATTTATCTTGATGTTTGGTGAGTACCCTGAACCCCCAGGTGCTTCACAGAATTTTATAACATTGAGCCATGAAAAAAATAAAATAAAATTTTACCACAAAATTGTTATTTCAACCAGGTAGCTTTTTTTTTTACAAGAGTAAAAGGAAAAAATTAAGCATAACATTTATTGTGCAATTTCTCCTGAGTTTGGCGATACCTTATATGTGGTGGAAATCAACTGCTTGGGTGCACAGCAGGGCTCAGAAGGGAAATAGTGCCATTTGACTGCAAAATTGGCTGGAATCAATAGCAGACGCCAGGTTGCATTTGGAGAGCCCCTGAGGTGCCTAAACAGTGGCTGTCCCCCACAAGTGACTCCATTCTGGAAACAAGACACCTCAAGGCTTTTATCTAGGTGTATAGTGAGCAGTTTGAATCCACGAATACTTCACAGAATTTGATAAGCTTAGGTTGCCATATTGAAAATTTTCATTTTTTTCACAAAAATGTTGCTTCAGCATCAAATTTCTCACTTTTTCAAGAGACAACAACAAACCGTGGACCCAACAGGTTGTTATCCAATGTCTTATGAGCACAGGGATACCCCACATGTGGCCAAAAACCTCTGTTTGGATAAATGGGAGGGCTTGGAATGGAAGGGGTACCATTTGAATTCTGGAAAAGTTGAGATAAATTGCGGGCACCATGTCACATTTGCAGGGCCCCTTGGGTACCTATACATTAGAAACCCCCCACAAGTGACTCCATTTTGGAAACTGGATTTTATTCAGGAGTATAGTAAGCATTTTGAATCCACAGGTACTTCACAAAAATGTTGCTGTAGCAACAAATGTCTCACTTTTAGGCTATGGCCATGATCCAGCGACACGGGGTCTAGTATACAGTGTCAGCCTTCCTGCAGAGATGTGAGTGTTGTCCACGGGAGAGCGCAGCTGCCCATGCCCACGATTTGGGTTCAGGCCGCTGTGGAGCTCTATGCTACCTGCAGAGAACACTCATCTCCGCAGCATAAATTGACATGCTGAGGCTCGGGAAGCCACGCCACAGGTCAGTTTATGCTGCGGAGAAGAGAAGCACAGTGGGCACGGGATTTCTAAAAATCCTTCCACTGTGCTTCTACTGCACAACGCAGCGTTATGGATGCAGGGAAAACACTCTGCGCCCAAAACGCTGCAAATCCCGATTGTGGGCGCACAGCCTAAAATGCTACAATGGATGAATGGATAGATGTCAAACAAATATAACGTCCCACCCCCTGCATATTCTAAGCTGGCGCCCTTTAGTGCCTTTCATGTGGCACTAAAGGGTGCCTAGCCTTGTATTTAGCCCCCCAAAAAATTAATAATTAAAATAAACGACGTGGGGTCCCCCCTATTTTTGATAGCCAGCTAGGGTAAAGCAGACAGCTGTAGCCTGCAAACCACAGCTGACAGCTTCACCTTGGCTGGTGATCAATTTGGAGGGCTCCCCAGGCGTTTTTTAAAAAAAAAAAAAAAACGTGGGGTCCCCCCCAAATTAGATCACCAGCCAAGGTGAAGCAGACAGCTGGGGTCTGGTATTCTCAGGGTGGGAAGAGCCATGGTTATTGGACTCTTCCCAGCCTAAAAATAGCAGGCCGCAGCCGCCCCAGAAGTGGCGCATCCATTAGATGCGCCAATCCTGGCGCTTCGCTCCAGCTCATCCCGCGCCCTGGTGCGGTGGCAGACGGGGTAATATATGGGGTTGATACCAGCTGTAATGTCACCTGGCATCAAGCCCTGGGGTTAGTGATGTCACGGCATCTGAACAGATACCCGACATTACTAACCCAGTCAAGTAATAGAAAAAAATAAAGACAAAAAAAAAATTTATTTGAAAAAAAAACTCCCCGAAACATTCCTCTTTTACCAATTTATTGAAAATAAATAAATTTCGGTCGCTGTAATCCATTTTGGAGGTCCCACGCCGACTCTGCATCTTCTAGAATATGGGGGGCACGTTCAGGGAACGTATCCCCCATTTTCTGGAAGAGCAAGCTCTCCATGAGCAGTGTGGGTGCAGTAATCTGAGAATACTGCACTCACACTGCCCCGGTCCAACCTAGGGCAGAGTGACCTGCAGTAACCTCATTCTAGAATATGAGGGGCACGCTCACAGAACATGTGAGGAGTGTGGCTGCAGATTACCGCACTCACCCTCCCCCGGTCCACGGTGGAGCAGCCTGTGCAGTAGCGACGTCAGCATCCCTGCTTGCAGGGATCCAGCTGACAGCCGCTGTCTGCGCATGCGCCGCCAGCTTTCAAGAAGGAGGCGGCGTGATCGCGGGGCCGGAGCAGCAGCCAGGTAACGTATAACCGGGGGCTGGGGGGGGTGATGGGGGGTGACCTGGGGTGGCGGGGGGTGACCTGGGGACAACTTTCTGCCGCATGTGACGTGTCACATGCGGCAGAAAGAGCAGCATGAATGCGGCTGCCATCACGCTCCGGAGGGGGGAGGGGGGAGGCGGCTCTGAAGACCGGAGGGGGCTCCGGGGACCAGAGATCTCCGGTGTACCGGAGGAGGGGTCAGGGGGGAGGACATTTCCCTCCGATCTGAAATGTTTGATCATTTCAGATCGGAGGGAAATGAATGCAGAGCCGGCGGCGGCGGGAGTTTTCAGCGCGCGTCGGCGCCATCTTGGATTTTCCGGAGGGGGGGTAGGGGTGGTGGGGGGACTCTCCGGTACCGGGGGCTTTGGGGGCACTAAGGGCTCATATTTATTTCTCATCTGACATGTTTGATCATGTCAGATGAGAAATAAATCAATTTTACCTGCCATTTATTTTTTTTTAATGTTGTCGCCGGTATACGGTGTATACCGGCGATCGCATTAACGGGGTCCAAAAAAAACACCCCGATTCATAATCTTGGGGGTCTCAGCTACCTCCGGTAGCTGAAACCCCCGAGATTTTTCGTCACTGGGGGGCGCTACAAGCTTTTTCCGGCCTGACGTCTCAAGACGTCGGAACAGAATAAGTACCCTGTTTTTCCGACGTCTTGAGACGTTAGGCCGTCGCTATGGGGTTAAATGTATTAAAGAGTCCCCGTAACCTCACAAGAAATTTTACTAAATACCATTAATAATAAATCATTACCAGAAGTGGTCCCAATTCTATCCCAAAGGTATCAACTTTCTAAGCAAAGTTGGGTCCAAACTGCCAGGTTGTAAGACCCAAGCACGCACAGTGAAATTCCACAACCATCTGCTTGGTATATAATGTGTCAGTGCTTTTTTGCAATGTTTTTACAAGCATTGGATATCACGATTATGTAGCATCTTCCATGTAATTTGAGCCTTCCCAGCATCGTTGAGCTCAAAGGCAAGGCTTTATCCTGCCAACATGGCTCAGGACGATAGTCGTGGGTGAAGTCTCCATCCTCTGTGCTCTGGCATGCTACATGAAAGATGGGATCCTGGCTGAGAGTATGCCCTTGAAGCCCACTAGATGCCATTGACCTCAGGTGGCAAGGACTGGATGTCAACCAGTTTGCCAATGAAGACCACCATTTCTTTAACCTTCGTCAGGCTGCATAATTTTGCAACGTTAACAGTGACCCCTTATCTCGGAAGGGGGCGGAGATATTTTATTGAAATTTGGCCAATATATTCTGGACCAAAACTGCAGAGATGTCACGAAATTTCAGCCCTCTACGGCTTTTGGAAAAAAAATGTATTACAATTTTAAAACAGAATAGTTACAATTGTACCTATTCAGCCGGACAAAGGTTAAAATGTTATTTTACATAAAAAAACACTATACTGTTTTTTTATTAATTGAAAAAGCAGTATCCAGCGAGTCAGTAGATATAAAAGATAAAATTTAGTATTTTATTTTGAAAAATTATTCTGGTGTGAATATTGTATTGACAATGGTTTACAGACTGGTCACATGACTATGATGTCATCAAGGGTCCTGGAATCAGGAAGGTTGGATCATACCCTCACTGTCAGCCTGTTTCTTGCTCTGTACAGAGCGATTTAGCACAGCTGACAAAGCTCTCTCTGCTTCTCACTTTGTATAGACAGTGTCTTTATAGAGTGATGAAGCAGAGTTGACATTGCTGTCCCTGTGGATAACGTCGGACTAAGTAGTTATTTTTATAATAAAGATGAAGTCTCTACATTTTTTTTTGTTTTATTTCTAATAAAAAAAAAATTCTCTGTGTTTTATTTTTACTGTTTACTAGAAATTCATGATGGTCATGTCTAACTTGGCAAGACACCATGAATTTTGGGCTTAGTACCATCTGAGAATACAAAGCTGGTATTAACCCCTTTATTACCCAGCATGCCACTGCCATCAGGGCCACTGGACGAGCAGGGTAAAATGCCTGTAAATGACGCTAAGAAACAATGCACTGTTTCCCGGGATGGCTGCGGGCTGTGAAGTATCCCAGCTCCCAGCTGCCTTGCTTTACTTGACTGGCGATCAAAATACGGCGGGAGCCCATGCACTTTTTTTAATTATCTTTTTAAATAATTAAAACAAAAATTAATGGACTTCCTGTATTTTGATTGCGAGTGACAATCAAAGTTCAGTTAACAGGACAGGACCTTTGATGACGTCATAGTCATGTGACTAGTCTGTAACCAACGAGGTAATACAACATTCATACCTGACTGATCACATGGCCATGACGTCACGGAAGGTCCTTTTAGTCAGTGCCGGTTACCGGGAGGCAACAGCAATGATCGGACACGGAAGCAGAAGCACTGGGAGATAGAGTCTGCAGGACGTGTCGCTGGAAAGTAAGTATAATGACAATTTTTATTATTAATTATATTCTTTATTTTACAGCCCCCCCGCCCCAGCCCATAACTGTAAAGCCCAAGAATCGGTGATCGGATGCAAGTTCGCGTTATCTTGATCCCGATCTTTACAAAATGATCTGGTGAGGTTCCCAATCCCGACCATCAGGGGGATCGCCCATCACTACTTCTGACCAGTCAGAGATTACTGTCACAAGATGGTGCCGCGTGACTGCAGCAGCATCAGAAAAAGGTGAAGCTGCAGGAAAGTGAGTATATGACAGGTGGCAGGAGACATTACATTTAAAGTGCCACTGCAACACTGAAAAAAAAAATGCTGGAGTAGTGCTTTAACAATAGTTTTACAACAACTATGTGCATGAGATAGCGAGCACATAACTTCTCAAACATCTCATGACTACTGAGTATCTCCAAAAACAGTCTCTCTACTCCTTCCATCTCAGCTGTTCCTGTCTTCACTAGTCCTGCTTATTTCACCACCACCAGCTCAACATCACTGTGATGGTGTGATATTGTGGGTTGTGTACCATTTTGTGTGGATTAATGTTTAGGAGTGGTTCACTGTCCATTATTTGTATTGCTTGTGTGTGTATTGTATTGTCTGTAGGTAATCACTCCCTGTAGTATCTGTACTAGGTGTGGGGGAGGTGGGCCTGGAATCCATGTAACCTCTTTGCTTATCTGGAGATTGAGCAGTCTGTTTGAGAACTTCAAGAGTGAATCAGGAAGATTGAACCTCTCAGGGAAAAGCTTTTTCTCCCCAAAGAGACCTATACATTTATCGCTTATTGGGTTATATTCATATTTCTGGGCAAATTTTACCCTCTGTATGGTGGATTATCTTATGGACCGTTTGATTTGCTTGGAATAAATGTTCTTTGGATTCTTCAGCCATCTCTCGCTCTGTTGATTGTGTGATATGGGAGAAGGACCCTGTCACAACTGGTGGCAGCGATGGGATCAACAGAGCGCAGCCTAATGGAGTTCCACCCACAGAGTGAGTACAGAGACTGGACCACATCCAGTCTACAAGAGAGAGCCAGAGATCTGGGCCTGAGCTACCTTAGACTGAGTAAAGAAACCTTAGTTGATCTACTGGTGGATGCAAGCCAGTCCACCTCCTCCCAGATGTGTGACGGACAAGCACTGGGGACGGGGATCCCTGCCCCAAAATATCTATATTCATATTTCTGGACTAATTTTACCCTCTGTGTGGTGGATTATCTTATGGACCGTTTGATTTGCTTGGAATAAATGCTTATTGGATTGTACAGCCATCGCTCACTCTGTTGATTGTGTGATATGGGAGAAGGACCCCTTCACAATTACAATACAGTCCATTAGAGTCATTCTTCCCTTCCTGCAGCTCCGCATTCTGTTTGCCTTGTTAAGGAGCTCTATTACCAATATGGCCAGACTTTAGCTTCACGCTTACTGATGCCTATGTAACTTCTGCATTCACTTTTACTCACATTCTATTCCATCTGGACCTGTTACCTTTAGGAGTTGTAAACTACTTAGGGCCGAGTTGTTAGGTGTCCTGCCTCAGGACTCGTTTTCACCTAGTCTTCGGATCAGTGCTTTGACCCATCTCCAATAGATGGTTCTGCATCTCGGTCACCTCTTGGTACTAGGGATCTTGATTAGAGATGAGCGAACCAGCCGTGGTTCGGCTCGAGTTCGGTTCGTCGAACAGAGGTCTCGTTCGAGTTCAGTTCGGCGAACCGAACTCGAACCAATAGGATATAATGGGAGGCAATCACAAACACATAAAAACACATTATAAATGTACACATACAGTTAATAAACATTGCCATAACACTTACCGGTCCCCGCGATCCCTCCTGCACTCTGTCTCCTGCCGATATTCCATCCGATGATCGCTGAATCCTCCGGGTAACCAGCACTGCCAGCAGTGATGCAGGACCTATCGTGACGTCAAAATAGCCATGTGACCAGTCACGTGGCTATTATCTCATTGGCTACAGACTGGTCACATGACTATGACACGTCATGTAGGACCTGTCATTACACTCTCCGGTACACGGTGCATATTTGTGTATCGCCGTGTACCGGCGACATGCTCTAGCACACGGTCGACTCCCCGTTCCGTTAGGGACCGGCTGACACAGCCGGTCATTAACGGAGATCACCACTGCCATAGCAAGGCAGTTAGCGGTGACGTCACCACTAACCGCGGCTCCGGGAGCACCGTTGCTATGGTAACGCGTCTGTCAGCGTTACCGCTGTTACCGCTAGCAGCACTGATCTCTCACGGACATCAGCCGGGTACAAATAGGCAACTGGGGGTTGGAGGAAGCCCGTGGCTGCCTGCTGTACCTGGCTAGCATACAAAAATATGGCGAAGCCCAATTTTTTTGGTGGGCAAAAAACTTCTGCATACAGTCCTGGATGGAGTATGCTGAGCCTTGTAGTTCTGCAGCTGCTGTCTGCTCTTCTCCATACAGACAGACAGCAGCTGCAGAACTACAAGATTCAGCATACTCCATCCAGGACTGTATGCAGAAGTTTTTTGCCCCCTGAAAAAATTATCTGGGCTTCGCCATATTTTTGTATGCTAGCCAGGTACAGCAGGCAGGTACGGCTGCCCCCAACCCCCAGTTGCCTATTTGTACCTGGCTGGGAACCAAAAATAATATGGGGAAGCCCTTTTTTTATTATTTCATGAATTTCATGAAATAATTAGAAAACAAATGACGTAGGCTTCGCCCCATTTTTGTGTCCAGCCATGTACAACTAGGCAGCTGGGGATTGGAATCCGCAGCACAGGTTGGCCTGAGCTTTCTGGGCCCCACTGCTGCGAATTACAGTCTGCAGCCACCTCAGAAAATGGCACTTTCATAGAAGCGCCATCTTCTGGCGCTGTATCCAACTCTTCCAGCACCTGCCTGGTATACCTGGCTAGAATACAAAAATTTGGCAAAGCTCACGTCCTTTTTTGTAGTTTTTTGGCAAAAAAAATAAAAAATGCTTCCCTGGATTTTCCATTGCCAGTGAAGGTAACACCAAGCAGTGGGGGTTAGCAGCCAGTAGCTGCTTGGATTACCCTTAGCTAGCAATACAAAAAATGCAGCGGGAGCCCATATATATTTTTTTATATTATTTATTTAAATAACTAAAAACAAAATGGGCCTCCCTGTATTTTGATTGCTGGACATCACAGTGCTGTAAAAATAAATCTTTAAAAAAAATGACGTAGCGCTCCGCGGTATTTTTGATTCTCAGCGCAGATAAAGCAGACAGCTATGGGTTGCCACCCCCATCTGCCTGCCGTTACCTTGGTTGGCAATCAAAATACAGGGAAGCCCATTAATTTTTTCTATTTAAAAAATAGTTAAAAAAAAAATGACGTTGGGTCCCCCCATTTTTGATAGCCAGCTAGGGTAAAGCAGACGGCTGTAGCCTGAAAACCACAGCTGGCAGCTTTACCGTGGTTGGGGATCCAATGTGGAGGTCCCCCCAGGCTCTTTTTTTATAATTATTTTATAAATATTAATAATTACACAAAAAAAGTAGGGTCCCCCCCAAATTGGATCACCAGCCAAGGTAAAGCGGACAGCTGTGGTCTGGTATTCTCAGGGTGGGAAGGTCCATAGTTATTGGGCCTTCACAGCCTAAAAATAGCAGGCCGCAGGCACCCCAGACGTGGCGCATCCACTAGATGTGCCAATCCTGGCGCTTCACTCCAGCTCATCCCGTGCCCTGGTGCAGTGGCAAACGGGGTAATAAATCGGGTTGATACTAGCTGTAAAGTCACCTGAGATCAAGCCCAGCAGTTTGTGATGTCATGGCGTCTATTAGATACCCAACATCATAAACTGTCAGTACTAACAAAAAAAAAATCGACAAAAGAAATTTATTTGAAAAAACAGTCCCCAAAACATTTCCTCTTTCACCAATTTATTGTAAGAAAAAAAATAAAGGGGTCCCACGACGACTCTGGACCGTCTAGAATATGGGGGGGAGACATTCATGGAACGTATCCCCCATTTTCTAGGAGTGCAGACCCTTCATGTGAGGAGTGTGGGTGCAATGAATCTGCACTCACTCTCCCCGGGTCCACAGCAGCAGAGTCCATGTTGTAATGGTTGCTACCAAAGCTGCAATGCCCTGCTCATGAGGTAAGGGCATGCCTAATCAGGAGAACTATTCTACATTTCCAAATATTGGTATTTGCTGATATTATTGCTATTCCGCCTACTATATATTGGGGATAGGATCTTGGAGATGGAATACCCCTTTAAGTCCAGTTATCCAGCTGAATGAATACTTAACAACAGAGCTCACTATTTAGATGTGTTTCTTGTGGCGTATAACGGACTCTCATGTTTGGTAGTCATTCAGCAGGGAAACTATAAAAGCAAATCCCTCCATTTTGGAATGTAGTATATAGCTCTCCTGATCAATTATGTTCCTTATCTCATGAGTAGGGCATTGCAGTAATAATAATAATTTATTCATTTATATAGCGTTATTAATTCCATAGCGCTGTATGTCTTTGGAGTGTGGGAGGAAACCGGAGTACCCGGAGGAAACCCACGCAAACACGGGGAGAACATACAAACTCCTTGCAGATGGTGCCCTTGGTGAGAATTGAACCCAGGACCTCAGCGCTGCAAGACTGCAGTGCTAAACACTGAGCCACCGTACCGCCCATTTAGCTTACAGATGCATAACCACCACTCACTGTGTCTGAACACAGGAAGCTGAGCTGACAGCTGCTCTGTGCATGCGGCAGCGTCTATTGTGAAGGAGAGGGCCGTGGGGGGATCAACGCTGCACAGGTACCGTGGGACACCGGGGAACACCGATGGGGTTATAGGGGGTGACCTGGCAGGGCCTGGGGAGGAGTTTTCTGTCGCATGTGTCATGGCACATGTGACAGAAATCAGAGGAGTAGGGTGAATGCGGCCGGCGCGCTGCTGCGCGCGCGGCCATCTTGGATTTCTGGGAGGGCATCAGGGGGGGCACTTTGACGACACCGGGGGACCGGAGGGGACCGGGGAGGAGATTTATCATGTTTGTTCATGCCAGATGGGAAATAAATAATTTTTTACCGGCGCTGTCATTTACTGTAACGTGATCATCGTTATAAGGTGTATACCTGTGATCACGTGAGCGGGGACCGGAAAAACCGTCCTGAATCATGATCTCCACGGTCCCAGCTAGCCCTGAAACCCCGGAGATTTTCTGACGCTGGGGGGCGTTATTCACTTATTTCTGCCTGCTGTTTATAAACGGCAGATCAGAATAAGGCTACATTCACACGACCGATCCATTTTTGTGTTCTGCAAAAAACAGTCCGTTTTTTTTTCACGGGTGCATCGGTGTGGCATCCGTTTCCGTTCCGTAGACAGTCCGTATGTCATCTGTTTGTCATCCGTGTGCCTTCCGTTTTTTTTGTGTACTGCAAAAAAACTGAAGGAGGGAAAATACATAAATTTACCCAGGATCCTTAGCTTCAACCTACATGAGGCGGTCACATGTTCACTCCAGTGCCATTTTCTACTGCTTTTCACAGCGTAGAGCGCTCTGGTGATTTTCCTGTGCTTGTACACTTCATATCAGTCTTTTCTGTCATTATAATGGCAGAAAGACACATAATGTCCCACTCTCCTGCATTTTGTAATTTTGCACCCTTTGGTGCCTTTCATGTGGCACTAAGGGGTGCTTAGCTTTGTATTTAGCCAAAAAAATGAAAAAAAAAAATGACGTAGGGTTCCCCTTATTTTTGAAGCCAGCTAGGGTAAAGCAGACGGCTGCAGCCTGCAGACCACAGCTGGCAGCCTCACCTTGGCTGGTAATCCAAAACTGAGGGCACCCCACGCTGTTATTTTAAATTAAATAAATAATTTAAAAAAAAACCACGTAGGGGTCCCCCCAAAATTGGATCACCAGCCAAAGTAAAGCAGACAGCTGGGGTCTGATATTCTCAGACTAGGGAGGTCCATGGTTATTGGACTCTCCCCAGCCTAAAAATAGCAGGCCGCTGCCGCCCCATAAGTGGCGCATCCAATAGATGCGCCAATCCTGGTGCTTCGCCCCAGCTCATCCCGTGCCCTGGTGCGGTGGCAAACGGGGTAATATATGGGGTTAATACCAGATGTGTAATGTCACCTGGCACCAAGCCCTGGGGTTGGTTTAGGTCAGGCGTCTATCAGATACCCGACATCACCAACCCAGTCAGTAATAAAAAAAAATAGACGACAAACACATTTTTATTTGAAAAAACACTCCCCAATACATTCCCTTTTTAACCAATTTATTAGAAAGAAAAACAAATCCAGGTCTGGTGAAATCCAAGGGGTTGCCATGACGATCCACACTGTCCCAGTCAATGAACAGCAGGATGTTCCCCATTGGCTGAGAGAGCAGTGCAGTGACCTGAGCTAACATCAATGGGTCAGCCCAGGTCACTGCAGGGGATGACAAGTGCTGCTGTCAGCGAGGTACATTTTCTGCGCTGATCTCCTGCACTGCTGACAGCACCTGTCACTGAGTTCAATGACCGCCGCCTTCACAGCCAAGTATCGCGAGAGGCCCGTGACGTCACCGCTAGTTAGTCTCGGGTCGGAAGCGAGAGAAGGTGATGTGACAAGCGGCGGCCATGGAGGACAGTGACAGCGCTGAGGTTGGGACTTCATCACCGCAGGTAAGCCGAGCGGGACCATGTGTGCAGAGTGCCAGGAGGACGTCAGTGTCGTGGACTGCATGGCTGGGGACGTGTGTGTGTGTGTGTGTGAGTGTGTGTGTGTGTACATGCCGCGTGCAGGAGGGGGCGGAGTGAGCTGAGCGGGGAAGTGTGGGCTTCCTGCACGTAACTAGGATAAACATCGGGTTACTAACCAAAGCACTTCGCTTGGATACCCGATGTTTATCTTGGTTACCAGCTTCTGGCAGGCTGCCAGCGATGGCTCCTGCACACTGTAGCTGTAAAAAGCCCTGCTTTTTGCTGCTAGAACCGTTCTCGAACGTATCTAGAACTATCGAGCTTTAGCAAAAAGCTCGAGTTCTAGTTCGATCTAGAACAGCCCCCAAAATCACTCGAGCCGCGAACTGGAGAACCTCAAACTGCGAACCGCGCTCAACTCTAACCGGGACCCTGCAGACAGGTGAGTATGACATTTTTTTTTCTACTGTTCACTTTTGTTTTCGCAGCCGCTTCCACCTCCTGCCCGTACATGGCGCCGCACGGCAGCTGACATGCACAGGACTGGAGGTGGAAGCGGCGGTGACAGTACCGGGAGGATTCACGCTTCTGTGTTTACTGACAGAAGGAATCCTCTTCCTGTACATGTCACTTTACTACCCACCTCCTGCGTTTATAGCTGCGTTTTTGGTCTTAGAAACGCACCAAAATGCACCAATTTGCATTTCTCACTGCGTCTTTCAACATCCCATTGCACTCAATGGATGAAAAGCGCAGTGAAAAACGCAGGAATAGGGTAAGTTCACACAGTGCGTTTTTCGCGGCGTTTTTGCGCAGTTTTCGGGTGCGTTTTTGCTCAGAAAACTGCATGACTTTGCTTCCCCAGCAAAGTCTATGAGTTTTCATTTTTGCTGTCTGCACACAGCGTTTTTTTCAGCTGCATTTTTGTGGTGCCACAAAAACGCAGCATGTCAATTATTCCCGCGTTTTTCACTGCGCTTTTCATCCATTGAGTGCAATGGGATGTTGAAAGACGCAATGAGAAATGCAAATAGCTGCGTTTTGGTGCATTTCTAAGACCAAAAACGCAGCTATAAACGCAGGAGGTGGGTAGTAAAGTGACATGTACAGGAAGAGGATTCCTTCTGTCAGTAAATACAGAAGCGTGAATCCTCCCGGTACCGTCACCGCCGCTTCCACCTCCGGTCCTGTGCATGTATGCTGCCGTGCGGCGCCATGTTCGGGCGGGAGGTGGAAGCGGCTGCGAAAACAAAAGTGAACAGTAGAAAAAAAAAAAATTCATACTCACCTGTCTGCAGACTCCCGGTGCCATACCCGCTCCCATCTCCTCTCACGGTATCGCCGCTCTGGCTGTGTGCAGACGGCTGGGACACCTCCGATGGATGCAGGACCTGGCGATGGATCACCTGATGCAGTCACCTGACGCATCAGCTGATCGTAAGTCTCGCGGTGACGCGGGCGCCCGGCCGGTTTAACCTATCAGCGGATGCGTCAGGAGACTTCATCCCTGATTACCGGCAGCTCCTGCAGCGATCGGACGGGATCAAACTCCGCTCCAGGAGCTGCCGGTAATCAGCACATAAGTGAGTATTTATTTTTTTTTTGCACCGATGCATCATCTGATTGTATAAACGGCTTTTATACAATCAGCTGATGTGTGATGTGCTTCAGCCCCTAGAACCTGACACATCATCTGATCGCTTTGCCTTCCAGCAAACCGATCAGATGATATTGGATCCAGATTGGACGGCGCGGGACCCTTGACCCAGGATTACTGCGGAGGGGGGTTCTTTATTTCAATAAAGATGGAGTCACTAATTGTGTTGTGTTTTATTTCTAATAAAAATATTTTTCTGTGTGTTGTGGTTTTTTTTTTTATCTTTACTAGAAATTCATGGTGGCCATGTCTAATATTGGCGTGACACCATGAATTTCGGGCTTAGGGCCAGCTGATAATATACAGCTAGCCCTAACCCCATTATTACCCAGCGAGCCACCCGGCATCAGGGCAGCTGGAAGAGTTGGATACAGCGCCAGAAGATGGCGCTTCTATGAAAGCGCCATTTTCTGGGGTGGCTGCGGGACTGCAATTCACATCGGGGGTGCCCAGAAAGCATGGGCACCCTGCACTGTGGATTCCAATCCCCAGCTGCCTAGTTGTACCGGGCTGGACTCAAAAATTGGGCGAAGCCCACGTCATTTTTTTTTAAATTATTTCATGAAATTCATGAAATAATTAAAAAAAAAGGGCTTCTCTATATTTTTGGTTCCCAGCCGGGTACAAATAGGCAGCTGGGGTTGGGGGCAGCCTGTACCTGCCTGCTGTACCCGGCTAGCATACAAAAATATGGCGAAGCCCACGTCAGTTTTTTGGGGGCAAAAAACTCCTGCATTCAGTCCTGGATGGAGCATGCTGAGCCTTGTAGTTCTGCAGCTGCTGTCTGCTCTCCTGCACACACTAGTGGATGGAGTATGCTGAGCCTTGTAGTTCTGCTCCCTCTGCCTCTCCCTCCAGCATACAGTCCTGTATGGCGCATGCTGAGCCTTGTAGTTCTGCAGATGTCTGCTCTATTGCATACACTAGTGGAGAATGAAGAACATATTGAAGAAGGAAATGACATCAGACCTTTTTTTTTTTTTTCAACAATCTTTAATGGCATTGTTCACTGATAAAAAACGCATAAAGACGCAGTGAGCAAAAACGCACCAAATCGCGGAAAAACGCGTGCGTTTTTTGCCGCGTTTTTTTGCCGCGGGTTCGTTTTTTGCCGCAAAAAACGCACAAAAACGCAGCGTCAAAAAAACGCAGTGTGTGAACCTAGCCATAATTGACATGCCGCGTTTTTGTGGCACCACAAAAACGCAGCTGAAAAAAAACGCTGTGTGCAGACAGCAAAAATGAAAACTCATAGACTTTGCTGGGGAAGCAAAGTCATGCAGTTTTCTGAGCAAAACCGCACCCGATAACTGCGCAAAAACGCCGCAAAAAACGCACTGTGTGAACTTACCCTAAAGCGTGCTTCCTAGATGACAAAAACGCAATAATCAGGGTTATTGTTTGCATTTGTTTTGCTTATTTTAGAGAAAAATCTCAAGATTCCAAAAATTTAAATGCAGCTGTTTAACTTGCAAAGTGTGCGTATTTAAATAAAAAAGATAAATATTTGAGCACTAATAGTCCAATATTACACATATAGTGGACAACCCTTTTTAGACATTTTTTTGTTACCTTTGAATAACTTTCTTTCCAATGTACACTGTATGAATTTGTGTTTTACCGTGTTCACTATATGGTAAAACTAATGTGTCAGTATGATATCTCACATTGGTATGAATTCATATATACCAAACATGTATACTTTCACTTTTATCTAAGGGGTGAAAAAAGAATTTGGACGTTTGTCTAAAAAAAGAGTAGCGTTTTTGTCACCATTTTCCGAGACCCAAAGTGTTCTCATTTTTTCAGTCTGGGGCTCAGTGATGACTTAATTTTTGCATCTTGAGCTGACGTTTTTAATTATACCATTTTTGTGTAGATGCGCTGTTTTGATCACCAGTTATTTCATTTTAAATAAAAACGTAATTTTGGCGTTTGGAATTTTTTTCTCACCACACCATGTACAAATAAGATGAACTGATTTTATATTTTGAAAGATCAAGCATTTTTGAATGCAGCAATACCAAATGTGTTTATTTTTTTAACTGTTTAATTTTCAATGGGGCAAAAGGAGTGTGATTTGAACTTTTAGCTTTTTTACATTTTTTCATATTTTTTAAAACTTATTTTTCATTTATTTTACTAGTCCCCCTAGGGGACTTTATGGCTGCACAGTCCGATCACCTGTGCATTTCTGGTGATTAGAGTAGCAACGCTCTGATTAGCAGAAATGCTCATCTCCTGTGAGTGTCAGCGCTCTGTTGGCTCATCGGAAGTGAGTCATGGCAGTGTCAGAGGTCACCAGCTGACGCCACACTACCATGATCACCTCACAAGGTCACCGATGGTGGCAGAGAATGGCGTAATCCCCGTCATGGCCATTTAAAATGCTATCTAAGTTAGCAGTCTACGATCCCCCTGTGCCTGTTAGCCACACGTCTGATGAGCAGATCAGCAGAATAGTGTGGGGGTTACCGCAAGCCCGAAGTAACCAGAGGGAGGTGACCAAGGATGTACCAGTACGTCCTTGGTCGCAAAGGAGTTAACTTATACAACCTATACTTCTGTTGAAATTTTTTCAAGTGCTGTCATTTCTTATTTTTTTTCAGAATATATTTTTAGATGAAGGTCTAGTTCTTAACTCCTTTTAATAAATTTACATAGTGCTTCTGCCTTTCAGTTGTGGATACTATTCTAGTGGCAGCGTTGCGACCACATTAACCAAGAATAATGTGTTGTTTACTAACCCTAAATTAACTCTAAATCACTTAGAGCCTTAGAACAATCATTAGTTATAAGCATATCTATAGAATCTAGCTGAGAAAAGGCACAGGCTTGGGCACAATTTCCCCTTTGGTTATACCAGAGACCAATCTTCCAGAGTTCACAAATAACCCGCAAATACAAAACAGCAGTGACAAAGCTAGAGGATAGGCTTGTCTAATAAATTTTCCTGGATTGCAGGTGTTCTATTTTATTACTAGTAGAACAAGCTGTAATTACTTCCTTTGCTTTGAGATGCATGTGATTTGTAATGGTATTCTTGTATATGTCCCTGTCCTCAATTTATTAAAACCACTTGTAATGAGTTGTAACTCTACTTTTTCCATTAACTTTATCTTTCACTTTCCATTATTGTGAAATAACAGAAGTGGAAAGTTGTAAAATGGTGATAATCAATATCACTGTGGTCACCATATATTGCTAAAATTTTGTAAATTCATATAAAACCTTGATTTTCAAGCGGATTGTAAACAAACCTGAATCTGTCCCATATATTTTATAAGGAACTTAAAGAATATCTTAGAGGAAAACGCTGGAGAATAACTTAGAGGAAAACGTGTGGCTTATCATTTTATCAACTAAATTCACATTTTTTACTAACTCAGAGTTAATGTAATATATTCCAAAAACGGAATATAGCAAAGCACGAAGAAAAAAGCACAAGGGGATGATAGTGTGCTACCATTTGTATCATGGTGGTGTAGAAATTCAAAACTATTTACAAAGGTAAATATATAAGTATCACAGTATTTTCTAAGCTCTCTTCTGAATGGTGAATGGTTAACACAGAGGTGTCACAGAAAAAATCTGTCTACTTTACAGACAATCCATTTATTTTTAATTTCAAATTTGCCAGATTTGAGTAATTTTTACAAATAATTTGATCAATGGTGAATCAGTTTATTGGGAATCACCAGTACTGCTTAGCTTTTACTTGCCCTGAAAAGATATGCAAATGTCATGGAAGTGATGGGTAACTGAAGCAGGGGCACCTAGACTGGCCCTCAGACTGGGGTTCCGGCACTGTCCCCTATCCCAGAGATACACTCGATGGTAGTGAGGTGTGGATTGCCAGCATGACCCTAACTACTGTTGAACCCTGGTCTAACACCCCTTCTCCCTTGTAGGGGAGTGCAGCCCCTACTAAGGATGTTGCTTTACTGTGACTTTAAGACCTTGTGGTACTGTGGCTTAAAGAGTCTGCTCTCCTGCAGAGCTCAATTGAATGGCCTGCATCTCCCCTGCTGCTGTGTATTTGTTTGGTCTGACCAGGGAAAAGTGCAGAGAGAAGTAGGAAGTAGCAGCCAGTGTGAGAGAGTTCCAGGACGTGCAGAGGGACACACACAGAAGGGTCAGTATTCGGTCTGCTAGAAAATGCCACCTGATAGCCCAGCTGCCCGGTGAATTGAGGAGAAGTCCTGCATCGCCCTCTCCAAGTGAAATGTGTACCACCATTCCAGACTCAGAGCGGACCGGTCCTGCGGACTATGCAGTGAGTGTACGCCCAGGCGTAGAGGTTAGGGAACCATATTAGGCCTCTGTAGTCAGAGTATGGCATCCGCATGGTCACTTTAGGAGAGACCAGTTAGGATAGAGGACAGAACAGGATTGTTTAATGTTGAATATATGTATATCGCTGTACTGCTGTTAAAACTATATTGTATGTTGTACTAGTTGTGGTGACCTGGGCAGTCGCGTCAGCTAAAGAGTATACTGTTGTACTGTGGGTTGTTTTTTCCATCTGTATTCCTTCCCCCCTCCCACTGCTCGTCAGCTTGTGTTTGTTATTTCCTGTAAATAAACATTCTTTCTGGTTTATCCATTAAGGCCCCGTCACACTAAGCAACATCGCTAGCAACATCGCTGCTAACGAACAACTTTTGTGACGTTGCTAGCGATGTTGCTGTGTGTGACATCCAGCAACAACCTGGCCCCTGCTGTGAGGTCGTTGGTTGTTGCTGAATGTCCTGGGCCATTTTTTAGTTGTTGCTGTCCCGCTGTGAAGCACAGATCGCTGTGTGTGACAGCGAGACAGCAACAACTAAATGTGCAGGCAGCAGGAGCCGGCTTCTGCGGAGGCTGGTAACCACAGTAAACATCGGGTAACCAAGAAGCCCTGTCCTTGGTTACCCGATATTTACCTTTGTTACCAGCCTCCTCCGCTCTCACTGTCAGTGCCGGCTCCTGCTCTGTGCACATGTAGCTGCAGCACACATCGGGTTAATTAACCCGATGTGTGCTGTAACTAGGAGAGCAAGGAGCCAGCGCTAAGCAGTGTGCGCTGCTCCCTGCTCTGTGCACATTTAGCTGCAGCACACATCGGGTTAATTAACCCAATGTGTGCTGTAACTAGGAGAGCAGGGAGCCAGCGCTAAGCATTGTGCGCTGCTCCCTGCTCTGTGCACATTTAGCTGCAGCACACATCGGGTTAATTAACCTGATGTGTACTGTAGCTAGGAGAGCAGGGAGCCAGCGCTAAGCATTGTGAGCTGCTCCCTGCTCTGTGCACATTTAGCTGCAGCACACATCGGGTAATTAACCCGATGTGTGCTGTAACTAGGAGAGCAGGGAGCCAGCGCTCAGTGTGCGCTGCTCCCTGTTCTCTGCACGTGTAGCTCCGTGCGCTGGTAACCAAGGTAAATATCGGGTTGGTTACCCGATATTTACCTTAGTTACCAAGCGCAGCATCTTCCACGCGGCGCTGGGGGCTTGTCACTGGTTGCTGGTGAGCTCACCAGCAACTCGTGTAGCGACGCTCCAGCGATCCCTGCCAGGTCAGGTTGCTGGTGGGATCGCTGGAGCGTCGCAGTGTGACATCTCACCAGCAACCTCCTAGCAACTTACCAGCGATCCCTATCGTTGTTGGGATCGCTGGTAAGTTGCTTAGTGTGACTGGACCTTTAGTCCGTCTGGTCCCGTGACCTGCACTGCAGAGCGGAGGGCCCTTGGTTCATCGCTTCACTCCCACTCCTGAGGAGGGCCAGGAAAGAAGTAACAAAACTCACAAATAACACAGACAGGGGAGAAACAAAATACATATACACTGCAATCAGACCCAGGGGAGAAAGAAATGTGCACAGGAAGAAATAAGATACAGGGAGGAAATAAACTGACAACAGGGATATTTCCAAATCACACAAGGTCATACAATAGATCACCAGAAACTGATTCATACACTAATACCGGAACCACTGGAACAAAGCTGGAGCTATTTGATGAGGAACGAAATCCAGCATTTTATAAAGGGTGGAGGCGGCTGTGAGAGGTCATTTGCTACCTATGTTCCTAGCACCAGTTCACATACCAGCAGGGATTATCTTCTTCTGGACTGATGAGCAGTGAATATGAAACAGCCGACACCCGGCTCTAGCTGAACAACTAATAGCCCTCAGGTTGCCTGTCAGACTTTGCACTGTGAACAGAGTCTGATGCCACCATGACACCTAGGGAGAACACCACATGACAGCAAAGCAACAAGTTCTCATATAAGTGTTTTGAATCTCTTTTGAGCTCCATAACGTAAACGCAATAATTGAAAATTCTATGTGAACTCACAATATACCATATATTTTGGATTATAAGATGCACCTTTCCTCCCAAAAATTTGGGAGGAAAGTGAGGGGTGCGTCTTGTAATCTGAATGTAGCTTACCGGGGTGGTGAGAGTGGTCACAAGAGGGCAAGGGAATGCTGCGGCAGCTGTGCAGGGACTGCGGAGGCTGGTGCAGGGTCTGCAGCGGCTGGTGCAGGGTCTGAGGCGGCTGGTGTGGGGTCTGTGGCGAATGGTGCTGGGGCAGCAGTGTGGTGCCTGCAGCTGCTGTGCGGGGTCTCTGGCAGCTGCTGCTGCTGGGGCTGCTGTGCAGTTTCTGCAGCAGCTATGTGGTGGCTGCAGGGGCTGTGTGGTATCTGTGCGGGGTCTCTGGTGGCAGGGGCTGTTGTGCGGGGTCTCTGGTAGCTGGACTATGCTGCAGATTGGGCGATGAGGAATTCAAATAATACTGCCCAGAGTCGGTGTGTGTGCAGATGGAGCTCTCGGCTTAAGCTCTCATCTGCGCAGGCGTCCTCTCCAACCCATTGATCTCCCTCCCTCCAGCGGACTTCAGGAAATTCCCACCCAGAGGTGGCACATGTGCAGATGAGATCTCGGCTTGCCATGGAGCTTAGAGCTCAATCTGCGCTGACATTTCTTTGCAGCAGCTGCCGCAGCCCGAGCCTCCACCGCAGCCCCAGTCTCCAACGCTGCACCAGCACAGCCTACAGTTGCTGGGACACCCACCGCCCCTGCCTCCTGTGAATCCTCCACCACCGCTACTAACACCTCTGGTAAAACACCACCGGATTACAATACGAATCCCATTTTTTTCACCTTTTTTTGCTCTGAATTTGGAGTGCGTCTCATAATCTGGTGCATCTTATAAAATGAAAAATGCAGTAGATGGATGGTAAACGGTGGGAAGCAACAGCCTGTTTAGCAACACATACCACTAACAGACCTTTTAGTTTTTGGAGACAGATGCCTACCTTGCAGGTGTTTATACTCAGACATTACACACTGAAATAGTTTTGGCTTTTTCACAACAGTGTGTTCAAAATGATCCCAGTATGTTTACATATTGCTAAATCAAGAAACAATATTTTTTTTTCAAAAATTATCTCTAATTTGAGATCAGCAAACAGTAAAGGGTGCTTTACACGCTACGACATCGCTAACAATATATCGTCGGGCTCACGTCATCAGTGACGCACATCCGCTGCTGTTAGCTACATCGCAGCGTGTGACACCTAGGAGCGACGATCAACGATCGCAAAAACGTTAAAAATTGTTGATCATTGACACGTCACTACTTTTCATAATATCGTTGGTGGTGCATGCCGCTGGTTGTTCATCATTCCTGCGGCGTCACACATCGCTATGTGTGACACTGCAGGAACGACGAACATCTCCTTACCTGCGTCCACCGGCAATGAGGAAGGAAGGAGGTGGGCGGCATGTTCCGCCCGCTCATCTCCGCCCCTCCTCTGTTATTGGGCGGCCACTTAGTGACGCCGCAGTGACGTCACTATTACGCCGAAGGAGGGATTGTTCGGCGGTCACAGCAACGTCGCTGAAAAGGTATGTGCGTGTGATGCTGCCGTAGCGATAATGTTCGCTTCAGCAGCGATCAACAAATGTCACACGAACGACGGGGGCGGGTGCTATCGCTCGCGACATCGCTAACAATCGCTAGCGATGTCGCAGCGTGTAAAGCACCCTTAACACATTTGCTGATTAGATAGTGAAGAAGCTATGACAAGTTCATTACAAACCATGCAAAAATTATCCCTACTATGTTATCTGATACTAATTTGCTAAATGCAAAATGAAAAAACCATGGCATATGTCAAGCTGTGCAAACATTATTTCTTTATTTCTTAGGCAAAAACAAGTGAAGAAGCAACAGCACTGACAGCTCTTGCAGCAGCACAGTATAGATAGCATGATGATCGGGGAGTGGATGCCTGGTTGCACTGGTATCAGCAAAACAGTATATGTAGAAGACAACAAACAGGCAAGAACATGGAGTGGCCAACGTAATAATTTTTCATTAGCCGTAGGTGATTATTCATGCCTGATTCATTTTGACAGTAAAGTTTTTCGTTATTGCAGCAGATATCGTGTTTTCTTGGACATGACAAAACCACTGACCAATTTCAGTAACGTCTCTGACATTAACTGGAGGTTGGACATGACAGTATGCAAAGAGCAAATTAGGCCAGTACTTGCCACTAGTCTAATTTGCTGACCTAGAAGTCCATGGGATCAGGGCTCAGAGAACTTGCCAGATAAAGCATATCTGGCACCCAGTGGCAGGGGGTTAACCTTACTCATCGCCGGGCTGCGTGATGTCAAGTCCGGAGATGTCACGGGTGGCCTGCCCGGCTTCGTGCCCCGAGGTGTCTACAATAAATGGGGCGTAGGAGGTTGGGAGTGATGTTGTTTGTCATCTACGCCACCTGCGGTACATAGCCAGGGAATAGCCGCTGCTGCTGTCGCCATCCTCCGAGGCTGATGGTATTAGCAACGAGGATGGTATCGCTCCCCACAGGTGGAGCGAGCCCCGGGGAAGATGATGAGGGGTGTAGTAGTACTGGCAGTGGCTGTGGGTGACGAGGGGTGGGGCGATGCCACTGTTATTAACAGACGGGCACAGTCTCTGTGGGTTCCAGGTATCTTTACTCACAGTTCTTTAAGTAGCCCGGTCGCTGCCACAGCAGCACTGGTCACCGCCATGATGAGCCCCGTCAAACCCGTATCTCTTTGGAGGTGAGTCCGGTGTGGTGGTTGGTGGGCCCTTCCTCCTAGCACCATGTAAGATGGATCCCTGTGGCTTAAAGTTACTTGGGGACCCCAGTCCGTGTTGAGTGAAAACTCCTATCCTGTTTGCAAGTGCCACGGTTCTGCAATGGGGCCTGATGTAGATCAAGGCCCTGGATCCTATATGGCACTGTGTATCAGGCACTGTGTTGACCAGGGGGACGTGCAATATCCCCATGCCGGCAGATTCTGGAAAACCAGCTTGAAGGATGATCTTCCCTAGGGTCCTGCACCCTGTGTAGTGCTGGTCCCAGAGGAGCAATGAAGCTTTCCCCTCAGCAACCGTATGAACTCCTCCGTCCCACCAGAGCCACCAGTGAGACCGTCCTCTTCTTTCCTCTCCTGCTGGAGAACTCTCTAACTGTTGTATTGGCTCCTGAATCCACCTGGTGGCTGCTACTCCCCCGGGTCCCTGTCACTAGTGGGTGGCTGCCCCCCATGTTTGGAGACTGCCTTAGGACATTACCCTAGCCCAGTCCCCATTGGAGAGGGCAACCTGGTTGTGTTTGAGTTGTGTAAGTGGTGAAACCGGTACTGAACTCCTCTTGATCCGGGTTGAGCACTGCACCTTAAGTGAAGTGCAGTACCCTGTGGCGACTGAAGCCTCAGGGGTGTCACACATCCAGTCCAGTCTCAGAGCACCAGGCTGACACCTGTCACTTATCTACCCACCTCTTCATTTGAAAATAATTTGAAAGCTGTAAATACTGGGCCAGACCCTGTCTCATGCATGGCCCATGGCTGACTTTTACACAAAGACACTAGGGGAATTCTGGGGCAATTGATTCCACTGTCCTGGTGTCTTCCCCTAATTTTTGAAATGTGGAGACTCCAAGTTGGGTCTCCAAATTGTGTGTTGCCTGTAGTGGCAGTAGTCTCAGAGACCCAGGCTTACACCAGTCACATATGCACCTCAATATTTCCTATGTTAATAGTCTAGAAAGCAAATGGCTGTGCCACAAAAGTGTGGCTCCACTGTAAAAATATATGAGCTGTTTTGGCAGCTTTTGGGCCCCCCTAAAAGTGTCGTCTATGCCTTTGTTTTTGCCTTCCATTGAATTCAATAGGGGTTTGGATATATTCATTGAACTGTTCAGTGAACACAGGTGAATTCAGCAAACACAAACCAAATTGAATTGTGGGAGATTTGCTCATCTCTAGTTGTTATGGGGTCACTAGGGTGGTCACTAGTGGAAATGTTGAACTTATTGCATTGTAAGTTATGCCTGCCTGATAACTGTCTACAAATTTAGGAATTAAGGAGGTACCTAACCCTAATTACATTTTCTAAATTTGATTATTTTTAATTATTTTTAGCAAACCCGTCATGAACATCTGAAGGATGAAGCCTGCAGGGAGCTCTCCTGCTGCTATGTTATGGCAATTACAAAGATTTAACCTTTCCACTCCCGATTTTCCATTTTTTTTCACCTTTCTCCAAGAGCCATAACTTTTTTATTTTTCCTTCTACATAGTCGGATGAGGGCTGCGTTTTCACAGGATGATTTGTAATTTTGAATGTAGAAATTCATTCTACCATATAATGTACTGGTAAATGGGAAAAATTCCAAATGTGTTAAAATTGCAAAAGAAGTGCAATTCTACAATGTTTTTTGAGTTTTTTTTATTTCCCATGTCAACTATATTGAAAAACTGGCCTTGCAAGATGATTACTTAGCTCAGTCCAAGTATGCAGATTAAAAACATGAATAGTTTTTATTAGTTAAGCATTGAAAACAAATCTGAAATTTATAAAAAAAAAATAGTTTTTGTTGCCTTTTTCCGAGACCCATAATGTTTTCATTTTTCCGAATATAGGGCTATATGAAGGCTTATGTTTTGCTTCCTGAGCTGATATTTTTACTATTTCAGAGCAGATACAAAGTTTTGATAGCTTGTTTGCATTTTATTGCAATGTTACAGTGGTCAAAAAACGTTATTCTGGCTTTATGATTTGATTTTATCTCATTTACTGATCAGATCAATATACTTTATATTTTAATAGATCAGACTTTTACGAGCGCAGTGATAAAATGTGTATTGTTTATATTTTTTATTGTTTTAATGCTTTTATCAGTGTAGCCCTTGCTGTAGACTCTTAGGGTGCCTAACGGATTTTGCCCCCCTCCCCCTTATTGCTGGCCCTCATCGGAGTCGGATGACTAAACGTCCTTGTTGTGCCAGCTGTACTCTGAGTAGTGGCCTTGAATCTGGGACTCCTTGATGTTGGTCACAGAAGTCCCACAACTTCTAAATACAAATGTAATTTGAGCCCATACTCTACTTCTGTTCAGGGTGTATTGTAGTGCCTCCTTCAAATTTGTGGAAGCCCTTGCATATAGTGCATAGGTTTTACCAGTCCAGGAATACAACGCCTTTCAAATGGGGAAAAATATTTTCTGATGTCATCCTCTACATGTAATTCCAGGGTGTATTGCAATTACTCCTTTCAATTTTTCATAGGCCTTGCACTTAGTACATAAGCTTCACCAGTCTAGGAGTCCTACTCCTTAGAAATGAGAAAAAATGTAAGAAATCTCATGCACACCATTTTTTTTTCCTAACTGACACAGAAATCTGCTGCATTTTTTAAAGAAGTATGTCAATTGCTTCATTGGTTTTGCAGCATTTTTGCAGCGTTTTTTCACCATCGAAAGCAATGAGAAGGTGTAAAAACACAGCAAAAACAGTAAATGTGAACATAACCTATGGGGTGAAGGAGAAGGTTTATATTCCCCTTTTTAAATTTTAGATATACACAAGTCATTATACAGGAAATCATTTTTCCTAATATTTTTTCCTGTAAAATTCATGTTATCTTTGGTTTTGTACATTTTATTGTCCCTCCGTAAAAGTGGCGTGATACACTGATAACATTTTTCCTAGCAGCAACCTGAGAGAGATGTGTCCAGGCATCTTTCCCTTCTTGTTCCCATTCCATTTGAGCACTTTTTCCATCCATTTCGTTGATTTAACTGCCCCAAAACCTCATGGGAGGGTCTTCCAGAAAAATGTTTCCTATTGACTTCCATTATGCTTGTTACTTGGGAAGAGCGCCCAAGCAATTTGATTTTCTTGATTCTAGTACCCAACACCTGAACATTTTAGTGCTCGCTCATCACTATCCATGAGGGTCGTAGTTACCTAGTAGAATAAATGCACATAGATTTGTCTGTGTTATAACTAAGCGCTGCTGTATGTATCAGAGTTGTGTATGTATGTGTAATTGATATATAATGAGAAGTAAAATAATACAGCTGAATATGCATAAAGGGGATTGATATAGACATCAGGTTGAATAAATGGCAAGAAAATCCTGTCAAAACAGAAAGGTAAAATTAAGACCTCTACATGAAATTTTCATGTAAGTCTTTGCAATGTTTAATAAAGGTGAATGGATTAAATATTGGTATCTAAGAAGAGAAGAAATGAAAAATGTAATATTCATAGAGATATTTCCTGTGTATTAAAATATTGATGAAACATAAAATCTGTGTGAAAGTAAAGCAAAATATGAGCTAGATACTGTAAATAAGGATTAACTTTAATGAGACAAATCATCATATGCAGAACATTGTAAAGCTGGCGTTTCTACACTAACCAACAGAGACACTGATGTCTCCATAGCCACCCAGCTGTTCCTTCTTTAATGCCTGCCACAACCTCTGGCTTCAAGGGCCAGTGCATGCCATGCATGTCTCCTGCCTTTGCACTTAAGGGCAGCGCACATGTGACGCCCTGGCAAAACCAGGTAGTCACACAGAGAGGCCCCCGCACAACACCTTCCCACACAGGGTTACATACAGCCGACCTGAAACCCTAGCCACCCCCCTTAGGGTAGGACAGACACACCAGTGAGCAAAAGCAGGTGGATGGAAAACGCCCACCTAGGGGTCTAGGGAACCCGGGGCGGGAAAACAGTCAGTCAGTCAAAAAAGTCAGTGAGGGTTGGAGTTGAGAGAAGTAAGGACAGGCGACCCTGACGCACTGGCTAGGTGGCAGACAGTAGTCAGTGTCAGCAGGAGATGAGAAGACGGCTGCCGGAGATCCGAGGTGGACCGGGGCAGGGTTGTAGACCACCGGTACCGACACTGGAGAACAACCCGGAAACCGTGCACAAAGGGGGTACTTGGACCCTGAAGCCAGGAACGGCACCAATGGCTTAGCTAATTAACCAATTGAGGGCAGGATTATAGGTCCTGTCCCAACCTGAGTCCTGAAAAGAGACAACCAACCACCGAGAGGGATAAGGCATCCGCCAGGGCCCAGTAGATCCCAAGGGTCAGCGTCAGCGGACAAGGCTCCCAATAATAGGACTGGGAGCGGAAGCCCGTGTTTCACACCGGGAAGTCCAACACACAGAACACAGCGTGCAGAGAAGAGAGACATCAACTACTAGCCCGGGTGTGGGACCAGATACACCCAACCGCGGCGGCTGGCCACCAGCAGCACCTTGGTTTACAAAAGGACTCTGTGTTTATTGACGCCACACATCAGTACAGCCTCATCCAGCACCACAACAACCAATGACTCCACACATCAGTACAACCTCATCCAGCACCAGGACAACCGAACTGGGAGTTTACTGGTCCCTGCAATCCTGCACACCACTGGGCCTCGTGGCATCCATCCCTACCCACGGAGGGGTTAATATCCAGCTGCCATTCCATCGCCCCCGGTTACCCTATAACAGTACCAGTGGTGCCACACTTCACCACACACCATAGGTAGCATCACAGACTAATTACAGCAAATCCCGTACCAATACGTCCCCTTTTATTCGAAGTGTCCGCGCGACCCCCGGGTCCGGAAGAACCTCTCGAGAGATACCGCAGATCCGGATCCGAGCAGCCCAGCTGCTGCCACGGGGGCGGCACACACACACTCCTGAATTGTTCCCAGCCTATCGCAGGGAGGAATTAGGTAATTATGGCACCCTCTCCTATTGGGAGGTGCCTGTGCAATGTTTGTCTCTTGTAGCCAGTGTGTCTTGTGGCTGCAAGCTCATTATCTGGTCCCTGGAACCTTTTCCAGATTTGATACTCGCCTGCATTACTGATCCGGAACTCAAACCTGTCCAGTACCTGAATTTGTTCCAGTATCCTGGTTCCTGCCTATGTTCCTGATTCTGTTCCTATGTCCAGGTACCAACCTAAGTTCCTGTAGCTGTTCCTGTGTCCCGGTATCAGCCTGAGTTCCTGATTCCGGCTCTGTGTCCAGGTACCTGCCTGTTTCCTGAATCTGTTCCTCTGTCCTGTGCCCTGATACCTGTCTTTTTACAGCATCCATTCCATTGATTCGGTGCCTGCTTGATTTCCTGAACCTGTACTTGAACCTGAACCTGTGCTGTCTGTATCAGCTGTCTTGTCTGTACCTAAATCTGACCCTGTCCCACCTGTGACTCCGACTCACGTGTCATTTAGGTCAGCAACTGCTGATCGGGGGACTACCTTGGAGTGGTACCTGGCAGCAAAAAACTAAACTCACCATCAGGGGCTCTAGAGAACACCAGGTAGCAATTTAGTCATGCCTTTGCAGGGTAATCCCATGCTTCATGGTCCAGTGGACCATATCTCCGTCCCAGCTGTAACAAACAAGTTTTTTATTTTATCACAATACCTGCTTCACTCAAGGAACATGATATGTTAAATTATTCCATTTTGCTTATTATGACTATCAGATGGGATGTATAGTCCTGAATTTTGGCGTTGTGAAATTCTTCCAAACTCAAGTCAGTCTGCCTACGTCTTTGCATAAGTTTTATATGTCATATGCTGTTATTTTGATGACATTCATCCTTTTGTTCAGATGTTTCTGCATCCCTTGAGTCAGCTTTTATCATCCATTTCTGCTGAAGACGACTCTCCTGTTTTTCAGATATCTCAGCCTGTCTCACACATTTCCTTTCAAACTGAGACTCTCGTTATTCACTTGTCTCAGCCATTTGAAACAGTTTTCCTTTCTTAGCTTTTGAATTAACTGTTCCATTAGAAGGTCATTTTTTGGGTTGCATATAAAACATCAGTCTTTAGTATTATGATGACCCTTAGTAATCACCTCACACTGATCAGAGATCTAATAGGTGAATAAATATATGTAAAGTTGAGAATTTGTATCCTGAAGGATCTCAAATCTCAGTTGTGAAAACTGATTCACAGTTAGACTGTTTTAGTTGTACATAGCAACCAATCAGAGCTCAGTTTTGACTTTACCACATCAGCTTCAATGCTGAAAACTGCACTTTGGTTGCTATAGACAACCAGAACGATCTTACTGTGAGGCAGTTTTCATAAATAAGGCCCCAGTTACTTCTGCAGAGACAATCAGAACGATCTTACTGTGAGGCAATTTTCATAAATGAGGCCCCAGTTACTTCTGCACTGTTTTTTGACAGCCGTTACTGTAATTACAGACATTAGATTACTTATTAGGTTTCTCCAACTGAGAGACTATATGGTTGCTGCCACTTCACCCCCCCAGCCTGGTTTCATCTTCATGACCAGGCCAATATTTTCAATTCTGAACAATGTCACTTTATGAAGTTATAACCTTGGAACACTTCAACAGATCCCAGAGATCCTGAGATTTTTTTAGACATATTGTACTTCGTGATAGTGGTAAATTTAGTACAGCATTTTTTGCATTTATTTGTGAAAATATTGGAAATTTGTGAAAATGTTTGAAAATTTAGCAGTTTTCAAATTTTGAATTTTTATGCCCTTAAACCAAAGAGTTATGTCACACAATATAGTTGATAAATTAAATTTCCAACATGTCTACTTTCCATCATCACAATTTTTTAAATATTACTTTTTTTTGTTAGAAAGATAAAAGTGTTAAAAGCTTATCAGCAATTTCTCATTTTTGTAATAAGATTTACAAAAGTCACTACATTTGAAGTGACTTTGGGAGGCCTAGGTGACAGAAAATTCCCAAAGGTCCCACCATTCCAAAAACTGCACCCATCAAACTGCTAAAAACTACATCCAAGAAGTTTATTAACCCTTTAAGTTCTTCACAGGAATGAAAGAAATGTGTAAGGAAAAACTGCATGGTATATTTTGTTGTGTAATTTCTCCTGAGTACACCAATACCCCATGTGGGGTGGAAATCTACTGTTTGGGCGCACTACTGTGCTCAGAAGGGAAGGATTTTGAATTTTAGAGTGCAAAACTGGAGCGGGTTCCACATCACCATTGGAGAATTCCAGATGTGCCTAAGCAGTGGAGCTCCCCCACAAGTGCCACCATTTTGGAATCTAGACCATTCAAGGAATGTATATAGATTTTAGTGAGTACCACCTTGAACCCCTAGGTGCATCACACAGTTTTGTAACTGTGTCCCGTGAAAATATTTTTTTTTTTTTACCACAACAATGTTGTTTTATCCCAAATCTTTCATTTTCACAAGAATAAAAGGGTAAAATGAACCATAAAATTTGTTAAATAATTTCTCCTTAGTATACGGATACCCAAAATGTGGTGAAATCTTCTGTTTGGTGCAGGACAGGGCTTGGAAGAGGAGTATCACTTGACTTTTTTTAACGCAAAATTGAATGAAATCATTAGCGGATGCTATGTCATGTTTGGACAGTCCCTGATTTGCCTAAACAGTAGGTCTACCCTACAAGTGACCCCATTTTGGAAACTAGAACTCTCAGGGAGTTTATCTAGATGTTTGGCGAGCACCTTGAACCCTCAGGTGCTTCCCAGAATTTTATAACATTGAACAATGAAAATAAAAAAAAAAAAAATTAACTGCAAAAATGTTGCTTTAACCCCAAGTTTTTCCAAATTCACTACGGTAACAGGAGATAATGGACCATGCAATTTATTGTGCAATGTGCAATTTATCCTGAGTATGCCAGTACCCCATATCTGGTGGAAAACTACTTTTGAGGCACAGTACAAATGAAAAAGGGAATGAGTATTATTTGAGTATTTTCCTAGAATAGTTTGCAGACTCAATTTGCAGAGCCTCTAAGTGCCAGAACAGAAGAAATCTACTCAAGTGACCAAATGTAGGAAAATACACCCCACTAATAGTTCATCTATGGGTGTAGTGACGATTTAATCTATGGAAAA
The DNA here is from genome assembly GCF_048569485.1 of Anomaloglossus baeobatrachus. NCBI lineage: Eukaryota > Metazoa > Chordata > Amphibia > Anura > Aromobatidae > Anomaloglossus > Anomaloglossus baeobatrachus. The sequence goes on from NC_134363.1 coordinate 65,811,546, forward strand.
CACAAATGGTGACAAACTAAGTGAACATTGCAGAATTAAAAATTGCAAATTAGTTCTTGTCGTGCCCAGTATATTGTAGTACTCATACATTGTGCCAAGCTTTTGCTACTGGAAACATACACACTGTAAATTAAGTGAGCTCTCCTCACTACAACAATGCCAAACATGGGAATGCTAACTGTAATTTAGATACAAGGTGGGGCTCAGAAGGGAGGGTGGCTTTTGGATTTTGGAACTTAAATTTTCCTGAATTTCTTTCATCAGGGAGGAAGGAGACAAACTAGTGCCACCTATTGGAAGTAAAGCTTCTCATTCAGCTACATCAGAGCTTATACTTTGCACTGATGAGGACAATCATCCCAAAACACCGCGTCTGCAAATTGAGGTTCTGATATAGTATAAATCCTAGGTCATATGAAAAGGCTCGTTAAAGGTCCACTTTTGACTTTTAGGATTGCTACTTCCAATACGTTGCACTAGAGTTCGTCTCCTTCCTCCCTAAAGAGACAATTTAAATATTACCCAGAGGAGCATTGCAGCTATAAGACTCCTCACCACTGATAGCCAGATTGGTTTGTCAGTCTCCGCAAGGAGAAAAATCTTCCCCCTAGACCCCTGGATTTCTTTTTGAGGGAGAGAAACATAGCATTTTTTCCAGGTCCTTTTGTGCTACTGAGGCTTCAGTCACCACTGGGTATTGCATCTGCCTTAAGGTGCAGTACTTGTCCCGGGTAAGAAGAGGTTAACCACTGGTTTTCATAGCTTACATACCATCCTGTGCTCATGGCTTACTCAACACAGCCAGCCAGCAGCTACAGAACACAGGTGGTCACCATAACAATGGTTTTTTCCAGGGCAGGGTTGTTACGAGGGGGACCCGGGGAAGCGTGCCAAGATGGAGAATGGACAGCTTCCGCCGGTCAAGGTCCACTGTGCGGTGTAAGGGACCGCTGCTATGGTGGGTGAAGAGTGAGCGGGTTGCTGCTAGCGATCATCTGGAATGTCACAGACGATCTATGTACACCGGTCTGCCCTAACCCGTGAGGGTTGTATGGCAGGGATCACACGGCTCGGTGTACCTGTTGCACGGGGAAGCACAGAGGTGCCCACGCACATGTGCCAGTGGAAGTCACGAGAATATGGCACGAGGGTAGCACAGAGGTGCCCACGCACGTGTGCTTTCAATAACCAGGTGAGTCCGGTGGAGACTCGAGGAGCTCACCTGGAACAGGAACACGGCCTGTCAAAGGAGCTACTGTCGGAGCAGCAAGGCAGGGACATGGCCTGCAAACCAGGTGCTGCCTAAGCAGCAAGGGCCAAGCCCACAGAAGACGATAATGCCTGAGCAGTGGCGTGGCAGCACGCTGCCAGACATCCAAACATAGAAGGACGGTCGCGCGCCGCCATGATGGCAGGAGGAGCTTTTAAGGAGGTGTAGCTCCTGCCAAGGGCGGGCGCGAGGCGGAGATGACGGACTTGACCCAATCAGGATCCACGACATCCCAGCCTGGCCAGTCAGGATTCACCACGTCACCAGCCTTGTCATCAAGCCGTGTGACGTCAGTGGGCGAATCAGGATCCACCAAGCATAGCACATGCTCACCCTCCTGCCTCTGGGAAATAGAGGCGGGATCCTCGGTCTCATAATGTGTAGAGATAACGGGAGTCTCACTACTTCCCTGAACAGCAAACCTCTGCACATTGCGCAACCTCACAGACCTTCGAGGCTGCTGAGCAGGAGGAGCTGCGGCAGGCAAGGAATGGGAGACCGCCTCATCTCTTGCAACAGGAGTACCACTAGGTGTCACCCTCGTGCTGCCTCTCTGAGGAGGTTTCTCCTGCACTCTGCGCAGTCTGGCAGACCTTCGGCGCTGCTGAGCAGGAGCGCTCGTGGCAGGCAAGTAGACTGTCTCATTCCTTGCCACAGGAGAGCCACGAGGTGTAACATTACCCCCCCGTCTAGGCCCCCCCTGCCCATGCTCGAAGGCCGCTATCAACCCCGGGGCGCGGATATGATCTTCCAACTCCCAGGATCTATGCTCCGGCCCACTCCACGAGGTAGTACCTCTTGCCCTGTATGACTTTTGTCTCCACAAGTTTTGCCACCTCAGGGTCGTCGGATGGGGAGTCTGTTTGAGCCGGCAGGGACCCCGAGAATTTATTAAGTCGTACGGGTTTCAGGAGGGACACGTGAAAGGTGTTGGCTATAGCCCAGCGTGGAGGGAGCTGGAGTCGGTATGCCACCGGGTTTACCTGCTGTAGTACCTTAAACGGACCCAGATACCTAGGGGCGAATTTGGCTGCCTGTACCCGTAGGTTAACATTCTTAGAGGACAGCCATACTAGGTCACCAGGGGCGAAGGATGGTGCAGGGCGACGGCGGACATCAGCCGTTGTCACCATCCGGTCTTTAGCCCTCTTAAGAGCCTCTTGGGTGTCATCCCAGATCTCCCGGGTCTTGGTCGCCCAATCCTCCACTCTAGTATCGGGTGACGTAATGGGCATCGGAACCGGGATTCTGGGATGCTGTCCGTTATTGAGTAGGAACGGAGTCTGGCCAGAGGATTCATGGACCGAATTGTTAATGGCAAATTCAGCCCAAGGAAGGAGGTTAGCCCAGTTGTCGTGATGTGCGGAGATAAAATGGCGGAGGTAAGTTACCAAGGTTTGATTAGTCCTCTCCACTAGTCCATTGGTCTCGGGATGGTATGCGGAGGAGATGTTCAGCTCTATCTGCAGGAGCTTACAGAGCTCTCTCCAGAAGCGAGACGCGAACTGGGGACCTCGGTCGCTCACCACCTTGTCAGGCATGCCATGCAACCTAAATACATGCCGAATGAACAAGGTGGCGAGAGCACGTGACGTCGGGAGTCGTGGGAGAGGCACCAAGTGGACCATTTTAGAGAAATGGTCCGTGATGACCCATACGACCTTGTGCCCTGCTGACTTGGGCAGATCTCCCAGGAAGTCCATCCCTACCACTTCCCAGGGACGATCCAGCACTGGCAGTGGGTGAAGAAGACCTGCCGGTCTCTGCCGGGATGGCTTATTCCGAGCACACAACATACAGGCTCCCACATATTCCTGTATGTCCTGGGGTAGTCTCGGCCACCAATAATGCCTGGTCACCAGGTCTCTGGTCCTTTTGACCCCAAAGTGACCCCCGACCTTGGAGGCATGGGCCCACGATAGCACCTCGTTCCGTAGTTCAGGGGGAACGAGGGTTTTGCCAGGTGGCACCTGGTCCAAAGAAGTGGGAGTGACCATCCTCAAGCTGTCCGGGGGTAGTATAAGACGAGGCTCCTCCTCGTCCTCCTCCAACACAACCATACAACGTGACAAGGCATCGGCCCGTACGTTCTTCTCACCGGCCAGGTGGCGGATAATAAAGCGGAACCGGGAGAAGAATAAAGACCAACGGGCCTGCCTTGGGTTCAGGCGTTGTGCTGTCTGGAGGTATGTGAGGTTTTTGTGGTCAGAAAATACCTCAAATGGATGCTTCGCACCCTCCAGGAGATGCCGCCATTCCTGGAATGCTAGTTTCATCGCCAGTAACTCCCTATCCCCTATGGAGTAGTTCCTCTCGGCCGGAGAAAAGGTCTTGGAGAAAAAGAAACAAGGATGCTTCCTTCCTCGTTCGTTTTTCTGGTACAGGACTGCACCTGCACCGACCGAAGAGGCGTCTACCTCCAGTAGGAAGGGTTTGGAGATGTCTGGACGATGAAGGATGGGAGCTCTGGAGAAGTGAGTTTTGAGAGTGTGAAATGCCTCTACCGTTTCTCGTGTCCATGCTTTGGGATTAGCGCCCTTGCGGGTAAGGGCAATGATGGGTGCTGCCACCGTCGAGAAGTTGGGAATGAACTGGCGATAATAATTGATAAACCCCAAGAATCGCTGGATCGCCTTCAGCGAGCGGGGCTCAGGCCAGTTCATCACTGTCTCCAACTTCCCCGGATCCATTGCTAACCCCTGACTGGACACGATGTACCCCAGGAACGGCAAGGATTCCCGTTCAAAAACGCACTTTTCCAGCTTAGCATATAGCGAATGGGTGCGGAGCCTCTTAAGTACTCGGATGACATCCCTCCGATGGGTGGTAAGATCGGGGGAGAAGATAAGAATGTCATCCAGGTATGCAACCACGGAAAGATACAAATCCCGGAAAATGTCATTCACAAAGTCTTGAAATACGGCGGGGGCATTGCAGAGTCCGAAGGGCATTACTAGATACTCGTAGTGACCGTCCCTGGTGTTAAAGGCGGTCTTCCACTCATCGCCCTTTCGGACTCGCACTAGATTATACGCCCCGTGTAGATCCAGCTTTGTGAAGACCTTTGCCCCGCGGAATCGATCAAATAGCTCAGTAATGAGGGGCAAAGGGTATTTGTTCTTGATCGTGATTGCATTTAATCCCCTGTAATCGATACAGGGGCGCAGATCCCCTTCCTTCTTCTGCACAAAAAAGAACCCTGCACCAGCCGGTGAAATAGACATGCGAATGAACCCCTTCGCCAGGCTGTCCTGAATATATTTGGACATAGCCTCTGTCTCTGGAGCAGAGAGTGGATACACTCTGCCCCTAGGGGGCTTGGAGCCTGGCTTCAGGTCTATTCGGCAAACATATGGCCGATGGGGAGGAAGAGTATCTGCGGCCCTTTTTGAAAAGACATCCCTGTAGACCTCATAAGGTGTCAGTAAACCCGGCCCCCCTGTATTCTCTGAGGACCCAACCGACCTAATGGTAGCGGGTGGTTCGGTAGTCATGAGGTGCTCTCTATAGGATCCTGCCCAGGATGAGATCTCCCCTGTTGCCCAGTTGAGTATAGGAGCATGCTGTCTCAACCACGGAAGGCCCAGTAGGATCTCATCCGTCCCCCCTGGAAGCACCAGGAAGGACACCTGCTTATGGTGTCCCGGTGGTACATCCATCCTGAGAGGGATAGTGATCTGGGTGATAGGATCGAGTAGTATGGACCCGTCGACTACCCGGACCCTGAGTGGCTTGGGTAACAGGACCAGGGGAACTGAGTATCGGGTTGCCAGGGAGGTCGAGATGAAATTGCCTTCAGCGCCTGAGTCCAAGCAAGCCAGGGCAGAGAAGAGAGTAGTGCCGAACTGCAACTGGGCGCTGATAGTCAACCTAGAGGGAGAGGTAGCGTCTAGAGTCCCCCCTCTGATAGAAACTAGACGCTGTCTTTTCCCGATGGTTTGGGACATCGGGTAGCTATGTGTCCCCTCTGCCCACAGGAAAAGCAGATGACACCAGACCGAGAACCTGGGGTAGAGGAGACCGCTTTGGACACCTCCATTGACTCCACGGAGTCGCCTACAGAGCTGGCTGGGAGACCTGTCTGGTGGAAGACGGGAGCCAGACGCTTTTTAGGCCTTGAGGACGTGGGTGTTGAAGAGACCTCGAGCCTCCGCTCCGCCTGACGGATGTCTATGCGAGAGGCAACCACAATCAAGGACTCTAAAGTAGCAGGCACCTCACGCGTGGCCAGTGCGTCTTTGACGAACCCTGCCAGGCCCTCCCAGAACACAGGGACAAGGACCTTATCCTGCCAGTCCAGCTCTGCGGCAAGTGTCCTAAAGTGTACGGCAAAGTCCCCGACTGAAGCGGACCCTTGCCGAAGTCGTAGGAGGCGTAGCGCGGAGTCGTGGGTGACTTGAGGCCCGAGGAACACCATTCTCATGGCCCCAAGATAGGCTGCTAAGTTATTCACCACCCGATCTCCGCGCTCCCACAACGGCGTGGACCACTTCAGCGCTCTGCCTGTGAGCAGGGACTGGACGAAGGCTACCTTCGCCTTCTCGGTAGCGTAAAGAGTCGCGGACAGCTCTAAGTAGGTGGTGACTAGAGTTGAGCGCGGTTCGTGGTTCGTGGTTCTCCAGTTCGCAGCTCGAGTGATTTTGGGGCATGTTCTAGATCGAACTAGAACTCGAGCTTTTTGCAAAAGCTCGATAGTTCTAGAAACGTTCGAGAACGGTTCTAGCAGCCAAAAAACAGCTAAATCCTAGCTTGGTTTCTGCTGTAATAGTGTAAGTCACTCTGTGAATCAAACTATTATCACATTTCAGTGTATAGTGTGCGTGAACAGCGCCTTCAGATCACTGCTGTTTCTATAATGGCGATCGCCATTTTTTTTTTTTTTTCTTGTCTTCCTTCCCTAAGCGCGCGCGTCTTGTGGGGCGGGCCAGCATGTCAGCCAATCACAGACACACACACACCTAAGTGGACTTTGAGCCAGAGAAGCAACGGCATGTGTGATAGGATCTGCATGTCACATGTCCCTGCATTATAAAACCGGACATTTTCTTCACGAACGCCATTATCTGCCTTCTGCGTCTTTGGTGTCAGACATCAGTGTCGCAGCTCCGTCCTCCTGAGTCCTATAGCCGATACAGCTGTATGCGCTGCATACACAGCGTTAGACAGCTTAGGGAGAGCACATTCTAGCAGTCCTTTTAAGGGCTCAAAGCGGCAGGGTCAGAGAGCCATAAGTGACAGGTCCTGCAAACAGCAACAGCGTCTGTGTAGCCCAGGTCAGGGATTTCCTCCCTGCATTTCACCATTAGGAGGGAATAGAAAGGCAGGCTTCCATTCCTCTACCCAGAGCACCACAATCCTGCCACTGTACCCTCTTGTCCTCTGCACACTCCAACTCATTCTAAGTAAGCCATTATACTAGCAAACACTCAGTGTACCTAGTGGCATCCTAAACGTGGCTATTGGACTTTGCTATAGTCCCACTAGTGCAAAGACATTAGCAGAGCACATCTGCCTGCATTGCACACTCCAAGTTTTTTAAACTAAGCAATTTTACTAGCAAACACTCAGTGTACCTAGTGGCATCCTATACGTGGCTATTGGACTTTGCTATAGTCCCACTAGTGCAAAGACATTTGCAGAGCACGTCTGCCTGCATTGCACACTACAACTTTTTTAAACTAAGCAATTTTACTAGCAAACACTCAGTGTACCTAGTGGCATCCTATACGTGGCTATTGGACTTTGCTATAGTCCCACTAGTGCCAAGACATTTGCAGAGCGCATCTGCCTGCGTTGCACACTCCAACTAATTATAACGAAGCCATTATACTAGCAAACACTCAGTGTACCTAGTGGCATCCTATACGTGGCTATTGGACTTTGCTATAGTCCCACTAGTGCAAAGACATTAGCAGAGCACATCTGCCTGCATTGCACACTCCAAGTTTTTTAAACTAAGCAATTTTACTAGCAAACACTCAGTGTACCTAGTGGCATCCTATACGTGGCTATTGGACTTTGCTATAGTCCCACTAGTGCAAAGACATTTGCAGAGCACGTCTGCCTGCATTGCACACTACAACTTTTTTAAACTAAGCAATTTTACTAGCAAACACTCAGTGTACCTAGTGGCATCCTATACGTGGCTATTGGACTTTGCTATAGTCCCACTAGTGCAAAGACATTTGCAGAGCACGTCTGCCTGCATTGCACACTACAACTTTTTTAAACTAATCAATTTTACTAGCAAACACTCAGTGTACCTAGTGGCATCCTAAACGTGGCTATTGGACTTTGCTATAGTCCCACTAGTGCAAAGACATTAGCAGAGCACATCTGCCTGCATTGCACACTCCAAGTTTTTTAAACTAAGCAATTTTACTAGCAAACACTCAGTGTACCTAGTGGCATCCTATACGTGGCTATTGGACTTTGCTATAGTCCCACTAGTGCAAAGACATTTGCAGAGCACGTCTGCCTGCATTGCACACTACAACTTTTTTAAACTAAGCAATTTTACTAGCAAACACTCAGTGTACCTAGTGGCATCCTATACGTGGCTATTGGACTTTGCTATAGTCCCACTAGTGCAAAGACATTTGCAGAGCACGTCTGCCTGCATTGCACACTACAACTTTTTTAAACTAAGCAATTTTACTAGCAAACACTCAGTGTACCTAGTGGCATCCTATACGTGGCTATTGGACTTTGCTATAGTCCCACTAGTGCCAAGACATTTGCAGAGCGCATCTGCCTGCGTTGCACACTCCAACTAATTATAACGAAGCCATTATACTAGCAAACACTCAGTGTACCTAGTGGCATCCTATACGTGGCTATTGGACTTTGCTATAGTCCCACTAGTGCAAAGACATTAGCAGAGCACATCTGCCTGCATTGCACACTCCAAGTTTTTTAAACTAAGCAATTTTACTAGCAAACACTCAGTGTACCTAGTGGCATCCTATACGTGGCTATTGGACTTTGCTATAGTCCCACTAGTGCAAAGACATTTGCAGAGCACGTCTGCCTGCATTGCACACTACAACTTTTTTAAACTAAGCAATTTTACTAGCAAACACTCAGTGTACCTAGTGGCATCCTATACGTGGCTATTGGACTTTGCTATAGTCCCACTAGTGCAAAGACATTTGCAGAGCACGTCTGCCTGCATTGCACACTACAACTTTTTTAAACTAATCAATTTTACTAGCAAACACTCAGTGTACCTAGTGGCATCCTAAACGTGGCTATTGGACTTTGCTATAGTCCCACTAGTGCAAAGACATTAGCAGAGCACATCTGCCTGCATTGCACACTCCAAGTTTTTTAAACTAAGCAATTTTACTAGCAAACACTCAGTGTACCTAGTGGCATCCTATACGTGGCTATTGGACTTTGCTATAGTCCCACTAGTGCAAAGACATTTGCAGAGCACGTCTGCCTGCATTGCACACTACAACTTTTTTAAACTAAGCAATTTTACTAGCAAACACTCAGTGTACCTAGTGGCATCCTATACGTGGCTATTGGACTTTGCTATAGTCCCACTAGTGCAAAGACATTTGCAGAGCACGTCTGCCTGCATTGCACACTACAACTTTTTTAAACTAAGCAATTTTACTAGCAAACACTCAGTGTACCTAGTGGCATCCTATACGTGGCTATTGGACTTTGCTATAGTCCCACTAGTGCCAAGACATTTGCAGAGCGCATCTGCCTGCGTTGCACACTCCAACTAATTATAACGAAGCCATTATACTAGCAAACACTCAGTGTACCTAGTGGCATCCTATACGTGGCTATTGGACTTTTGTCAATTCACAGTATTGGAACGTTATTTGCAGGACATCTGCCTGCATTGCACACTCAAACTTTTTTAAACTCAGCCATTATACTAGCAAACACTCACTGTACCTAGTTGTACCCTAAACTTGGCTATTGTACTTTTGTCAATTCACAGTATTGGAACGTTATTTGCAGGACGTCTGCCTGCATTGCACACTCAAACTTTTTTAAACTCAGCCATTATACTAGCAAACACTCACTGTACCTAGTTGTATCCTAAACGTGGCTATTGTACTTTTGTCAATTCACAGTATTGGAACGTTATTTGCAGGACATCTGCCTGCATTGCACACTCAAACTTTTTTAAACTCAGCCATTATACTAGCAAACACTCACTGTACCTAGTTGTACCCTAAACGTGGCTATTGTACTTTTGTCAATTCACAGTATTGGAACGTTATTTGCAGGACGTCTGCCTGCATTGCACACTCAAACTTTTTTAAACTCAGCCATTATACTAGCAAACACTCACTGTACCTAGTTGTATCCTAAACGTGGCTATTGTACTTTTGTCAATTCACAGTATTGGAACGTTATTTGCAGCACGTCTGCCTGCATTGCACACTCAAACTTTTTTAAACTCAGCCATTATACTAGCAAACACTCACTGTACCTAGTTGTATCGTAAACGTGGCTATTGTACTTTTGTCAATTCACAGTATTGGAACGTTATTTGCAGGACATCTGCCTGCCTTGCACACTCAAACTTTTTTAAACTCAGCCATTATACTAGCAAACACTCACTGTACCTAGTTGTATCCTAAACGTGGCTATTGTACTTTTGTCAATTCACAGTATTGGAACGTTATTTGCAGGACGTCTGCCTGCATTGCACACTCAAACTTTTTTAAACTCAGCCATTATACTAGCAAACACTCACTGTACCTAGTTGTATCCTAAACGTGGCTATTGTACTTTTGTCAATTCACAGTATTGGAACGTTATTTGCAGCACGTCTGCCTGCATTGCACACTCAAACTTTTTTAAACTCAGCCATTATACTAGCAAACACTCACTGTACCTAGTTGTATCCTAAACGTGGCTATTGTACTTTTGTCAATTCACAGTATTGGAACGTTATTTGCAGGACGTCTGCCTGCATTGCACACTCAAACTTTTTTAAACTCAGCCATTATACTAGCAAACACTCACTGTACCTAGTTGTATCCTAAACGTGGCTATTGTACTTTTGTCAATTCACAGTATTGGAACGTTATTTGCAGCACGTCTGCCTGCATTGCACACTCAAACTTTTTTAAACTCAGCCATTATACTAGCAAACACTCACTGTACCTAGTTGTATCCTAAACGTGGCTATTGTACTTTTGTCAATTCACAGTATTGGAACGTTATTTGCAGCACGTCTGCCTGCATTGCACACTCAAACTTTTTTAAACTCAGCCATTATACTAGCAAACACTCACTGTACCTAGTTGTATCCTAAACGTGGCTATTGTACTTTTGTCAATTCACACTACTGCAAATCTATGTGCAGCACCTCTGCATGACAACCTCGTGCTCTGTTTTTAATAAGCTATAATGATAGCACAAAATACTGCCATTTTGTGGCATCATAGAACTGGCTGTTGTATTCCATTAGTGCCCCACTGGTGACAAGCTATTTCTAGCACCTCTACATCACACCCTCATGCACATTTTGCTACGCTAATGTTATAGCAAACTCATGGAATTCATTGCTGCATTTCATAATTCGGAGGGATAGAAAGTCAGGCTTCCTTTAGCTTTTCCTTCTGTTCATAGACAGCATCTCCAAGACAAATTTCCCCTCCACGTCTAAGTGTGGAGAGGCAGCTAGTGCGCATGCGTGTGCCGATGTACCCCAGCTGCAGCATAATTACAGTGTTTCGCCTAGTGAGTATGCTCAGCCTGACTGTGCCATTCCTGACGCTAAGTTTTCATTTCGGGATACAGCGCATGCTCCCACACTAAGTGTGAAAAGCCTCTTTGCACAGGTGCTTGCATTCCGTGCCGGGTATAAGTCCTGTTTTGGGCATAGACACCATGCTAAAGCTGATAGTCTTTTTTCAGAGACTGTATTTCATGCTACTGAGCATGCTCAGGCACTTCCTGCATCAGAGACTAGGTCCGGTAATGAACTCTTTGGCCCTGGCCCTGATGTGGGGGTCCCATATAGACCACAGGGCATCAGGTGTCCTCCCAAATGGCTTGCAGAGGCCCACACCTATGACTTGTCACCGCATTATTGATGCTCAGACGATGACTGGTGAGGTGTTTGGGTCATGGCAGCCATGAGGTCATCATTGAAGTTGCGTTTCCAAATAGGACGCTAGTTATGCCACTCATGACGTGTCACTCTACTTTTGTCTCCAGGAGGTGCATTGTGGTTCACCCTGGTTTGGGGCGGACCCAGGTTATAAAAGGGGCTGGAGCCAACAAGGAGGTGCGCAGTCTTCTATTATGCTCCGAAAGAGCACACCTCCATGTGTTGAACCCATTGCGGCTTTAGGCCAGAGGTAGGCAGGGATCGGGTGGTGGATGCAGGCCACCACCACAGTTGGTAACGCAGAACGGTTAAGACCAGCTCCTGTCCTAACAGTCCTGCTTGTGCAGCCCAGTGGCATTAACAGGCCTGCTGCTGCTGATGCGCCTGCTGTCCACAGGTGTGGCCCCTACGCACACGGTCAGCGTACTCAATGGCCCCTGTGTTGTTAACAGGGAGTTCCTGGGCTGGGTGGGCATGTGGACCCTGTGACGCTAACAGGGCTCACAGTCTCCAGATCCGAATGGCGTCTAACTCGGTTCAGGCTACTATTAGTTTCATAGCCACACAGCTCTGTATCCTCCACCAAACCTTCAAGTTGCCAACCTCTCCTTTTCCAACTGGGAGCACGGTGGACACTGACTGCTGATGGGGATATATACCTTTCTCTTTCTTTTCTTATTAATTTTCGTTATATAGCGGTCACAGATTATATACCACTTTATCCAAATCTGCCAGTCCCACTGTAACAGATGTTGTTTCTTCAGCAAATGTTACAGTTGCTTAACCACCAAATCCACGGACCAAAACTTTTTTCCCCTTTCCAACACACCTGTTCCCCTTTCCAACAGCATCTGTCCTTTTTCAACTCATTTTGGGATATGACCAAAAGTGCAACTGTGCAGGGACACCGTACTCAACGCCATCTCAGCACAGCAGCCATCCCTCGGTCCCTCCGATGTGGACAAGTAAAAGACCATTTCCTCCTATCCATGACAAAGCGTTGAGATTCACTCTGTGCAGCACTGGTGTTTAGTGGACAAGTAGATCTAAGATTGCGTACCACATTCTGCAGATACTCCTGTATACGTGCGTCTATTTCTATGGCAGGAATTAGTTCGCCAAATTTTGTCTTGTACCGGGGATCTAACAGTGTGGCAACCCAGTATTCAGGATTAGTTCAAATTCATACAATCCGAGGGTCATGTAGGTAGTGCAGCAAGAAGGCGCTCATGTGTCTTGTGCATCCAGGAGGACCAAGTCCTTGGTGTGTTGGTGGCAGAGAGGTGAGAATCGTGCATCCTTCCTCTGCCCTCTCCCCCCAACCTCGCACAACCGAAATGTGAGCAAGCTCTCACTCATCTGCTGAGTCTTCCATGCCCATCGCCAGTTCGTCCTCCATTTCTTCATGGGCTCCTGCACTTTCATCAACACTTTTTGCTGATACTATGCGCCCTTGTTAATCCCTCTCCCTCACCATGACTGCCGCATAGGTGCCGCTGACCATCTGGACCTCGTAGATCTTGTTATCCCTTCCGCATATGACTCCTCCTGTACTTCCTCCCCTTCCTCTTGTCCCAACACCTGACTCCGAATAATAATTACAGTGTGCTCCATCATGTAGATGACCAGAATTGTCACGCTGAGAATGACATTGCCAGTGCTAAACATCTTCGTCGACATTTCAAAACTGTGTAGCAGGGTGCATAGGTCCTTGATCTGACACCACTCCAGCAGCGTGATCTGCACCACCTCTGGATCAAGTTATCCCAGGCTATATGTCTTACCGTATTTCAGCAGGGCTCTGCGGTGCTGCCACACACGCTGCAACATGTGCAAATTCCAATTCCTGCGTGTCGAAACATCGCATTTACGGCGTTTAACTGCCAGACCCTAAGACTTCCGGAGTGATGAAAGTTTTTGAGCTGCTGTGTGCGCACGATGGAAGTGAGCACATAGCGAGCGTGCCCACTGCACAAGGCCATGTAGGCCGTGATGGTGTTTTAAAAATTGCTGGCGAATTCGGTTCAACACGTGAGCCCTAAAAGGCACGTGTGTCACATTGCCCTGAGGATGGCCCGCAGCCAGGTTTGCATCATTGCCGCACACGGCTGTTAAGTCACCAACGGAGTCCGCTCCGTCAATTTGTACTCCGGTCGCCAGGTGACAACGTGTTCCTTTCATGAATAGTGCTGATGATGGGAGAGTAGTCGATGCCAGCGGCGCAGGTGGACGCAGGTTATGCTCACCCACTGGGCTGCATTACCTTGACAGATGCAGAATCTCTGGCTGAATGTAGCTGGTGGGTATCTCACAGATGAAATACCATCATTCAGCTACAACCAATGGGAAGACACCACACCCTTTTTTATGCCCATCCTGTCTGCAGACCACTGCCAGACATAGCTATGAACCTCTGGTTAATTTTACCCCCAGTTCAGTTTTATGATTTTGTGTGCTTGTTACCTGACTACTTTTCCTGCTTGCTGTTTATGTACCTTGTTGGCCGATACGCATTTCACCTCTGCTTGTTTTCTGATTCTTTCCTGGCCGTCCCATTCTGTTCCTGTTCCTCAATTAATGTTTTGACCCTGCCTGACTACTATTCTCTGTAATAGCGGTGTGACTCACATTTCCCATACATTTCAAAGTAAAACTTTGACCGCCTGATGGCATTGAGCTCTGCTGCCAGCATAGTAAGGAGGTGTGTGGTAGTCCTTGTGCGCAGTTGCAAGGAAGGGTGGCCTGACCACACAGGGTTTGCGCCAAGGTAGAGGACCCACACGAGGTTGAAGAGGCAGAAGCAGTGTATTAACTTCTACATACAGAACAAGGATTGAAACAACTCGTGGGGACGGCAAGACTTGTACAGCAGACCCTTCTCCATCTCTCACCATAGTTTGCCAGTGCCCAGTCAGTGACATGTAATGACCCTGTCTATGCTTACTGGTCCAAGTATCTGTGTTGAAATGCACCCTGTCGCACACAGATTTTCTCAAGGAAGTGGTGATGTTGTGTGCGACATGCTGGTGTAGCGCGGGCATGCTTTTCTTGGAGAAGCAGTGGTGATTGGGCATCTGGTACTGGGGCACAGCGACAGACATAAGGTCTGTAAAATCCTGTGTGTCCACTACGCGTAAAGGCAGCATTTCGGTAGCCAACAGCTTACAGAGGGATAGAGTCAACCACTTAGCTTTGTCATGGGTCGCAGTAAGTGGCCTTTTATTTGACCACATCTGAGGGACAGAGATCTGGCTGCTGTCTGTAGACGGTGTTGAGTAGGGTGTCCCTGGAAAAATGCAGGTTTGTGAGAAAAGTGCAGGCGGAGACATGATGTTGCCTTCATCTTGCCTTCAGATCTGTTCATCTTCTATCATTTTTAAAAAACACAGCAAGCAAGGGTTACTCCAAGCGGAGTCTACCTTTTTTCCCAACATTGGGCACACAGACACCCCATCAGTGGCAGCACTTGTGCCCTAGTTGCAAACAGGATGTTTTGATTTGCATCAAGCACATTCCAAATCCACAAGCATTTACTCTCCCCAGGATGACACAGGGGTAGTAAATTCCTTCTGGATCCATGACTTGTTCATTTTGATGAACGTCAGTCTGTCCACATTGTCACTGGACAGACGCGTGCGCTTATCTGTCAGCACACACCCAGCAGCACTGAAGACACGTTCAGAGACAACGCTGGCAGCTGGACACGACAAAATCTTCAAGGCGTAACTGGAGAGCTCTTGACATTTTTCTAGATTTGAAGCACAAAAGGAGCAAGGCTCCATTTGCAAAGTCATTGCATCGATGTTCATTTGGAGATACTCCTGTATCATCCTCTCCATCCGTTGACTATGTGACACACTTGATGTCTCTGGTGGCCTTGCAAAGGAGGGTCTAAAAAAATTATGAAAAGATTCCATAAAATTGCTGTTACCAGCACCAGATACGGTCCTACTGGTACGGGTAGACTGTTGAAGATGACGAGGCCGTCCCATGTTTGTCAAGTTACAACTGGGAGAATCACTCCCTTCACCTGCACGGTTGTTTGGTGGAAAAGCCGAGCTAAGATCGAGTAACAGCTTCTGCTGATACTCCTGCATACGTGCGTCCCTTTCTATGGGTGGAATTATGTCACAAAATTTGGACTTGTCCCGGGGATCTAATAGTGTGGCAAGCCAGTAGTCATCATCACTTCTAATTTTGACAATACGAGGGTCATGTTGGAGGTAGTGCAACAAGAAGGCACTCATGTGTCTTGCGCAGCCATGCGGACCAAGTCCACGCTGTGTTTGTGGCATAGAGGTGCTAACCGTTCTTTCTTCCTCTGTCATCTCCCCCCAACCTCTTTCAACTTAAATTTGACCAAGGTCCCCCTCATCAGCTGAGTCTTCCATGTCCATGGACAGTTCGTCCTCCATATCTTCATGTCCTCCTGCACCTTCCTCAACATCTCGCCTGCTACCATGCGCCCTTGTTGATCCCTGTCCCCCATGGTCCCATGCCTGCCGCGTTGGTGATGATGAACGTCTGGACCTTGGTGATGTTGTTGTGTCTTGCGCATATGAATCCTCCTGTAGTTCCTCCCCTTCCTGTTGTCCCACCCCCTGACTCCGAATAGTGTTTAGCGTGTGCTCCAGCATGTAAATGACTGTAATCGTCATGCTGATAATGGCATTGTCAGCGCTAAACATATTCGTCGCCATGTCGAAACTGTGCAGAAGGGTGCATAGGTCCGTGATCTGAGATCACTCCATCAGGGTGATCTGCCCCACCTCTGCATCTCGTTGGCCCAGGCTATACGTCATGACGTATTGCACCAGGGCTCTGCGGTGCTGCCACAGTCGCTGTAACATGTGGAGAGTTGAATTCCAGCGTGTCGCCACATCGCATTTCAGGCGATGAACCGGCAGGCCGAAAGACTTCTGGAGCGATGCAAGTCGCTCAGCTGCGGCGCTTGAACGGCGGAAGTGAGCACTGCAGACAGTTTCCGTGCCCTGGTCAGAAGGCCATCTAGGCCGGGATAGTGTGTTAAAAATTGCTGGACAACAAGGTTCAACACGTGAGCCATACAAGGCACGTGTGTCACCTTGCCCAGGCGAAGGGCCGCACCCAGGTTTGCAGCATTGTCGCACACGGCCTTACCAGGCTGCAGGTTGAGTGGAGACAACCATTTATTAAACTCGGACCGCAGAGCTGACCACAACTCCTCAGCTGTGTGACTCTTATTCCCAAGACATGTCAAGCTAAAGACCGCCTGATGCCGTTGCGCTCTGCTGCCAGCATAGTAATGAGGGGTGCGTGATTCCTTCTGCGCAGTGAGAACGCTGGTGGCCTGACCAGGCAGGCTTGGGGCGGAGGTGGAGGACCCAGATGAGGTGGAGGATGCAGAAGCAGTGGCGGAACTTGGACAGACAGAGGATTGACACACAAGTCGTGGGGACGGCAAGACTTGTGCAGCAGACCCTTCACCATCTATCACCATAGTTACCCAGTGCCCAGTCAGCGACATGTAACGTCCCTGTCCATGCTTACTGGTCCAAGTATCGGTGCTGAAATTCACCCGTTCACACACAGAGTTTCTCAAGGAAGCGGTGATATTGTGTGCGACATGCTGGTGTAGCGCGGGCACACCTTTCTTAGAGAAGTAGTGGCGACTAGGCATCTGGTACTGGGGCACAGCGACAGATATAAGGTCTCTAAAATCCTGTGTGTCCACTAGGCGGAAAGGCAGCATTTCTGTAGCCAACAGCTTACAGAGGGATAGAGTCAACCTCTTCGCTTTGTCATGGGTCGAAGGAAGTGGCCTTTTATTTGACCACATCTGAGGGACAGAGATCAGGCTGCTGTGTGTAGACGGTGTTGAGTAGGGTGTCCCTGGAAAAATGCAGCTTTGGCAGGAAAGTGCAGGCGGAGACATGATGTTGCCTTCATCCAAAGTTGGTGCTATCGATGTCTGAGAGAGCTGTACACACTCACTTGTTTCCCCTTCCAAACCAACTGACGACCTACCAAGCAAACTGCCTGTTGCGGTTACAGTGGTGGAAGTTGTGGGTGGAAAAACAGGTGTGACAGCTGTCCCCACAGTCCTAGAAGATGACGAGCGCGCGGATGCCCTGGAAGGGGCAGCCGGTGGATGGTTGGCTCCACTAGGCCGCATTGCAGCACGGTGAGCTTCCCACCAGGCCATATGATATTTATTCATGTGACGATTCATGGAAGAAGTTGTCAAACTGCTGAGGTTTTGACCTCTACTAAGATAACCATGGCAAATGTTACAGATCACATAATTTGGCCGATCTTTTTTTATGTCAAAAAAGGACCAGGCTAGGCAAGGCTTAGAGGCCATGCGACCTGTTGATCCACCCCGAATAATGCTCAGAGGCAGAGTGGTGGCTGAGGATGCAGTTGTAGACGTGCTACCAGTGCTCCGACTGTGTCCAGGAAGGCGCCAGGTTACTTCGACGTCGGTTGCATCCTCCTCCACCGCCTCTATTGACCTCCTCGAGTGTCTGACTGTGGGTTGACAGTAGGTGGGATCTAGAACTTCATCATCAATTGTTGTGTTTGCACTCCCCTCCCCCTCAGACCGAGTTTCTTCTTGCCCTGACCGAATATTTAAGTTGTCATCCCAATCGGGTATCTGCGTCTCATCTTCATCAGTATGTTCCTCATTGCCTATAACCACAGTTGTTGGAAAGGCAGCATTTTGGTAGCCAACAGTTTGCATTTTATGAAAGTCAACCTCCAAGCCATATCATGCCCTTCTAAAAGCATGTATAACACAGCGAGGGGACTCCAACCACAGTCTCCCTCGTTACCACTCACTGGGCCACACACACCCCACTTGACTGGCATCGGTTGAGCCCCCTTTTGAAAAAGAAAAAGATGCTTTGCATGAAGCACTCTCAAAAATACGCGTGCCTTTCCCGTCCCCTGGCTGACCCCGGGGAAGAAAAGTCCTCTGAGAGCCATGACTTGTTCATCTTGGTTCTTTTAGAAACACAGCGAGGGGACTCCAACCACAGTCTCCCTCGTTGCCACTCACTGGGCCACACACACCCCACTTGACTGGCATCGGTTGAGCCCCCTTTTGAAAAAGAAAAAAATGCTTTGCATGAAGCACTCTCAAAAATACGCGTGCCTTTCCCGTCCCCTGGCTGACCCCGGGGAAGAAAAGTCCTCTGAGAGCCATGACTTGTTCATCTTGGTTCTTTTAGAAACACAGCGAGGGGACTCCAACCACAGTCTCCCTCGTTGCCACTCACTGGTCCACACACACCCCACTTGACTGGCATCGGTTGAGCCCCCTTTTGAAAAAGAAAAAGATGCTTTGCATGAAGCACTCTCAAAAATACGCGTGCCTTTCCCGTCCCCTGGCTGACCCCGGGGAAGAAAAGTCCTCTGAGAGCCATGACTTGTTCATCTTGGTTCTTTTAGAAACACAGCGAGGGGACTCCAACCACAGTCTCCCTCGTTGCCACTCACTGGGCCACACACACCCCACTTGACTGGCATCGGTTGAGCCCCCTTTTGAAAAAGAAAAAGATGCTTTGCATGAAGCACTCTCAAAAATACGCGTGCCTTTCCCGTCCCCTGGCTGACCCCGGGGAAGAAAAGTCCTCTGAGAGCCATGACTTGTTCATCTTGGTTCTTTTAGAAACACAGCGAGGGGACTCCAACCACAGTCTCCCTCGTTGCCACTCACTGGGCCACACACACCCCACTTGACTGGCATCGGTTGAGCCCCCTTTTGAAAAAGAAAAAGATGCTTTGCATGAAGCACTCTCAAAAATACGCGTGCCTTTCCCGTCCCCTGGCTGACCCCGGGGAAGAAAAGTCCTCTGAGAGCCATGACTTGTTCATCTTGGTTCTTTTAGAAACACAGCGAGGGGACTCCAACCACAGTCTCCCTCGTTGCCACTCACTGGGCCACACACACCCCACTTGACTGGCATCGGTTGAGCCCCCTTTTGAAAAAGAAAAAGATGCTTTGCATGAAGCACTCTCAAAAATACGCGTGCCTTTCCCGTCCCCTGGCTGACCCCGGGGAAGAAAAGTCCTCTGAGAGCCATGACTTGTTCATCTTGGTTCTTTTAGAAACACAGCGAGGGGACTCCAACCACAGTCTCCCTCGTTGCCACTCACTGGGCCACACACACCCCACTTGACTGGCATCGGTTGAGCCCCCTTTTGAAAAAGAAAAAGATGCTTTGCATGAAGCACTCTCAAAAATACGCGTGCCTTTCCCGTCCCCTGGCTGACCCCGGGGAAGAAAAGTCCTCTGAGAGCCATGACTTGTTCATCTTGGTTCTTTTAGAAACACAGCGAGGGGACTCCAACCACAGTCTCCCTCGTTGCCACTCACTGGGCCACACACACCCCACTTGACTGGCATCGGTTGAGCCCCCTTTTGAAAAAGAAAAAGATGCTTTGCATGAAGCACTCTCAAAAATACGCGTGCCTTTCCCGTCCCCTGGCTGACCGCGGGGAAGAAAAGTCCTCTGAGAGCCATGACTTGTTCATCTTGGTTCTTTTAGAAACACAGCGAGGGGACTCCAACCACAGTCTCCCTCGTTGCCACTCACTGGGCCACACACACCCCACTTGACTGGCATCGGTTGAGCCCCCTTTTGAAAAAGAAAAAGATGCTTTGCATGAAGCACTCTCAAAAATACGCGTGCCTTTCCCGTTCCCTGGCTGACCCCGGGGAAGAAAAGTCCTCTGAGAGCCATGACTTGTTCATCTTGGTTCTTTTAGAAACACAGCGAGGGGACTCCAACCACAGTCTCCCTCGTTGCCACTCACTGGGCCACACACACCCCACTTGACTGGCATCGGTTGAGCCCCCTTTTGAAAAAGAAAAAGATGCTTTGCATGAAGCACTCTCAAAAATACGCGTGCCTTTCCCGTCCCCTGGCTGACCCCGGGGAAGAAAAGTCCTCTGAGAGCCATGACTTGTTCATCTTGGTTCTTTTAGAAACACAGCGAGGGGACTCCAACCACAGTCTCCCTCGTTGCCACTCACTGGGCCACACACACCCCACTTGACTGGCATCGGTTGAGCCCCCTTTTGAAAAAGAAAAAGATGCTTTGCATGAAGCACTCTCAAAAATACGCGTGCCTTTCCCGTCCCCTGGCTGACCCCGGGGAAGAAAAGTCCTCTGAGAGCCATGACTTGTTCATCTTGGTTCTTTTAGAAACACAGCGAGGGGACTCCAACCACAGTCTCCCTCGTTGCCACTCACTGGGCCACACACACCCCACTTGACTGGCATCGGTTGAGCCCCCTTTTGAAAAAGAAAAAGATGCTTTGCATGAAGCACTCTCAAAAATACGCGTGCCTTTCCCGTCCCCTGGCTGACCCCGGGGAAGAAAAGTCCTCTGAGAGCCATGACTTGTTCATCTTGGTTCTTTTAGAAACACAGCGAGGGGACTCCAACCACAGTCTCCCTCGTTGCCACTCACTGGGCCACACACACCCCACTTGACTGGCATCGGTTGAGCCCCCTTTTGAAAAAGAAAAAGATGCTTTGCATGAAGCACTCTCAAAAATACGCGTGCCTTTCCCGTCCCCTGGCTGACCCCGGGGAAGAAAAGTCCTCTGAGAGCCATGACTTGTTCATCTTGGTTCTTTTAGAAACACAGCGAGGGGACTCCAACCACAGTCTCCCTCGTTGCCACTCACTGGGCCACACACACCCCACTTGACTGGCATCGGTTGAGCCCCCTTTTGAAAAAGAAAAAGATGCTTTGCATGAAGCACTCTCAAAAATACGCGTGCCTTTCCCGTCCCCTGGCTGACCCCGGGGAAGAAAAGTCCTCTGAGAGCCATGACTTGTTCATCTTGGTTCTTTTAGAAACACAGCGAGGGGACTCCAACCACAGTCTCCCTCGTTGCCACTCACTGGGCCACACACACCCCACTTGACTGGCATCGGTTGAGCCCCCTTTTGAAAAAGAAAAAGATGCTTTGCATGAAGCACTCTCAAAAATACGCGTGCCTTTCCCGTCCCCTGGCTGACCCCGGGGAAGAAAAGTCCTCTGAGAGCCATGACTTGTTCATCTTGGTTCTTTTAGAAACATAGCGAGGGGACTCCAACCACAGTCTCCCTCGTTGCCACTCACTGGGCCACACACACCCCACTTGACTGGCATCGGTTGAGCCCCCTTTTGAAAAAGAAAAAGATGCTTTGCATGAAGCACTCTCAAAAATACGCGTGCCTTTCCCGTCCCCTGGCTGACCCCGGGGAAGAAAAGTCCTCTGAGAGCCATGACTTGTTCATCTTGGTTCTTTTAGAAACACAGCGAGGGGACTCCAACCACAGTCTCCCTCGTTGCCACTCACTGGGCCACACACACCCCACTTGACTGGCATCGGTTGAGCCCCCTTTTGAAAAAGAAAAAGATGCTTTGCATGAAGCACTCTCAAAAATACGCGTGCCTTTCCCGTCCCCTGGCTGACCCCGGGGAAGAAAAGTCCTCTGAGAGCCATGACTTGTTCATCTTGGTTCTTTTAGAAACACAGCGAGGGGACTCCAACCACAGTCTCCCTCGTTGCCACTCACTGGGCCACACACACCCCACTTGACTGGCATCGGTTGAGCCCCCTTTTGAAAAAGAAAAAGATGCTTTGCATGAAGCACTCTCAAAAATACGCGTGCCTTTCCCGTCCCCTGGCTGACCCCGGGGAAGAAAAGTCCTCTGAGAGCCATGACTTGTTCATCTTGGTTCTTTTAGAAACACAGCGAGGGGACTCCAACCACAGTCTCCCTCGTTGCCACTCACTGGGCCACACACACCCCACTTGACTGGCATCGGTTGAGCCCCCTTTTGAAAAAGAAAAAGATGCTTTGCATGAAGCACTCTCAAAAATACGCGTGCCTTTCCCGTCCCCTGGCTGACCCCGGGGAAGAAAAGTCCTCTGAGAGCCATGTCCACATTGTCAGTGGACAGACACGTGTGCTTATCTGCCAGCAGACCCACAGCAGCACTGAAGACAGGTTCCGAGAGAACGCTGGCTGCAGGACACGACAAGATCCCCAAGACGTACGTGGCGAGCTCAGGCAATTTATTAAGATTGGAAGCCAAGAATGAGCAGGGCTCAAGTTGCACAATAATGGCATGTTTCCTTGCATATACTCATATCTGTGTGTCCTCCTCTTTTTCCTTGTCCAGCTCTTTTGTTTTCGCATGAGTATATGTCCTTGTCACTTTCCCATGTGTTGTGAGTTGTTTGTGACCTTTTGGACACCTTTGAGGGTGTTTTCTAGGTGTTTTTCTGTGTTTGTGATTGCCTGCCATTGTTTCCTATGCAGTTCGAGTTCGGTTCGTCGAACGTTCGACGAACCGAACTCGAACGGGAGGTCCGTTCGGCGAACCAACCTCGAGCCGAACCGCGACCGGTTCTCTCATCTCTAGTGGTGACCTGGTTTATAAAGCCACGGCACTCGGAGCTGTCCCCGCTAAAGCGCTCTGGAAGCGCAAGGCGAGGAGACCTTCCGCCCAATAGCACAGCCTGGGTAGCCGCCTGGGTGGCGACTGTCGTCAGAGTAGTCTTGTCGGAGGAAGACTGCTCCACTGCTGCCAATCGTGATTCCAACTGCTGCACATAACGCAGCAACTGCTGCTGCTCTTCAGCCATAGCCAGACCTTTGGCGCGACCGTAATATTACAAGGGGGACCCGGGGAAGCGTGCCAAGATGGAGAATGGACAGCTTCCGCCGGTCAAGGTCCACTGTGCGGTGTAAGGGACCGCTGCTATGGTGGGTGAAGAGTGAGCGGGTTGCTGCTAGCGATCGTCTGGAATGTCACAGACGATCTATGTACACCGGTCTGCCCTAACCCGTGAGGGTTGTATGGCAGGGATCACACGGCTCGGTGTACCTGTTGCACGGGGAAGCACAGAGGTGCCCACGCACATGTGCCAGTGGAAGTCACGAGAATATGGCACGAGGGTAGCACAGAGGTGCCCACGCACGTGTGCTTTCAATAACCAGGTGAGTCCGGTGGAGACTCGAGGAGCTCACCTGGAACAGGAACACGGCCTGTCAAAGGAGCTACTGCCAGAGCAGCAAGGCAGGGACACGGCCTGCAAACCAGGTGCTGCCTAACCAGCAAGGGCCAAGCCCACAGAAGACGATAATGCCTGAGCAGTGGCGTGGCAGCACGCTGCCAGACATCCAAACATAGAAGGACGGTCGCGCGCCGCCATGATGGCAGGAGGAGCTTTTAAGGAGGTGTAGCTCCAGCCAAGGGCGGGCGCGAGGCGGAGATGACGGACTTGACCCAATCAGGATCCACGACATCCCAGCCTGGCCAGTCAGGATTCACCACGTCACCAGCCTTGTCATCAAGCCGTGTGACGTCAGTGGGCGAATCAGGATCCACCAAGCATAGCACATGCTCACCCTCCTGCCTCTGGGAAATAGAGGCGGGATCCTCGGTCTCATAATGTGTAGAGATAACGGGAGTCTCACTGCTTCCCTGAACAGCAAACCTCTGCACATTGCGCAACCTCACAGACCTTCGAGGCTGCTGAGCAGGAGGGGCTGCGGCAGGCAAGGAATGGGAGACCGCCTCATCTCTTGCAACAGGAGTACCACTAGGTGTCACCCTCGTGCTGCCTCTCTGAGGAGATTTCTCCTGCACTCTGCGCAGTCTGGCAGACCTTCGGCGCTGCTGAGCAGGAGCGCTCATGGCAGGCAAGGAGACTGTCTTATTCCTTGCCACAGGAGAGCCACGAGGTGTAACACAGGGTGACCCATCAGGAAGGTGGAGGCTGACTGAGGAATTTACAGAACACACAGGAAATCACTTCACATCAGTCTGAGATGCAGGAGAAGCCAGGTCGCTGAGAGTTGTGCTTCACAGCTTCTCTCAGCAAGACCCCCCGGGATGAGTGCTTCAGAGCTATCCCGGGGAAGGAGAGAAGGAGAGTGCCAGGACATCATGGCCGGTGCGCGGCCTGGAGGCACTGTTGTACTCATTATTACAAAAACGCTGGAGTCTCTGGTAAACCAAACAAGATGGTGAACGGTGCCCGCAGCCGGCTGCAGTTTTCTCCTTAACAGGTTGGTGGTTTCCGCCTTTTGTTGCACCTTACTTATGTTGAAAATGTCGACTCCTATGCCTGAGCAACGGTAGTCCTCTCCCCGGTTTGGTATGTGCCGGGAGAGCCCTCTTTACCCGCAGATGCTGGCCCCTCGGGTCTCTATGCCTGGGCGGTGGCGTTACCCTAATGCTTGGGCTGTTGTCTTCAGTCGGGTATTAGGTGGGATAGGTCCTAAAGTCCAGTCCTCAATCAGTTGATTTGACTCAGACCGGTTGTTTCTGGGCCTCGCACTGGGTCTGAGTACCCCTCCTGGTGCTCCGGTTTCCAATCGGTTCCCCGCTTCGGTACCGGCAGGCCACCGTCCATCCCCGGTCCCTACGGTTCCACCGGCTGTAATCCCAGCTCCTGCAGGCGGCCACCACTGTCTTCCTCCTTGCCAGAGGTGACTGGGCTCCAACCCAGACACCTGTGTAGGCTATGGAAGACCTAGGCACAGGTCTGCCCTTGAACTTTACTCTCAAGACTAGACTAGACTACTTCTGTCTGCTCCCCACGGGGAACTACACTGTTTTTACTGCCTCGGGGCCTGTGAACTCCTTGGTGAGCGGAGCCAACTGCCTGGCTCTGCCCCCATGGTGTGAACATCAAACCCGGAGGGAGGTGACAAAGGTTTTGTAGTTTGGCTGCTGTTACTAAGGTGGGGGGGATGTGTGTGTGCATGGGACTACCTGTGACAACCTAGCTAGTCCAGGGCGTCAAATTCCCCCTTAGTTTAATGCAGACCGTCCGCGGGCTGTCCGTCCACCATCGGTTTATTTTGTTGCTTTGTAACTGGAAAAGATTAAAACATATTTACAAATATAATAACTTTTGTACAAACTTCAAGGATATTTTTAAATCTTCCGTTATGGGAGGCACACTCTTAAACGTTGCAAAAATATAACATTTTTATTAATATGGGAACGGGACTGGGTCCTTCTGTTTGCCCACCCAAACAAACCTAGCCTTGATGCTGCCCCTAAGAAATTGGCAGCACCCCTTTTCCCCAGTCCAGGAACAGGCCCAGGTTTGCTTTACGGGACGGGTACAGGATTCCACACCTGTTTGTCTCTCAGGGGCCCCATGTCCAAGGGACACCTGACCCGGAGGATCGTCACCGGTTGCAGTGGTGAAGGGGCCTCAGCCATCACTTTCCCGCAGGCTCATCCTCCAGTCTGCCTCTCCGGAGGTCGTGAAACGGGACAGGCCGGTCAATAGATTATTTACAAACCCAATAGTTTTTGGGTGGCCTGCAAGTTCTCGGCCTTGTCTCTTTTTTTCAAAAATGGGGCAAAACAAAGTCCCAACGGGGACAGGAAGTATGGTCCCAATGGGGACTGTGTTCAACTTGGCAGCCGGGATCCGTTACCTTTACTCAGCATCTTCTTCATATTCCTCCTCCACTGTAACCTCAAAGCTGTACGGTGGGGGAGGGGACTGGGAGCGCCTCGGGCCTTCTTGGTATGCCCTTCTCTGGACACTAAGGGCAAACCAGCCCCTCTCCCCGCAATGGAGGGTGTAACTAACCAGTTCGCCAGGTGCCAGGTCACTGTCTGGGTGACCTATGGGCAGTTGAGGGTACACATCCCGACGGGAGATGAAA
Organism: Anomaloglossus baeobatrachus; assembly: GCF_048569485.1. Classification (NCBI taxonomy): domain Eukaryota; kingdom Metazoa; phylum Chordata; class Amphibia; order Anura; family Aromobatidae; genus Anomaloglossus; species Anomaloglossus baeobatrachus. Next base: position 65,837,599 of record NC_134363.1, read on the forward strand.
ACTTCAGCCTCCAGGCCGGGCTCAAAGATAAATCCCCATCCACGATCGGGGTCAAATCGCCGGACTTGGCCCTCGTACCTTGGGCCCCGCACCCAGTAGGTAGCGCTCCTCAAGTTTTCCTTCTCCCAGATGGTACGGGCCAAAATCTCTGCTCTCCGCTTCTTCCGGGCCTCGATTTCCCGGCCCAGCTGGTTTGGCCGCCGCTCCCAATACGGGGCGTCTGCCTGCCCAGGGTCTCTTTGTGCAGGGGTCTGGCCCAGTCGGTGCTCCCCGGTGCCGGCATGACCGACACCCTCCGTGGGGAACCCCGCTGTGTCACGGCCGGCTCTGCTGCTTGACAGCGGCCACCCCGTGGGACCTCAGTCGAGGTCTGAGACCCGGAGACGACCAGCCTCACCTGCTGGGCCTTCTTCCGGGCAGCGCCCTTCTCCTCCCTGGCCAAGCGGACTGCCGGAGCCGGACCTCCTCCAACAGGGCTCATTCTGGGACCGGCGGGACCACATCGGGCACGGGCACCTTCCAGGAATTGGCCTTCCACGAGACCAGGGGTAGTGCAGGCCGCACGGGCGGCTGTCCACGTGCTGTGGCCGCAGGCGGCTCCTCGTAGGCGTCCGGGACGGAGTCCGCCACAGGTGACGGGGGTGGGGTCCGAGCGGAGAGGTAGCAGCGACCATTACGGGGAGTGGGGGAGGCAGTATGGAGGGCGGGAGGAGACCGGGTCCCTCAGCTGCAGCGGCCGGTCCCTCCGGGACACAGGGGCGTGGGTCGCGTACCCTTTCCTCCAACACTTCTGCCACCTCACGTGCCCGCATGGTGGCGGCTATCCCCTCCATCTCGGCCGCCATTGCTCCATAAGAAAGCGCACCTGGGCTTGGAGACGGCAGCACATCATGGTCATCCGGGCTTCCACCCACGCCGCTGTTCCGGGCGCGGACTCGGGGAACTCTGGCTCTCCGGACGGGCGGACATGTTGCACTGTCGGGGTCCAGGAACACAACGGGTGGCAGAGTCCTGGAGTCCCTGCCCTTTATCCACTCAGTCACATGAGGCAGGATCTTCACCCGCCTCCCCTTGGTCTTTTCGGGGCACTCTGCTTGCTTTCTACACCACTTTGCTCTTAGGGGGCGGGGCTCTACTTTTGCGTCCTTTTTGCTTGGAAAAAACGGCTTGGGCGGGAAACTTCACACCACTGGATAGTGACAAGATGGCGGATTCTGCAATTTTTCAACGGGGACTCCGCTGACGATAACTTCTAGGTGCACTTCCACAGGTAAGTGGATGGGTTCAATCCTGTTCGTGATGCAAGAGGAGTCTATGTGTACCGCTCTGGGACTCGGCCGGCTGCCGAGCCACTTGGATCCGTACTCATCGGTGGGTGGCTCGAGCTCCTCACGGACCCGGGGGTCATGTCACTCTGAAAGGGGATTGGCGCTACACGTAGGGACTTCGGTGGGGAGGTCCACGGCCGGAACCGCGGTTGTTTGTAGGGGGATTTGAGTTCGTGACGCCACCAACGGGTTGTGGTGAATGAGATGGACACCCCCGCTGTCGTTGACTAGGCTCCCGGGGACGGTGTTGCGCAGCTTGGTGTTGACCCCTCCATGGGTAGGGGGAATGATGGTCCCGGGGGCCCAAGGGAAGGTGCTGACGCGGGGAAATGGATGAGCGCTGGGGTGTCGGTGCAGTGCGCGGTCCGGAGGCACTGTTGTACTCACTATTACAAACACACTGGAGTCTCTGGTAAACCAAACAAGATGGTGAACGGTGCCCGCAGACGGCTGCAGTTTTCCCCTTAACAGGTTGGTGGTTTCCGCCTTTCTCCTGCACCTTACTTATGTTGAAAACGTCGACTCCTATGCGTGAGCAACGGTAGTCCGCTCCCCGGCTTGGTATGTGCCGGGAGAGCCCTCTTTGCCCGCAGACGCTGGCTCCTCGGGTCTCTATGCCTGGGCAGTGGCGTTACCCTAATGGTTGGGCTGTTGTCTTTAGTCAGTTCTTAGGTGGGATACGTCCTAAAGTCCAGTCCTCAATCAGTTGATTTGACTCAGCCCAGATGTTTCTGGGCCTCGTACTGGGTCTGAGTACCCCTCCTGGTGCTCAGGTTTCCAATCGGTTCCCCGGTTCGGTACCGGTGGGGCACCGCCCGTCCCCGGTCCCTACCGTTCCACCGGCTGTAATCACAGCTCCTGCAGGTGGCCACCACAGTCTGCCTCCTTGCCAGAGGTGACTGGGCGCCAACCCAGACACCTGTGTAGATTATGGCAGACCTAGGCACAGGTCTGCCCTTGAACTTTACTCCACTCCACTTCACTGTCAAGACTAGACTAGACTACTTCTGTCTGCTCCCCACGAGGAACTGCATGGTTTTTCCTGCCTCGGGTCCTGGGAACTCCTCAATGGGCGGAGCCAACCGCCTGGCTCTGTCCCCTGGTGTGAACATCAAACCTGGAGGGAGGTGACAAAGGTTTTGTAGTTTGGCTGCTGTCACCTTACTAAAGGGGGGGGTGTGTGCATGGGACTACCTGTGACAACCTGGCTAGTCCAGGGCGCCACACATATGCCATTATAGCGGCTTCCTTTGGAAAAGTTTTTATGTCCCTTGTACTTGAAATTCTCAAGAAATAAAGAAGAAACTGTTCATTTCAGCTGGACTTTCCTTTACTTGTTCGATTTTCAGGCCATGACGGGGCCTTTAACCAGGCTCTGAGCAGAGAGAGAATGCAGAGATGATGAGCTGGATTTGTTGCTACTTTTAAATATTCTTTTCTGTTTAATGACGTCCATATAAAGCAAATTTAAACATGGAAAAAACTCTCCTCCACCCCTTAGGCTATGTTCACACACACAGCAATTTTGCACTCATTGTTGTCAATGTTGAAAAAATGCTGCAAAAACAATGCAAAAATGCTGAAAGTATTGTCATGCTGCTTCTTTCAAAAAATGCAGGTTTACCATTTTAACCTCTTCACGACACATGACGTACTGGGTACGTCATGGATCGTGTGAGGTTAATCCCCGCGGGCTGCTGTGGGCAGTCCACGGTTATCGGCACACATATCAGCTGATTTCAACAGCTGACATGTGTGCCTGCCAGGCGCGAGTGGAATCGCGTTCCACCCGCACCTATTAACCCCTTACATCTCGCTGTCAAATTCTGACAGCGAGCTGTATCAGATGTAGCGAGATGTATCAACCTAACAGACTGTAAAGCTAGAATTACTGCCTACAAGCCTGTAATGCACAATCCCTATTCCACCAGATTGCCATACACTAAATGCAGCTAAGAGTGGTATTATTACAGAATAAAATACATTGGACTTATCCCTGAAAATAACTTTTGGTTTTACATTGCAGCAGAAAGAACTGTAAGGCTAAAACCCCTGCATAGAGGCCTCTAATGCACTATCCCATCTCCAGCAGCTAATCCTTCACTAAATGCAGCAAAGAACAGTATAATTAGAGAATAAAATATTTTTTTTTACATTGCAACAGCAAGTACTGTAAGGCAATAATCACTCTAATACACTATCCCATCTCCAGCAGCTAATCCTTCACTAAATGCAGCAAAGAACAGTATAATTAGAGAATAAAATATTTTTTTTTTACATTGCAACAGCAAGTACTGTAAGGCAATAATCACTCTAATACACTTTCCCTTCTCCAGCAGCGCTCTCTATATTGTTTCTAAGATAGAGTGAGCTGAGCGGTGCATCACCGGGTCTTAAATAGACCTGATTGTGTGATTTAGCCAGCCAATTACTGTAAAACAAGTAACCAAAATGGTGCTGGTATTAGCTTGACTGTCAGGTAATCCCCACATGTTTAGTGGTTGAAAAACAGCTGTGACACATGAGGATGGCACTCGAGCACCAGTTATACTCAATAGAGCACCAAGCGTGACAGAGCACCACAATGCTCGATTGAATATTGAGCAGTGGTGAGCATGCTGCCCATCTTTAGCCATCAGTTTTCTAAGTAATTATATTTCTAAAAGTGCTAATGACATGAATTTCTCATCAGGTGTTGGAAACAACCCATCCAATCCAGACAGGTAGCAAAATCAGTTTTACCCAAGTCCAATTGCTATACACACTTCAGTTACACTGAACCAACACTACTTGGTACTGATTAACTGACCAAGAAAGAAGTGAATAAATATGATTTTTTATCAATTATTTATTTTATTATCAATGAATTCAAACAAATATAATATCAAACAAGAGAGCCGCCTGGGGGACACATGGTTCCAGACTATGAATAAATAAACATCCTGCTCATTATGACACAGTGCAATATTCATACCATATATAAAAATATCAATATTAAACTATTAAATATTACCATCACCCATTCTGTTACCATGCTGTGTCACACATCACGGGACATAAGGTCTATTTATTATTGTTACTACTGAGGGCAGTGGATGTAACTTCAAAATCCAGAGTGGTATATTATCTCCTTATCCAATATTCCACCAAATTTCCCTAAGCCCTTATGACTATTCCCATCATGTCAAACACACCCGGCAACAGAAAGGTTTCATCCAATCCAATAGGTATAACACAGCACCAGTTACTAAGTATTGATTGCAAACAATTGTTACCATCAAAAAGCAGCGTTTACTTACATTGAACGATATGTTATCTGGCGATGCGCCCCTCCACCCTTCAGGGCCAGATAACATATCGTTCAATGTAAGTAAACGCTGCTTTTTGATGGTAACAATTGTTTGCAATCAATACTTAGTAACTGGTGCTGTGTTATACCTATTGGATTGGATGAAACCTTTCTGTTGCCGGGTGTGTTTGACATGATGGGAATAGTCATAAGGGCTTAGGGAAATTTGGTGGAATATTGGATAAGGAGATAATATACCACTCTGGATTTTGAAGTTACATCCACTGCCCTCAGTAGTAACAATAATAAATAGACCTTATGTCCCGTGATGTGTGACACAGCATGGTAACAGAATGGGTGATGGTAATATTTAATAGTTTAATATTGATATTTTTATATATGGTATGAATATTGCACTGTGTCATAATGAGCAGGATGTTTATTTATTCATAGTCTGGAACCATGTGTCCCCCAGGCGGCTCTCTTGTTTGATATTATATTTGTTTGAATTCATTGATAATAAAATAAATAATTGATAAAAAATCATATTTATTCACTTCTTTCTTGGTCAGTTAATCAGTACCAAGTAGTGTTGGTTCAGGTAGCAAAATCACCCTGTAGTAATTAAAAAAAAAGTTATAATATCTGTAAAAAAAATGAAAGTATTTATTTGTTATTTTTTTCATCAAAAAGCTTAAAAGTCATTTCATAAAGACAAGGTTTGCCCAATCAAGCTGGTCCCTATCCTCTAATAACACACCTCACTATGACCAATTAGTGACTTCCATTGGAGTTCATGTCAAGTCTGGAACCCAAAGTGAATATTATCTAAAGTCCAGATGTACCCGCCAAATTGAACTTTCATAGGTCCATTCATCTCTAATTATAGGATGGTCCCTATCTCTAGTAACACACCTCACTATGACCAATTAATAATTTTCGTTGGGGTTCAGGTCAAGTCCGGATTCCAACCCAAACATTATGTAAAGTCAGGATGCACCTACTGAACCAAACTTCCACGGGTCCACTCATCTCTAATTATAAGATGGTCCCTATCTCTAGTAACACACCTCACTATGACCGATTAGTGACTTCCGTTGGGGTTTAGGTCAAGTCCGGATTCCAAACCAAACATTGTCTAAAGTCCGGATGCACCTACTGAACCAAACTTCCACGGGTCCGCTCATCTCTAATTAAATAGCTATAAGAGGTGTGCTAGATTACATACAAAATATATAGTAAAAATTATTTGAAATCTAATGTAGTGTTATGCTTTGTATTGATTACCCCATATGCATGTGTGGCGCCCCAGGACCTGGTCGCCACAACAGCATTGCCCTTCCAAAGGGTTAATGCTGTGCCTGGAGGTAATGGGGAGGTCCATTGGCCAGCAAGTTTAACATCCACCACAGTTCTCCCTCCGGCCAGCAGGGGGAGCTCTGAACCTGGAATTCCAGGGAGCCTTCCTCAAGTCTGACCTGAGGGAGGAAGTAGGTTCAGTCTGTAGAGAGAAGTGATAGTGAGCAGACGCAGAGTGTGCTGTCCTGTGGATCTGGGGCCTAGAGCTAGAGTAGCTTGGCCCAGGGAAGCAGGAGTAGCAGAGAGGCAGCGGAGAGACTCGGACATCGGAGTCTGTGGCCACCAGGGCTTAAAATACTCCCTGGTAGCCGAATCCGAAGGGCAGGAGAGCTGCAAGCACCTGGCCCATAAACATCCCGAAGGTACAGCTGCAGCATCAGGGCCCGGTGTGGACTCCAGCAGAGAAGCACCAGAGAGGGCCTGCACAGCCTGCTACAGAGGGAAAAGGACGTACCATCGGTCCCAGCAGCAAAGAGGGCCATTGCTGGATTCAGAGAAGCAGGGTCCTATCATAACAAAGAAAAGCACAGGAGTAGGCGTCATACTCAGCTGGCCAGAAAGATCACCCCAAGTACTTCCAGGCCGACCGGATCCCCATCACCACCTGTAACGGTCTCCCAGGACTGGACTGTTCCCAAAGTAAAAGAGGAAAAGGTAAAGAGACTGTTGTTTGTGCCTGGTTCTTTCATTGCCTGTCGGCCCTGCACCGTGTTAGCCACACAACACCATAGACTTTCACGAGCACTAACAGTGTTCCCGGGGCTCCGCTCCACCTGTGGGGAGCAGTACCACCATTGCTGCCGTATCATCACCCCGGAGGCCTCTCACAGCAGCGGCGGCTTAATAGCCGCAGACCACAGGTGGCGTCACGAAAACACAAACTTTATTCATCAAGCCACATATTCTACTGACACCCACCAGGGCCACGGAGCCGGGCCCAGCCACTACTGACTACCACCGGACTAGTCCGGCCCGGCACCGGGTGTCCCATAGCCCTGGGGTGGGCGAGTCACATGTTCTTTATCAGTATCAAAATCCAAAGCTTTAAATAAGTTGTACATTAATAGTTCTCTGTTTCTTTATCTTGTATAATGCGTATGTAAGTAGATATTGCATTTTAAAATAACAGATAAAAGCTATTAACTGGCCCTTTAGGATATCATCGTAATCTACATTGCCAAAAAGGAAGATCCTTGTCTTTAATGATTTTAGAAGCCTTGCTGATGACGAAATGATTGATTGCAGGCTGAAAACTTATTATAGGGACATCTTACAGGACATTTAATAAAATACTCTTCCCAATACATGTCAGCGTATTGACAAGTCTATTACAGATTTTTGACTCGTGCAATCATGTTTAACCCTCAACTGAAAATTAAAAAAAAAATGTTCTTAATGGAAATAGGTGTTTTCTTCTATTACATTCTGGCTGTGTGGAGTGCCGGACAGAAATCCTACAGCCGTAATGTCATCAGTCTTACTGACCAAAATAATGACCCAGAGTTGATGTAGCAAATTTACTATATAGAGCATTGTCAGTACAGTAAAGGTATATTTGTTATTTGTCAGAGATTGCAGTTATATAGGTTGGAAGAAGACACTGGTCATCCAAGTGCAACCTTTCGCCAACAGTTAAACATTTTCTATTGCTAAATTATTTGATAGCCCATAATGTCATTTGTTGTGAGAAAAGCATCCATCCTTTTTTATATGATTTTGTAGTAGTTCCAATTTCTACCCATTGTGGTCAGGCATTCAAGAGTTTAATTGCTCTAACTGTAAAGAACCCTGTCCTATTTAGCTTCCACAATCACCTTTCTGCTTTAAATCCCCTTTAATACTCTAGTTTCCACCTTTAAACTTCTCCTGAATATCTATCATGGCTCAGTTTGGGACTTTGATCCAGTGAACTGTTGTTGCAAGGTCAGTTTATCTGTCTGCTGAGCTATTGCCTTTCTTTCCTGTCCAAATGCTGATGGTTCTTGTTGTCTTTGTTTTCCCTTCTTGATTTACTTCTCTCCAGGTGTTTCTCATTTTCCCGCTTTGGTCTGTCCTCTTATATTCTTGGATGGGTTATATATGTTCACTTTTCACTGTACTTCCTTGCTGGCTATACCTCTAAGTGGACTTATTTCTAGGAATTCCTTAGCTTAGGTGTTTACCTTTGGTTAAACATCAGTTGAGTTCTTGCTGTAAGTCATTTGTGTTCCTTCGCAGCACCTATTCCTTTCACGTTATATGAACATTTTTTAATTTTCTCACTCTGGGTTTTTGTGTCTTCCTGCACACCTTCCTCTTCCTTGTAGACAGTGTATTGTTGCCTCACCTCTAGTTTTTCAGGAGGTACAAGACAGCCCTTGATGGTCTATTAGGGCATCAGGTTTGAGGTGGTGTTTTCAATTGTGTAGCTAGGTTTTTTATAGTCTGTTCAGGAACGAGTTGGGTGGGGGTATGTCTTCTCCTTACAGTAGATCCTCCCGTTTTCCGTTACTCATGTGTGTGTTTATGTTCATAACAATACCCTTTTTAAAATGTTGAGTCCAAAACTAGATCCTATATTCTAGATGAGGCCTTGCAAGTGATTTATAGAAGGAAAATAGTTAGAGTTGATCGAATCCACCAAAATCCGGATCCCTGCGGGACTGAAAAAAAAAAATCGGATCCGCTCTGGATTCCAGTGCCCATATAAGTCTTTGCAGACCAGAATTCGGAGATTAAAAACGTTTGTGGAAGGGATACGGGGGTAGGAGCGCGCGCGGTGAACTCACCCGAGGCTGTGTCATGGCATCAAACTCCTTCCGGGTCACGCTTTTCCCTTCTGGAGCCGACAATTCAATATTCATTGTTTTGCCCGCCCACCGGCGCGTGTAATTGGTTGCAGCTAGACTCGCCCCCACTCTGAGTGGCAGTGTGTCAGGTGACTGCAACCAATCACAGGTGGAAGGACGGTCGGTGGGCAGGGAAAGCAGTGCAAATGTCTGCGGGTCAGTATGGTGAATGTGCATGTCTTTCAGAAACACATGCATGTTCCTGTCAGAAGTGTGTGGCTGTACAAGACTGACATGACATCAGCTGGCACAGCCTGCTTCTCTCTGAACATGAGTGCACATGTACCTAGAAACACATGCATGTTCCTGTCAGAAGTGTGCGGCTGTGTCGGTGATTTGGAGTCAGACTCGTACAAGTCTGATATGACATCAGCGGGCACAGCCTGCCGCACTTTGAGCATGAGCGTGCATGTACACAGAAACACATGCACGCTCCTGTCAGAAGTATGTGCGGCTGTGTCGGTGATGCGGATTTTTTAAAATTATTATTTAAATAAATAATTAAAAAAAAAAAGACGTGCGGTCCCCCCTAATTTTCATCCCAGCCATGATGAAGCCGGCTGGGGGCTGACATTCCAGCCCATAGCCACCCGGTATTGCCGCATCTATTAAATGTGACAATCCCGGTGCTATAGAGGGTCTTCTCGATTGCCCTGGTGCGGTGGCAATCGAGGTAATAAGGGGTTAATAGCAACGCACAGCTGCTACTAAGCCCTAGGTTAGTGATGGCACAGGCATCTATGAGATACCTGCATCACACTAACCTATAAATGACAGTAAATAAACACAGACAAGAGAAAAATCCTTTATTTGGAATAAAGTACAAAACACACACCCTCCTTCATCTCTTTATTAATTCCCAACACCCTGCAGGTCCGGCGTAATCCACACGAGGTCCCACGCCGCTTCAGCTATGCTACATAGCCAGCAGCCATACAGCACCACCGCAGGCTGTGCAGACCATGACAGGCAGATACTGTCACAGGCTGGGGGTGCGGTCTGCCTGCAACCAATCACAGACGAGAGGACGGCCGGTGGGTGGGGAAAAGATGGAAAGCTGTGTGTATACGATACACAGTACAGGAAGTGAATGCACGACCAGGAAGCAGCGTGCCGCCATGACACCGAGTCTCGGTAAGTATGAAACGCTGTTTTAGTCCTGTTTTCCTTTATTTTTCAATTATTTTCCCCAGTGATGGATCTGGATCGTGCACCCGGAAATCTGGATCCAGATCCGGCACCCAGAAATCTTTGAAACCGCGTGGATCCGGACTTTTACAGACTTTTTCAGATCTGCTCAGCCCTAGTAATCATACATTTGGATGACTGAATTTTAGCTCTCTAATTATACACCTAAAATCCTGTTTGCTTTGGCAGCTGCTGCCTGACATTGTGTGCTGCTTCTTAGCCGACTTGTAATCAGAATACTCAAATCTAAAAGCCGCTTTACATGCAATGACATCGCTAACGAGATGTTGTTGGGGTCACAGAATTCGTGACACCCATCCGGCCTCGTTAGCAACGTCGTTGCATGTGACACGTACGAGTGACCGCTAACGATGCAAAATACTCACCTAATCGTTGATCGTTGACACGTCGTTCCTTTCCCAAATATCATTGCTGCTTTTGAATGCAGGTTGTTCGTCGTTCCTAAGGCAGCACACATCGCTATGTGTGACACTGCAGGAACGAAGAACAACATCGTACCTGCAGCCCCCGGCAATGAGGAAAGAAGGAGGTGGGCGGGATGTTCCGGCCGTTCATCTCCGCTCTTCCGCTTCTATTGGGCGGCCGCTTAGTGATGCCACTGTGACGCCAAACGAACCTCCCCCTTACAGGAGGGATTATTCGGCGGCCACAGCGACGACGGTGAACAGATAAGAGCATGTGACGCTGCCAAAGCGATATTGTGACGCGCCACCGACATGGGCGGGTGCTATCGCTTGCGACGTCGCAGCGTGTAAAGCCCGCCTTACTCCTGTTCTGTAGTATATTTCTATTGAATGAACATGCAGCAATGCGATTACTCCGTCATAGATGCATTACTCTAAATTTATCAGCATTAGACATGATCAGCTTGTGATATCATGATTTGTCAACTTTTCCCTTTGCTGGAGTATAGATATATAAACTCAATTGTTGAAAAGATGTTTTATAGTTTTTTTTATTAACTAATCCCTTCTCATAGCAGTCATTTTGTGCTTACATCCCCTTCTTCCAAGAACTACACATTTTTGGGGTGTTTTAAACTGTTATAGCAGCATGACAGCATTTTTTTTTTTGGGGGGGTAAGAATTTTAGTTCACTTGTATGCTACTTTATTGCATCATATTGTTATCAACAAAACCTTTTTTGTGCTCAACAGACTGTATTGCTAATGTAGGAAGATTTTCCCTGCCTAAAGATTTAAATAGGACGCTTCTTTTTTACATACAGTACATATTGAGCTGGTACATAGAGATACATCTCTATATACCATTACTTCTTTATATACCACTACAGCTCTATATTCCTGATTATTAAGGGTTAAATGAAAGCGAGAGATTTTTTTTGTCTAATTCAATTATTAAAATATATTAAAAACAACAACTAAAATCAAAGTTTAACAGTTTAGGAAAATAAACATCCCAAATCAGCAACAAACATGGACGTATTTGGCTCACCCGTAATCGTAACAACCAGTACAATAGTGTGAACAGATTATTTATGATTTTCAGCAAATGTCATAAAAAAAGATGTTTGGAACACCATTCTAAGTCTGAACTGGGTGCAAAAACCTAAAAAAACATCACTATGGGGAGATAAGGTATGCACACCAGTGACTATGTAAGGGGAATACATGGAATAGCAGAAACTGCTGTGTGAATACTGACTTGAAAAATCCAATAGCTATATGCAAGAGTGAATATGTGAAAAATGGAATCTGCATTACTGCCATGAACATATGAATCAAGAGAAATTTAGCTACTGAATTGATCAATGCAATAGAGCCCCAACACTACGCCAAAGTATTTCTCTACGTTGGGGTCCCTAGCTTGTGTGTGTCCTCTCATGCAGTTAAAAAACTTACCGTGTATGGGAAGCTGAGACCCAGGCTATATATGCGTATGATATGGATTGGCGTAGTGTTGGGGCTCTATTGCATTGATCAATTCAGTAGCTAAATTTCTCTTGATTCATATGTTCATGGCAGTAATGCAGATTCCATTTTTCACATTTTCACTTTACATATCGCTATTGGATTTTTCAAGTCAGTATTCACACAGCAGTTTCTGCTATTCCATGTATTCCCCTTACATAGTCACTGGTGTGCATACCTTATCTCCCCATAGTGATGTTTTTTTAGGTTTTTGCACCCAGTTCAGACTTAGAATGGTGTTCCAAACGTTATCCTTATTGTTAGTATTTTTTCGTTTGGGAACCCTCCCCAACCACACCTATTGCCAATCCATATCATACGCATATATAGCCTGGGTCTCAGCTTCCCATACACGGTAAGTTTTTTAACTGCATGAGAGGACACACACAAGCTAGGGACCCCAACGTAGAGAAATACTTTGGCGTAGTGTTGGGGCTCTATTGCATTGATCAATTCAGTAGCTAAATTTCTCTTGATTCATATGTTCATGGCAGTAATGCAGATTCCATTTTTCACATTTTCACTTTACATATAGCTATTGGATTTTTCAAGTCAGTATTCACACAGCAGTTTCTGCTATTCCATGTATTCCCCTTACATAGTCACTGGTGTGCATACCTTATCTCCCCATAGTGATGTTTTTTTAGGTTTTTGCACCCAGTTCAGACTTAGAATGGTGTTCCAAACGTTATCCTTATTGTTAGTATTTTTTCGTTTGGGAACCCTCCCCAACCACACCTATTGCCATTCCATATCATACGCATATATAGCCTGGGTCTCAGCTTCCCATACACGGTAAGTTTTTTAACTGCATGAGAGGACACACACAAGCTAGGGACCCCAACGTAGAGAAATACTTTGGCGTAGTGTTGGGGCTCTATTGCATTGATCAATTCAGTAGCTAAATTTCTCTTGATTCATATGTTCATGGCAGTAATGCAGATTCCATTTTTCACATTTTCACTTTACATATAGCTATTGGATTTTTCAAGTCAGTATTCACACAGCAGTTTCTGCTATTCCATATATTCCCCTTCCATAGTCACTGGTGTGCATACCTTATCTCCCCATAGTGATGTTTTTTTAGGCTTTTGCACCCAGTTCAGACTTAGAATGGTGTTCCAAACGTTATCCTTATTGTTAGTATTTTTTCGTTTGGGAACCCTCCCCAACCACACCTATTGCCAATCCATATCATACGCATATATAGCCTGGGTCTCAGCTTCCCATACACGGTAAGTTTTTTAACTGCATGAGAGGACACACACAAGCTAGGGACCCCAACGTAGAGAAATACTTTGGCGTAGTGTTGGGGCTCTATTGCATTGATCAATTCAGTAGCTAAATTTCTCTTGATTCATATGTTCATGGCAGTAATGCAGATTCCATTTTTCACATTTTCACTTTACATATAGCTATTGGATTTTTCAAGTCAGTATTCACACAGCAGTTTCTGCTATTCCATGTATTCCCCTTACATAGTCACTGGTGTGCATACCTTATCTCCCCATAGTGATGTTTTTTTAGGTTTTTGCACCCAGTTCAGACTTAGAATGGTGTTCCAAACGTTATCCTTATTGTTAGTATTTTTTCGTTTGGGAACCCTCCCCAACCACACCTATTGCCAATCCATATCATACGCATATATAGCCTGGGTCTCAGCTTCCCATACACGGTAAGTTTTTTAACTGCATGAGAGGACACACACAAGCTAGGGACCCCAACGTAGAGAAATACTTTGGCGTAGTGTTGGGGCTCTATTGCATTGATCAATTCAGTAGCTAAATTTCTCTTGATTCATATGTTCATGGCAGTAATGCAGATTCCATTTTTCACATTTTCACTTTACATATAGCTATTGGATTTTTCAAGTCAGTATTCACACAGCAGTTTCTGCTATTCCATGTATTCCCCTTACATAGTCACTGGTGTGCATACCTTATCTCCCCATAATAAAAAAAAGATGTGACTTTCTTTCTCTAATACACCCATTAAAAAAATTAACTCAAATGCAAAACGGGTCAAAACAAGTCCTCATGTAATGAAGCTTAATAGAAATAAAATTATTTAACAACAAAAAAAAATTATAACTATCAGTATTAGTGCATCACAAAAATGTAAATGGGTATATGCTGCATGTGTTATGTTTATGTGCATATTTTATATATTCTAGTGCCATGTGTGTACTATTCTTATGCGTGTGATATGTGTAAACACGTATTTAATGAATTAGCGTATGCATATTTTATGTTTATGTGATTAATCTGCATATGAATATAAATATACATGTGTATATTCAGTCAGGGCCTGATAGCAGGAGTGGGCCAAGACTTGCCAGGGGTCATTCATTCTCAGTGCTCTCCCCTGTTAAGACGGGCTGCAACATAAAGACATACAGGTCCCAAGACCTGTGTCTCTACTGATAAGAGCTGTATCACACATACCTCAGTTGGTGGCCAGGAGCTGAGCTGAGCATAAGCAAAGCCAAAAACGTTAGCTATCAGACCATTTGGCAAAATTGCAATATGTAGGTGCACATTCACCCTGTGTCCATTAACAGCCAAAACTAGAATAAAATCATTGAACTGATACACCTAGTAATAGTACATGTAAATAATTTAGTGTCAACTAAGTACCCTATGTTATTTACAAATACTATTACTATTTATTTGTTTACTTACTACAAGATATTTGCTCATTGTTTTTATTCTAGGTTTTAGTATTCTAATAGGTGGCCTTCCAGTATAAGTAATTTTTTTCTGTCAATAAAATCAGATATTTTACTATCCGGCAGAAACAAACTAATGACAGATTCAGTTGAGTATACCGTAGTAGTAGCTTTAGTTACGTTGTTAATTAAATTGTTCCGTATTATATCACTTGACATTTTGGAATGTTTTCTTGCTTTGTAGATGCCAGTTAAGTGGTATAATGAGACAACACCACATGAGAGTCACACCATTTACATATCCGGCACATCTTCTTCAGTAGAATGCCGTACATTGGAAACTCTTTGTATAATCAAGTTTAATTCATATCCAAGCAATGTTTTTTGTCATCGATGAGATTACCCAAAACTAATTGAAAAGTAATATTTAAAAAAGGGTAGGATATAGTATAATTTAGAACTGTGTCTTGTTCAACTATAATATATATGTCAATGTGCAGTTTTTTCTGATTCTTTTATATTGGATAGAAAGAATATTCAACATTCATTTATTATAGTGCCCACTCGAGAAATCTATATAACTGTTGTGTCTACTTTTTTAAAATAAGTTTTATTAATCATCCGATTTTCCTTATGAGAAATAGTCAGAAACAGGAAATCCACACTTGTTCTGCTGATTACTGGTGAAAATGTATTCACAAGTTATTTAAAGGGAACCTGTCAGGTCCAATATGCACCCAGAGCCACGAGCAGTTCTGGGTACATATTGCTAATCCCTGCCTAACCTTCCCTGTATATACTAGCATAGATAAAGATCTTTAGAAAAAGTATTTCTAAAGATCTTTTACCGTATGCTAATGAGTGAGGGCACAAGTCCCCTGGACGTTAGTTCCCCTTGCCCGTCGCCCCCATTAACATGGTAGTACGCCCCTGTGGGTGTGCCATCATGCTAATGAATACGCAGCATTGCATGATAATCTCACTGACCTCTCCGCCGCCATCCCATACGACACTGGATTTCGGTTCAGTGCGCATGACCCCGGAGTTTTGGTCATGGCCACTACTTCAGTTTGAAGCCAGGACGCGTACACCTGGCTTCATAGTGCGCATGACCCAAACTCTGGGGTCGTGCACACTGAGCCGAAATCCCCCATCGGACGCAATGGCGGCGGAGAGGTGAGAGATCATCCTCTGACGCTGCACATTTATTAGCATAGTCTTTCCATTTTTGTTAAAAAAGTATTATAATGTTTTCTGATAAAGGCATTTGATGTTTTCTTTGTTTACATGAGCTAATATTGTTTTTCCACCATATCAGTTACCGACCCGCCTTGTTTGTAGGCGGTTCCTGTATTTCACACATGTATATATATATATATATATATATATATATATATATATGTATATATATATACAGTCAGGGCCAGAAATATTTAGACAGTGACACAAGTTTTGTTATTTTAGCTGTTTACAAAAACATGTTCAGAAATACAATTATATATATAATATGGGCTGAAAGTGCACACTCCCACCTGCAATATGAGAGTTTTCACATCCAAATCGGAGAAAGGGTTTAGGAATCATAGCTCTGTAATGCATAGCCTCCTCTTTTTCAAGGGACCAAAAGTAATTGGACAAGAGACTCTAAGGGCTGCTATTAACTCTGAAGGTGTCTCCCTCGTTAACCTGTAATCAATGAAGTAGTTAAAAGGTCTGGGGTTGATTACAGGTGTGTGGTTTTGCATTTGGAAGCTGTTGCTGTGACCAGACAATATGCGGTCTAAGGAACTCTCAATTGAGGTGAAGCAGAACATCCTGAGGCTGAAAAAAAAAGAAAAAATCCATCAGAGAGATAGCAGACATGCTTGGAGTAGCAAAATCAACAGTCGGGTACATTCTGAGAAAAAAGGAATTGACTGGTGAGCTTGGGAACTCAAAAAGGCCTGGGCGTCCACGGATGACAACAGTGGTGGATGATTGCCGCATACTTTCTTTGGTGAAGAAGAACCCGTTCACAACATCAACTGAAGTCCAGAACACTCTCAGTGAAGTAGGTGTATCTGTCTCTAAGTCAACAGTAAAGAGAAGACTCCATGAAAGTAAATACAAAGGGTTCACATCTAGATGCAAACATTCATCAATTCCAAAAATAGACAGGCCAGAGTTAAATTTGCTGAAAAACACCTCATGAAGCCAGCTCAGTTCTGGAAAAGTATTCTATGGACAGATGAGACAAAGATCAACCTGTACCAGAATGATGGGAAGAAAAAAGTTTGGAGAAGAAAGGGAACGGCACATGATCCAAGGCACACCACATCCTCTGTAAAACATGGTGGAGGCAACGTGATGGCATGGGCATGCATGGCTTTCAATGGCACTGGGTCACTTGTGTTTATTGATGACATAACAGCAGACAAGAGTAGCCGGATGAATTCTGAAGTGTACTGTGATATACTTTCAGCCCAGATTCAGCCAAATGCCGCAAAGTTGATCGGACGACGCTTCATAGTACAGATGGACAATGACCCCAAGCATACAGCCAAAGCTACCCAGGAGTTCATGAGTGCAAAAAAGTGGAACATTCTGCAATGGCCAAGTCAATCACCAGATCTTAACCCAATTGAGCATGCATTTCACTTGCTCAAATCCAGACTTAAGACGGAAAGACCCACAAACAAGCAAGACCTGAAGGCTGCGGCTGTAAAGGCCTGGCAAAGCATTAAGAAGGAGGAAACCCAGCGTTTGGTGATGTCCGTGGGTTCCAGACTTAAGGCAGTGATTGCCTCCAAAGGATTCGCAACAAAATATTGTTTGGGTTTGGTTTATTTGTCCAATTACTTTTGACCTCCTAAAATGTGGAGTGTTTGTAAAGAAATGTGTACAATTCCTACAATTTCTATCAGATATTTTTGTTCAAACCTTCAAATTAAACGTTACAATCTGCACTTGAATTCTGTTGTAGAGGTTTCATTTCAAATCCAATGTGGTGGCATGCAGAGCCCAACTCGCGAAAATTGTGTCACTGTCCAAATATTTCTGGACCTAACTGTATATATATATATATATATATGTCCTGTCATATATGTCTATAAATTGTTAATTTTTCCATCATCCTGATAAAGGAGGCTTTGACCTCTGAAACATGTCGACCTGTAAAATAAAGAAGAATTGATTAAATCAACAGTCTATTACTTCAGCAGTATCAACCCCGTTTCTCCTCTCCAGCATTGAAGTTTAACCCGCGTGGGGCTGCAGCAGCAGTCATTATCTCAGCCTTGCATAGGGGTTGTGACTTACACAACCTCTTTAGGTGACGGTCATTTTATGTACATCTCCCTATACTATATGGTAAGACCCTATTTGCACATTTTTCCTCAGCTATAATTATACTTGTCATTGGAAGTTCAACATGGCTCCTCATGGCAAAGAATTATCTGAGGATCTGAAAAATGGAATTGTTGTTCTACATAAAGATTGCCTAAGCTATGAAAAGATTCTCAACACATTGAAACTGAGCTGCAGCATGGTGGCTAAGATCATACAGTAGTTTAACAAGACAGGTTCCACTTAAAATAGGTCTCACCATAGTTGACCAAAGAAAGTGAGTGCATGTGCTCAGCATCAAGAAGTTGTCTTTTCAAAATAGTCGTAAGAGTGTAGCTAGCATTGCTGCAGAGGTTGAAGGGGTAATGGATCAGCCTGTCAGTGCTCAGACCTTAAGTTGCACACTGCATCACATTGGTCTGCATGGCTGCCATCCCAAAAGGAAGCCTCTTCAAAAGATGATGCACAATAAAGCCATGAACAGTTTGCTGAAGACAAGCAGACTATTAACATGGATTACTGCAACCATGTCTTGTAGTCTAATGAGACCAAGTTTAACTTATTTGAATCAAATTGTATTAAGCATGTTTAGTGGCAATCAAGTGAGGCGTACAAAAACAAGTGTCTCCTCTCTACAGTCAAACATGGTGGCAGGAGTGTAATGGTTTAGGACTGCATTGTCTGGAGTGCTGTCAGCTGTGAGGAGCTACAGTTTATTGAAGGAGGCATGAATGCTAACATATACTGTCATACTGAACATGATCTTTTCACTTCAGAAACTGGGCCACATGGCAGTATTACCGTATAATAATGACCCAAACATGAGCACTGCCATGCTGAAGAAACTGAGGGTAAAGTTGGTGTAAAAGTCAAGTATGTCTCCAGACCTAATCCCTATTGACCATATGTGAAGCCTCCTTAAACAGAAAGTGCAGGCGTGCAAAGATTCTTACATCCACCAGCTCCTTGATATCATCATTGAGGATGGAAGAGGATTCCTGTGGCTCCTGTGAAGCTCTAGTGACCTCCATGCCAAAGTGAGTTCAGACCGTGCTTGACAATAATGGTGGCCACACAAAATATTGACACTTTGGGCACAATTTGGCCATTTTCACCTAAGGGTTGTAAGATTATGGCTGGCTAGTGGCTACATTGTAAAAGGTAAAAGGTAGATATTTACCACAGAAGTGCTGTAAACCTAGAGATCCGCTCTTGAACTTGCATTGCCACATGTTTTGTTAAAGTATCACAGGCCTTGTTTAGAGATAGCTGGAGAGATGGGTGAGTCTGACTAGCTACATACCCCACCGATGGGTGTCTCTCTTTGTTTTTAAAATAGAGACTGCTTAGTTTGGCACATGTTCAGTGTGATGAGGCTGTGCATCTTTGAAGCCTCTGGGAATAATCCTCTGTATGAAGAAAGGATTGATTAGTCCTGACCTGGACCATATGTAGATGTTTAAAGCCTCTGGAATGAACCCTTTGAGGGAAGTGAGGGTTTGCTTCATCTGAGAGGAGTTAGTGCAGCCGGAGGTTGCAAAACTGAGAATTTGCGAGTAAAATGTATCTGAACCTGTGAGGGTGAACTGAGAACGGTAAGGATTAAAAATTGTGCTTTTGTATACTTGGGTCAGTGGGATAATATTGTGGAGAAGTATATCCGAACATGAGCGGGCGTACCATGAGGTAGGTAAACGGACTGTAAACAGTATATTTATGTTTCTTTAAGCTGGAAGAGGCTATGTTTTATGTTCCTGGAGAGGTGAGTTTTTCACGGTTTTGTCCCTTGTTTATGGTGACTCTGAAGGTGTCTCTCTGGTAGAGTCTAAATTCCATAGGCTCCAGCAGGGGCATGACCGGCTGAGGAAAACTGCTCAGAGTTCTGGAGATGGGCCACTGAAACTCGTTGACATGATCCTGCACTAGTTAGGAGTCATTTCTACAAGGGGTTGTTAGACAAGCTGAGGACTCTCAAGGACAATATTCTGCTCCCGAGTTTGTGAAAGCCACCATGGCCTTGCTATCAGGGTGAATAGGCACCTCAGGGAGAGATCCACTAAGACCCTGATTCCTTTTTTTCTCCCAAGGGACGAGGTCCCAATTTTGAAGCTAGATGAACCCATTCAGTTGGGGAGAGTTTTGTCTCTCACTGGGTCACTTGCAGTTCACTGCAGGATAGGGCATGTTTCTGTTTCTATTGCAGTCTTTAGGGTCACTTTATTCGGTTGTGTCCATCTGTACCCAAAAACATCACACCATCTAAAAAAAATGCTTTCTCCTGGTCATATGTAGGGAGGTGACTAGGATGTGTATATTTCCTCCATTTACACCATAAAAGCAGAGGTGGTGATCAGTGCTAGGACTGAGACAATTTCTGTTCTCGTGGACAGTGGAGTAGGAGCTAACATGATGCATTCACACTTTGCTCAGACCTGGGGTCTGTCCTGTAGTGCATTAGCAAAATCCATTTCTATATTGGCCATCAATTCTGCTCCTCTCAGCCAGAGAGAGTTTATCCAAGCTATACATGAGGTAAACTTGCGGATAGGGTCTCTGCACAGGGAGCATCTATCTTGCTACATCTTAAAGATTTTGCCCACAACCATCATTTTGGGCCTTCCCTAGTTAAAAATAATCTGGTGATTGATTAGCAGTCAGGAGAAGTGGTTAATTGGGGCAGTTTTTGCAAAAATAATTGCCTTAGTAATTACATCTCCTCTGTTCTTATAAAGAACATGCCCTCGTGTCTGCCTGAGGCAACTATGGTGTTTCCTAAGAAAAGGGGTGATATGCTACCCTCACCCCAGGTTACTAGTAGGCCTAAGTGCTCTCCCCGTAGAAGTGGTCGAGGGAGGGTGGTTGTCCCCTCTTAGAGTTCTGTATCTGAGGGTAAAGTTTTGAAGACACAGCTGGACGCCTCTGTTGTTGGTCCTTCAAGGGGTTTTTCTTCTGCAAAAAAATGCATGCGTTGTAAAAAATATGCAGGGCCGGACCTGTGTGTGAATGAATACTTATGAATGTCCCCTAAAAACATCAGTTGGAGGTATACATCTGGGGCTCTGGGCTTGAGGTTTATCGGTCCATATAGAGTAGCGTACAGTATTAACCCTACGACTGTTTGGCTGGAGTTACCCCCTGTATTTAATACTCATGACGTTTTTTCACAGGCCATCACTCAGGATATTTGTCACATCTCCGGTTTGCAATTATTATGATCTTGAAGATCAGGTGACAGCAGAAGAAAATACTAGTGTGTTGGTGTGTATTTTCCATTGGCCATATCCTGACAGGTCTGGTCTTGAGTGTCCTGCGGCCTTTTGTACAAAGGGGGTACTGCCATGAATGCTTCTCAAAGGTGAGAGATGTGTGTTGGTTTTGTGATCTGAGCTTCACTCATTCTTGTTTGGATCAGCATATTAAACATATTTGCTTTCTGTTGGAACTTCAGGAGTTAATGTCAGTTTTTCCTGCTAGCAGCTCCTAGCTAATCACCTCATATGCAGCCGGTTTGTGACCCCTCTCATCTACTTTATGTAGTCTCCCCATCCTTCAGTTTCTGCCAGAAATAGAACCTTCTATTCCTGACCACCCAGGTGACTGCACATCTCTAGGAGCTGCTGGATAGCTGCTGCTTATTCAGTTGTTGAATCCGGGTTGTTGCAGCTGTCAAGTTTGTCTTGTGTCATTGTTCCCTTGTCTGTCTATTTACCCCTTTGTTGTATTATTTGTAGTGGTGTGACTAGCGCTCTTGCTGGCCTGTTCACTAGCCAGGTCGAGTGAAGCGCTAGCTAGGGTTTGAGGTATCCTGTTTGGAGACAGGTTGAAAGAACCTGTATACGGACGTTAGGAGTGCAATGATCAGCCTCAGGTAAGATCAGGATGTGTCCCCACTCCTTTCTCCCTAGAGCCAGGGCCCATCATTGCTAATGTGTACTTGGTGTTCCCCTTGTTCGTTGTGTAGTGTGCCAGACGTCAGTAGGTCTGAGTGCAACTGTTGAATGGTGTATTCGGATGCTAGTAACTCTGAGCGTGACATGAACAGTCCCTTTAATTTTCAATTATTCACATATCTCTAGTTATTATAGGTAAGAATACTCTCTGAATAGATAATTTACATTCCATATTTTCTGGCGTATAAGACGACTTGGCGTATAATACTACTCCCAACTTTTCCAGTTAAAATATAGAGTTTGGGATATACCGTATATACCGTAATCAAGTATATGCCGACCCGAGTAATGTGCCCATTGTTTAGTAATGTCGCCTGCAGTAATGTCCCCAATGTTTAGTAATGTGCCCATCCTTGTGTACCATCCCGAGGCTTGGCCGGCTGCCGAGCCACTCGGATCCGTGCTTCTCGGTGGGTGGCTCGAGCTCTCCACGGACCCGGGGGTCACGTCGCTCTGAAAGAGGGCTGGCGCTACACGTAGGGACTTCGGTGGGGAGGTCCATGGCCGGAGCCGCGGTGGTTTGCAGGGGATTTAAGTTCGTGACGCCACCCACGGGTTGTGGTGAATGGATGGACACCACCGCTGCCGTTGACTAGGCTCCCGGAGACGGTGTTGTGCAGCTTGGTGTTGACCCCCTCAGTGGGTAGGGGGATGATGGTCTCGGGGGCCTGAGGGAGGTGCTGAGGCAAGGGGATTAGTGCGTGCTGGGGTGTTGGTGCAGTGCGGCGCGGTTCACGGCCCGAAGGCACTGGTGTACTCACTATGATAAACACGCTGGAGTCTCTGGTAAACCAAACAAGATGGTGAACGGTGCCCGCAGCCGGCTGCAGTTTCCCCTTAACAGGTTGGTGGTTTCTGCCTTTCTCCTGCACCTCTCTTGTGTAAAAGGTACGACTCTCATGCCTAAGCAACCATAGTCCGCTCCCCGGCTTGCTATGTGTCGGGAGAGCCCTCTTTGCCCGCAGACGCTGGCCCCTCAGGTCTCTATGCCTGGGCGATGGCTTTACCCCAATGGTTGGGCTGTTGTCTTCAGTCGGGTCTTATGTGGGAAAGGTCCTAAAGTCCAGTCCTCAATCAGTTGACTTGACTCAGCCCGGTTGTTTCTGGGCTTTGTATTGGGTCTGAGTACCCCTCCTGGTGCTCCGGTTTCAAATCGGTTCCCCGGTTCGGTACCAGCGGGCCACCGCCCGTCCCCGGTCCCTACGGTTCCACCGGCTGTAATCCCATTTCCTGCAGGCGGCCACCACCATCTGCCTCTTTGCCAGAGTTGATGCCAGAGTTGACTGGGCTCCAACCCAGACACCTGGTGTAGACTTTGGCAGGCCTGAGCACAGGTCTGCCCTTGAACTTGACTCTCCACTTCCGTCCACTGTCAAAGCTCAACTCTAACTTACTGTTTTCCCGCCTCTGGGCCTGTGAACTCCTCGGTGGGCGGAGCCAACCACCTGGCTCCGTCCCCCTGTTGTGAACATCAAACCCGGAAGGAGGTGACAAAGGTTTTTAGTTTGGCTGCTGTCACCTTACTAAGGGGAGGGGGTGTATGTACATGGGACTACCTGGGATGACCTGACTAGTCCAGGGCGTCACACTTGTCCCCTTCCTTGTAGTAATGAGCCCATTGTTTAATAATGCCCTCCTACCAGTCCCCTTCTTGTCCCCTATTATGCTGTTGTTGACACACAATAAACATTATTCTCACCTCTCCTCCATTCCCACAGTGACCTCAGCTGCTTCTTGTAGACCACAAGGCCCACAGACCCCTCCGTGATAGCGTCCGATGCACGGGGCTGCTGTCTGCCATCATGGTTTTACTGCAGTTGAATGCTTTGCGGTGCCGTAAAGCATTCAACTGCAGTAAGGCGCGGACAGCACCGGCCCCGTGTATGGGATGCGATCATGGAGGAATGCTTCTTGCGTATATATAAATCTTCAGCTCACCTCTGATCCTTCAGTGAATTGCAGACTCCCTGCCAGTGCTCGGAGCTGCCCTGGCCTTGCGCAGTGTTGGATCCAAGTCTAAGCCTCCATGCCGAAACTCATAGGATCAAGCTGAGTAGCTAACTGTGTTCCCTTGCTACTACTATGGTTTTAGAGGACTGCAATAAAAAAATATTTTTTTATCTTATTCTACCAAGCTGCTGGAGATCCTTTCTTCTATTTTTGCATAGTGCTTCTTGCAGACCGCAAGCTCATAGACCCCTCCATGATCGCGTCCTGTACACGGGGCTGCCGCCGCTGCTGTCAGCGCTTTACTGCAGTTGAATGCTTTACGACAAAGCATTCAACTGCAGTAAAGTCATGATGGCAGCGGCGGCCGCCCCGTGTACAGGACGCGATCATGGAGGGGTCAAGAAGCTGAAGGCACCGCGGAAACGGAGGACAGTTGAGAATAATGTTTGTTGTGTGTAAGAAGGGGACCAGTAGGAGGGCATTACTAAACAATGGGCTCGTGCAGCACCGTGCACCGCCGTATAAAACGACACCCGGCGTATAAGATGACCCCCGACTTTTTAGAAGATTTTCAGGGGGTTTAAAAGTTGTCTTCTACGCCGGAAAATACAGTAAGTAATAGAGTTATTTTTCTCAATAGTGAGATATTTCTTACTCTCACATGGAATTTTTCTTTCATCTATTTCAGAAATGTCTTGGTTGTTTATCCGTTCTTTGTGCAATGTGTACCGGCGTTCTAGAAAAAACAAAAGACCTGTGCCCTGTTCCTCTTAATGATTGTGCCATGTAGGTTATAATTGGCTTTTCAACTCTTCACTGGTCAGGGTGTCTGCTTGCCGAGCAGAACATTTAATTAATTTGATATTCAGTGTGAGATAACACCTAGAAATAAATAAAATAATTGTATGAAACTTTCCCAGCAAAGCTATTAGAAGTATAAACTATTATATGGGGAGTGTAGTAGAGCGATTCTTGACATAGATCAATGGCACTGGGCACATGCTGCGTGCTGTTGTTATTCAGTATGTGTGAATTAGGTCTGTCATCACCAACGTCTATAGAGCAGTTAAGGCAGTAATCACAACATCTTTATAGATTGCAGTGGCAGTGAAATTGCTGCTTATGGCCAATATATGATTTCTTTTTCATCTTTATTGTGGTAACTATGCTTTCCATTCAGCTACACATCACTTAGTCAGGTATAAGATGCTATTGAATTTTCCCGTGGAAAAGAAACTGTCAAGGAAACAAATAAAAAGAAAGGTAGAATGATATAGATAATGGTTGGCAGTTTCCGAGTAAGCACTTGGTAGTATTACCCTTGCAAAGTCAATAAAGGAAAAAGTTGAGAAAGATTTTACAAAACAAAACTTGGAAAACTGCGACGGGTAAAGATAGAAAATTTTATTTTGCAAGCATTTGAATACAACACCTAAAAATAGAGGGACAAGAATAATTGTATCTCACCCCATCAAATTAATTAAATGCTCTGCTCACCAGCTTGACAGTCTAGCTAGAGAAGAGCGGACAAGCCAATTATATTCTGTATGGTATAATCATTAAGAGAAACAGGGGTCAGGTCTTGTTTTGTCAACTTGATAAAGAGCAACAAAAAAAATTACCTTTGAAATGGAACTAGTATTAAAGTGAATCTGTCAGCAGGTTTTTGCTATGTAATCTAAGGACAGCCTGCTGTGGGGGTTAAAAAACAAAAATCAAACATGCCTCTCTTTATCAGCCTGTCTGCTATTGTTTACTTAAACTAAAGGCTGTATCACCTAGTGAAATAAATAAATAAATAAAATAAATAAATCTAAAATCTCTGATTGTGCCAGAACACCTGCAGCCAGTAATCTAAGTGATATATCATTGAATTCAAGATCTTTGTCTACATCATGCTGCTCTTAGATGAGGTAACAAGGTAGTAAAAACCTGCTGCCAGAAGCAACAAAACAACCCAAAAACATCCTTAAACCTCCATCGTATTTGACTGTAGGTAATGTGTTCTTTTCTTTGTAGGCGTCATTCCGATTTTGGTAAACAGTAGAATGAAGTCTTTTATGGGTGGCATGGTGGCTCAGTGGTTAGCACTGCAGTCTTGCAGCACTGGGGTCCTGTGTTCAAATCCCACCAAGAAAAACATCTGCAAGGAGTTTGTATGTTCTCCCAGTGTTTGTGTGGGTTTCTTCCGGTTACTCTAGTTTCCTCCCAAAGACATGCTGCTAGGGACTCAAGATTGTGAGCTCAAAGTGAACAGTGTTGTCAATGTATGTAAAGCCCTGTGTAATTATTAGCAATATATAAATGAATAAATATAATTATTATTATTACTACCAAAAAGCTCTATGTTGGTCTCATTTGTCCACAAGATACTTTCTCAGAAGGATTTTGCCTTACTTACATACATTTTGGAAAACTGCAGTTTATATTTTTTATGTCTTCGTGTCAGCAGTAGAGTTGAGCGCGGTTCGCTGTTCGAGGTTCTCAAGTTAGCGGCTCGAGTGATTTTGGGGGCTGTTCTAGATCGAACTAGAACTCGAGCTTTTTTGCTAAAGCTCGATAGTTCTAGATACGTTCGAGAACGGTTCTAGCAGCAAAAAAAAACAGCTAATTCCTAGCTGGCTTTCCGCTGTAATAGTGTAAGTCATTCTGTGACTCACACTATTATGACATTTCAGTGTATAGTGTGCGGGAACAGCGCATTCAGACCACTGCTGTATGTATAATGGCGATCGCCATTTTTTTTTTTTCCCCTTGTCTTCCTTCCCTAAGCGCGCGCGTGTAGTGGGGCGGGCCAGCATGTCAGCCAATACCAGACACACACAGCTAAGTGGACTTTTAGCCAGAGAAGCAACGGCATGTGTGATAGGATGTCCATGTCACATGTCCCTGCATTAGAAAAAACTGGAAATTTTCCTCCAGCACGCCATTATCTGCCTTCTGCGTCCTTGGTGTCAGACATCACTGGCGCAGCTCCTATCGCCGATACTGCTGTGTACGCTCCATACACAGCGCTGGACAGCTTAGGGATAGCACTTTCTATCAGTCCTTTTAAGGGCTCATACCAGCAGGGTCAGAGCCATAGGTGACAGAGTTTAAAACAGAGTTTAACAGCTACACAAGATGACAGCATCTGTGTAGCTAAGGTCAGGGATTTCCTCGCTGCATTTCCCCATTAGGAGGGATAGAAAGGCAGGCTTCCTTTCCTCTACCCAGAGACCAACAACCCTGCCACTGTACCCTCCTGCCCTTTGAACACTCAAACTCATTGTTACTAAGCCATTATACTAGCAAACACTGAGTGAACTTAGTGGCATCATAAAAGTGGCTGTTGGACTGCTGTATTGCCCCAGTAGTGTAAAGATATTTGCAGCACGTCTGCCTGCATTGCACACTCAAACTCATTGTTACTAAGCCATTATACTAGCAAACACTGAGTGAACTTAGTGGCATCCTAAACGTGGCTGTTGGACTTCTGTATCGTCCCACAAGTGCAAAGATATTTGCAGCACCTCTGCCTGCATTGCACACTCAAACTCATTGTTACTAAGCCATTATACTAGCAAACACTGAGTGAACTTAGTGGCATCCTAAATGTGGCTGTTGGACTTCTGTATCGTCCCACAAGTGCAAAGATATTTGCAGCACCTCTGCCTGCATTGCACACTCAAACTCATTGTTACTAAGCCATTATACTAGCAAACACTGAGTGAACTTAGTGGCATCCTAAACGTGGCTGTTGGACTTCTGTATCGTCCCACAAGTGCAAAGATATTTGCAGCACCTCTGCCTGCATTGCACACTCAAACTCATTGTTACTAAGCCATTATACTAGCAAACACTGAGTGAACTTAGTGGCATCCTAAACGTGGCTGTTGGACATCTGTATCGTCCCACAAGTGCAAAGATATTTGCAGCACCTCTGCCTGCATTGCACACTCAAACTCATTGTTACTAAGCCATTATACTAGCAAACACTGAGTGAACTTAGTGGCATGCTAATCGTGGCTGTTGGACTGCTGTATTGTCCCACAAGTGCAAAGATATTTGCAGCACCTCTGCCTGCATTGCACACTCAAACTCATTGTTACTAAGCCATTATACTAGCAAACACTGAGTGAACTTAGTGGCATCCTAAACGTGGCTGTTGGACTTCTGTATTGTCCCACTAGTGCAAATATATTTGCAGCACGTCTGCCTGCATTGCACACTCAAACTCATTGTTACTAAGCCATTATACTAGCAAACACTGAGTGAAATTAGTGGCATCCTAATCGTGGCTGTTGGACTGCTGTATCGTCCCACAAGTGCAAAGATATTTGCAGCACCTCTGCCTGCATTGCACACTCAAACTCATTGTTACTAAGCCATTATACTAGCAAACACTGAGTGAACTTAGTGGCATACTAATCGTGGCTGTTGGACTGCTGTATTGTCCCACAAGTGCAAAGATATTTGCAGCACCTCTGCCTGCATTGCACACTCAAACTCATTGTTACTAAGCCATTATACTAGCAAACACTGAGTGAACTTAGTGGCATCCTAATCGTGGCTGTTGGACTGCTGTAACGTCCCACAAGTGCAAAGATATTTGCAGCACCTCTGCCTGCATTGCACACTCAAACTCATTGTTACTAAGCCATTATACTAGCAAACACTGAGTGAACTTAGTGGCATCCTAAACGTGGCTGTTGGACTGCTGTATCGTCCCACAAGTGCAAAGATATTTGCAGCACCTCTGCCTGCATTGCACACTCAAACTCATTGTTACTAAGCCATTATACTAGCAATCACTGAGTGAACTTAGTGGCATTATAAACGTGGCTGTTGGACGTCTGTATCGTCCCACAAGTGCAAAGATATTTGCAGCACCTCTGCCTGCATTGCACACTCAAACTCATTGTTACTAACCATTATACTAGCAAACACTGAGTGAACTTAGTGGCATCCTAAACGTGGCTGTTGGACTTCTGTTTCGTCACACAAGTGCAAAGATATTTGCAGCACCTCTGCCTGCATTGCACACTCAAACTCATTGTTACTAAGCCATTATACTAGCAAACACTGAGTGAACTTAGTGGCATCCTAAACGTGGCTGTTGGACTTCTGTATCGTCCCACAAGTGCAAAGATATTTGCAGCACCTCTGCCTGCATTGCACACTCAAACTCATTGTTACTAAGTCATTATACTAGCAAACACTGAGTGAACTTAATGGCATCCTAAACGTGGCTGTTGGACCTCTGTATCGTTTCACAAGTGCAAAGATATTTGCAGCACCTCTGCCTGCATTGCACACTCAAACTCATTGTTACTAAGCCATTATACTAGCAAACACTGAGTGAACTTAGTGGCATCCTAAACGTGGCTGTTGGACTGCTGTATTGTCCCACAAGTGCAAAGATATTTGCAGCACGTCTGCCTGCATTGCACACTCAAACTCATTGTTACTAAGCCATTATACTAGCAAACACTGAGTGAACTTAATGGCATCCTAAACGTGGCTGTTGGACCTCTTTTTGTCGTTTCACAAGTGCAAAGATATTTGCAGCACCTCTGCCTGCATTGCACACTCAAACTCATTGTTACTAAGCCATTATACTAGCAAACACTGAGTGAACTTAGTGGCATCCTAAACGTGGCTGTTGGACTGCTGTATTGTCCCACAAGTGCAAAGATATTTGCAGCACCTCTGCCTGCATTGCACACTCAAACTCATTGTTAAGAAGCCATTATACTAGCAAACACTGAGTGAACTTAATGGCATCCTAAACGTGGCTGTTGGACCTCTGTATCGTTTCACAAGTGCAAAGATATTTGCAGCACCTCTGCCTGCATTGCACACTCAAACTCATTGTTACTAAGCCATTATACTAGCAAACACTGAGTGAACTTAGTGGCATCCTAAACGTGGCTGTTGGACTTCTGTATCGTCCCACAAGTGCAAAGATATTTGCAGCACCTCTGCCTGTATTGCACACTCAAACTCATTGTTACTAAGCCATTATACTAGCAAACACTGAGTGAACTTAGTGGCATCCTAAACGTGGCTGTTGGACTTCTGTATCGTCCCACAAGTGCAAAGATATTTGCAGCACCTCTGCCTGTATTGCACACTCAAACTCATTGTTACTAAGCCATTATACTAGCAAACACTGAGTGAACTTAGTGGCATCCTAAACGTGGCTGTTGGACTTCTGTATCGTCCCACAAGTGCAAAGATATTTGCAGCACCTCTGCCTGCATTGCACACTCAAACTCATTGTTACTAAGCCATTATACTAGCAAACACTGAGTGAACTTAGTGGCATCCTAAATGTGGCTGTTGGACTGCTGTATCGTCCCACAAGTGCAAAGATATTTGCAGCACCTCTGCCTGCATTGCACACTCAAACTCATTGTTACTAAGCCATTATACTAGCAAACACTGAGTGAACTTAGTGGCATCCTAAACGTGGCTGTTGAACTGCTGTATCGTCCCACAAGTGCAAAGATATTTGCAGCACCTCTGCCTGCATTGCACACTCAAACTCATTGTTACTAAGCCATTATACTAGCAATTTATGCTGCCAGTTTAAGGGCCGTAGTTGCATTGTCAGGGATAATTATTCTTTATTATTCTGCTGTTAATAAAGCTAGACCACCGCTGCAATCTACACCACCTCTCAATTTTTACTACCACATCCAAAAAACACCAGTCCTCTGAGTTGTCATCCCAATCAAACTTGCTTTCTCCCAGCTCTGAAGTCTCCATCAGCCCTGCACAGTATGGTGGAACTGAGATGGCTGAGTCTGCAGAGCTGTTCAGTCACACTATTGCCTGGGAATCAGAGGTCTGCTCCCAAGCTACAGTGAGTACAGACCAGGAAATGGTCTGCAGTGATGCCCAGAACCTTTGTGACTCTGATTCAGGCTGTGAGGACCAAGTTTCTGAGCATAATGTTGACCCTTTGTCACAAACTGTAACACCTGTGGTTATAGACAATGAGGAACATACTGATGACAATGAGACGCAGATACCAGATTGTGATGACAACTTAAATATTCGGTCAGGGCAAGAAGAGGCTCGGTCTGAGGGTGAGGGGAGTGCAAACACAACAATTGATGAGGAAGTTCTAGATCCCACCTACTGTCAACCCACAATCAGGCACTCGAGGAGGTCAACAGAGGCAGTGGAGGAGGATCCAACCGACGACGAAGTTACCTTGCGCCTTCCTGGACAGAGTCGGAGCACTGGTAGCACGTCTACAACTGCATCATCAGCCACCACTCTGCCTCTGAGCACTAGTCGGGGGGGCTCAGCAGGTCGCATGCCCTCTAAGCCTTGCCTAGCCTGGTCCTTTTTTGACATAGAAAAAGATCGCCCAAATTATGTGATGTGTTAAATTTGTCGTGATTCTGTTAGTAGAGGTCAAAACCTCAGCAGTTTGAAAACTTCTTCCATGAATCGTCACATGAAGAAATATCATAGGTCCCAGTGGGAAGCTCACCGTGCTGCAATGCGGCCTAGCGGAGCGAACCATCCACCGCCTGCCCCTTCCAGTGCATCCGCGCGCTCTTCATTTTCTAGGACTGTGGGGACAGCTGTCACACCTGGTTTTCCACGCACAACTTCCACCACTGTAAATGCAACAGGCAGTTTGCTTGGTAGGTCGTCATTTGGTTTGGAAGGGGAAACAAGTGGGTGTGTACAGCTCTCTCTGACATCAATAGCACCAACGTTGGATGAAGGCAACATCATGTCTACTCCTGCACTTTCCTCACAAAGCTGCATTTTTCCAGGGACACCCTACTCAACACTGTCTACACACAGCAGCCAGATCTCTGTCCCTCAGATGTGGACAAATAAAAGGCCATTTCCTGCGACTGATGACAAAGCTAAGAGGTTGACTTTATCCCTCTGTAAGCTCTTGGCTACCGAAATGCTTCCTTTCTGCCTGGTGGACACACAGGATTTTAGAGACCTTATGTCTGTCACTGTGCCCCAGTACTAGATGCCCAGTCGCCACAACTTCTCTAAGAAAGGTGTGCCCGCGCTACACCAGCATGTCGCACACAACATCACCGCTTCCTTGAGAAACTCTGTGTGTGAACAGGTGCATTTTACCACCGATACTTGGACCAGTAAGCATGGACAGGGACGTTATATGTCGCTGACTGGGCACTGGGTAGCTATGGTGATAGATGGTGAAGGGTCTGCTGCACAAGTCTTGCCGTCCCCACGACTTGTGTGTCAATCCTCTGTCTGTCCAAGTTCCGCTACTGCTTCTGCCTCCTCCACCTCATCTGTGTCCTCCACCTCTGCCCCAAGCCTGCCTGGTCAGGCCACCAGCGTTCTCACTGCGCAGAAGGAATCACGCACCCCTCATTACTATGCTGGCAGCAGAGCGCAACGTCATCAGGCGGTCTTTAGCTTGGCATGTCTTGGGAATAAGAGTCACACAGCTGAGGAGTTGTGGTCAGCTCTGCGGTCCGAGTTTAATAAATGGTTTTCTCCACTCAACCTGCAGCCTGGTAAGGCCGTGTGCGACAATGCTGCATACCTGGGTGCGGCCCTTCGCCTGGACAAGGTGACACGCGTGCCTTGTATGGCTCACGTGTTGAACCTTGTTGTCCAGCAATTTTTAACACACTATCCCGGCCTAGATGGCCTTCTGACCAGGGCACGAAAACTGTCTGCTCACTTCCGCCGTTCAAGCGCCGCAGCTGAGCGACTTGCATCGCTCCAGAAGTCTTTCGGCCTGCCGGTTCATCGCCTGAAATGCAATGTGCCGACACGCTGGAATTCGACTCTCCACATGTTGCAGCGACTGTGGCAGCACCGCCGAGCCCTGGTGCAATACGTCATGACGTATAGCCTGGGCCAACAAGATGCAGAGGTGGGGAAGATCACCCTGATGGAGTGGTCTCAGATCAAGGACCTATGCACCCTTCTGCACAGTTTCGACATGGCGATGAATATGTTTAGCGCTGACAATGCCATTTTCAGCATGACAATTCCAGTCATTTACATGCTGGAGCACACGCTAAACACTATTCGGAGTCAGGGGGTGGGACAACATGAAGGGGAGGAACTACAGGAGGATTCATATGCGCAAGACATAACAACATCTCCAAGGTCCAGACGTTCATCATCACCAATGCGGCAGGCATGGGACCATGGGGAACAGGGATCAACAAGGGCGCATGGTAGCAGGCGAAATGTTGAGGAAGGTGCAGGAGAACATGAAGAAATGGAGGACGAACTGTCCATGGACATGGAAGACTCAGCGGATGAGGGAGACCTTGGTCAAATTTCAGTTGAAAGAGGTTGGGGGGAGATGTCAGAGGAAGAAAGAACGGTTAGCACCTCTATGCCACAAACACAGCGTGGACTTGGTCCGCATGGCTGCGCAAGACACATGAGTGCTTTCTTGCTGCACTACCTCCAACATGACCCTCGTATTGTCAAAATTAGAAGTGATGATGACTACTGGCTTGCCACACTATTAGATCCCCGGTACAAGTCCAAATTTTGTGACATAATTCCAGCCATAGAAAGGGACGCACGTATGCAGGAGTATCAGCAGAAGCTGTTACTCGATCTTAGCTCGGCTTTTCCACCAAACAACCGTGCAGGTGCAGGGAGTGACTCTCCCAGTTGTAACTTGACAAACATCTTCAACAGTCTACCCATACCAGTAGGACTGTATCTGGTGCTGGTAACAGCAATTTTATGGAATCTTTTCATAATTTTTTTAGACCCTCCTTTGCAAGGCCACCAGAGACAACAAGTCTGACACATAGTCAACGGCTGGAGAGGATGATACAGGAGTATCTCCAAATGAACATCGATGCCATGACTGTGCAACTGGAGCCTTGCTCATTTTGGGCTTCAAATCTTGAAAAATGGCCAGAGCTCTCTACTTACGCCTTGGAGATTTTGTCGTATCCAGCTGCCAGCGTTGTCGCTGAACGTGTCTTCAGTGCTGCTGGGTGTATGCTGACAGATAAGCGCACGCGTCTGTCCAGTGACAATGTGGACAGACTAACGTTCATCAAAATGAACAAGTCATGGATCCACAAGGAATTTACTACCCCTGTGTCATCCTGGGGAGAGTAAATGCTTGTGGATTTGGAATGTGCTTGATGCAAATATACCTGTGAAGTGTACAACTAGGGCACAAGTGCTGCCACTGAATGGGTGGGTGTGTGTGGGGCACAATTTTTGGAAAAAAGGGAGACTCCGCTTGGAGTAACCCTTGCTTACATTGTTTTTAAAAGAAGCCAAGATGAACAAGTCATGGTTCAGGAAAGACTTTGCTACCTACCCCAGAGTCATCCTGGGGACGGTTAAGAATGGCGTATTTTTTAATGTGCTTGATGCAAATCTAGCTGTGAAGTGTACAACTAGGGCACAAGTGCTGCCACTGAATGGGTGGGTGTGTGTGGGGCACAATTTTTGGAAAAAAGGGAGACTCCGCTTGGAGTCACCTTGTGGTGTTTTACATGATTTTAGAAGGGCGTGCCATGCCTATATCTGTGTCTCGTCCTCTTTTTGCTCATTACGCTCTTTTGTTTTCGCATGAGAATTTGTTCTTGTCACTTTCCCATGTGTTTGTGTTGTGTTGTGAGTTGTTTGTCACCTTTTGGACACCTTTGAGGGTGTTTGCTAGGTGTTTTTATGTGTTTGTGAATGCCTGCCATTGTTTTCTATGCGGTTC
This sequence comes from Anomaloglossus baeobatrachus, assembly GCF_048569485.1. NCBI lineage: Eukaryota > Metazoa > Chordata > Amphibia > Anura > Aromobatidae > Anomaloglossus > Anomaloglossus baeobatrachus. The sequence goes on from NC_134363.1 coordinate 65,872,136, forward strand.
GAGTTCGGTTCGTCGAACGTTCGACGAAACGAACTCGAACGGGACCTCCGTTCGGCGATCCGACCTCGAGCCGAACCGCGACCGGTTCGCTCATCTCTAGTCAGCAGTGAGGTCTTCTTTGGTCTCCTAAAAAAGCTTTTCATTTCATTCAAATGTAGATGGATAGTTCTCGCTGACACTGATGTACCTTGTGTCTGCAGTACAGTTTGATTTTATTTGCAGCTTGATTGAGGCTGCTTATCCACCATTCAGGCTATCCTACATTGCAACCTTTCATCAATTTTTCTCTGCCATCCACATCCAGGGAGATTTGCTACAGTGTACCATGGACAAAAGAACTTCAAAATCTTTGGAGATGAACTTGTAACCTTGAGATTTTTTATATTTTTCTACAATTTTGGTTCTCAAGTCCTCAGACAGTTCTTGCCGCCTCTTTCCATTTTCCATGCATAGTGTGGCACACACAGAAACGCAATGAAAAAATTGAGTTAACTTCTCCCCTTTTTATCTGATTTCAGGTGTGATTTTCATATTGTTCACACCAGATACTTGTCACAGGTGAGTTTAAATGAGCATCACATGGTTGAAACAAAGTTTACCCACAATTTTGGAAAGGTGCCAACAATTTTGGCAAGCCCATTCTTGAGGTTTTGTCTGAAATGATGTCCAATTTGCCTTTTTTTTTCTTTTTTTTGTGTTGTTCCAATATACACAAAGGAAATTAACTTGTGTATTGCAAAACAGATGTAATGGCAATAGTTTTCTGAGAGAAATGCTTCATTTTCTAGATCAACTTCAAGGGTGCCAAAATGTTCAACAATGACTATATGTGATATTGTAATTCCATTTTTTTAACTCTTTCTGTATAAAAATCATCTCTGCCATTGATTTTTATATGTACATTTACAATCAAGATGAAGGTTACTTTACTTATGTTGAGTACAAAAAATCAACTTCCTATATTTCTTCGGCTCCTGGGAGTGGGATTAGTCATATCTGCTATGTGAAAATTAAACCACAACATTGGCTCAGTGGATTAGCAAAATAGATTAATTGCACTGGTTTTAAAGAGATTTCCCATTGGGAGGATAAATACAGTAGAAGTTCCAAACCCTATGGAATTCCTTGCCTACCTTTAGAAAATGTCAGTTTTCTGACGGGGTGTTCAGATTCCTACCCCTGAAGACACCAACACTTTGCTTATAATCTGTAGCATGATAAGTGAATAGAATAGGTATGTTAAGTTGAAAGGCACGTTTAAGATGTAGGAATGGTATGTAGTGCCAGAGGCAGCAAGACAACTCCAAAACATCTTTGAGCCGGCACCAATATAGGTATTGGTACTATAGGTCCTGTGTAATTTTTTTGTAGGCCTCATTCCATTTTTCGTAGCCAGTAGTATGATGTGTGTTACCAAAAAGCTCTATTTTGTTCTCAGCTGTCCACAAGATGCTTTGAATTACTCAGTATAGCTTTTATATGTCTACGTGTCAGCAGTGGGGTCCTCCCGGGTCTCCAGCCATAGTGTTTCATTCATTCAAATGTCGATGGATAGTTTACGCTGACACTGATGTACCTATTTGTATGATCGAATCTGCCTGGCAACAAGGTGACTGCAGGGGCAGAAAGAGTTTTAGTGTGGGATTAGCTCACAAGAGGAGGAGCCAGTCACTAGTGGCAGGACTGACTCCATTTCAGAAGTTAGATAAAGTTTGACTTGTGAGTAGTTCAGATGTGCAGGTTGTTTAGTACCAAAGGCTGCAGTTAATAGGTGATTCATGTTAACCCCAAAGCAGAACACTGGCTGTGAGTCAGTATAACTCAAGGAAATGGACAGACACACGTCTGGTAAACTTCAGAAGCTACTTCTGGCCAGGAACAGGTTTGCTCAGCAGAGAAAGGTCTGGAGTACAATGCTTAGCATAGGCTTAGGTAAACAGGCTGATACGGGAATGAATGTGAAAAGAGTAAAGGCCCCGTCACACTAAGCAACATCGCTAGCAACATCGCTGCTAACGAACAACTTTTGTGACGTAGCAGCGATGTTGCTAGTGATGTCGCTGTGTGTGACATTCAGCAACAACCCGGCTCCTGCTGTGAGGTCGTTGGTTGTTGCTGAATGTCTTGGGCCATTTTTTAGTTGTTGCTGTCCCGCTGTGAAGCACAGATCGCTGTGTGTGACAGCGAGACAGCAACAACTAAATGTGCAGGCAGCAGGAGCCGGCTTCTGCGGAGGCTGGTAACCACAGTAAACATCGGGTAACCAAGAAGCCCTGTCCTTGGTTACCCGATATTTACCTTTGTTACCAGCCTCCGCCGCTCTCACTGTCAGTGCCGACTCCTGCTCTGTGCACATGTAGCTGCAGGACACATCGGGTTAATTAACCCGTGTGCTGTAGCTAGGAGAGCAGGGAGCCAGCGCTAAGCATTGTGCGCTGCTCCCTGCTCTGTGCACAAGTAGCTGCAGGACACATCGGGTTAATTAACCCGATGTGTGCTGTAGCTAGGAGAGCAGGGAGCCAGCGCTAAGCATTGTGCGCTGCTCCCTGCTCTGTGCACATGTAGCTGCAGGACACATCGGGTTAATTAACCCGATGTGTGCTGTAACTAGGAGAGCAGGGAGCCAGCGCTCAGTGTGCGCTGCTCCCTGTTCTCTGCACGTGTAGCTCCGTGCGCTGGTAACCAAGGTAAATATCGGGTTGGTTACCCGATATTTACCTTAGTTACCAAGCGCAGCATCTTCCACGCGGCGCTGGGGGCTGGTCACTGGTTGCTGGTGAGCTCACCAGCAACTCGTGTAGCGACGATCCAGCGATCCCTGCCAGGTCAGGTTGCTGGTGGGATCGCTGGAGCGTCGCAGTGTGACATCTCACCAGCAACCTCCTAGCAACTTACCAGCGATCCCTATCGTTGTTGGGATCGCTGGTAAGTTGCTTAGTGTGACTGGACCTTTAGAGAGACCTGTCCACTAGTGCCATCACTTTGCATATGCAATTCTCCATGGGTGGGAGAACAAAGAGCTTATGGGGCTATAGGGACTTTTATGCATGGTACCATGGTCCTAGGCTAGGAAGTAATAAATGGACTTAAAACACCAGTGAAAAAAACTGCAGAGGAGAAGAAGTGCATGTATCTTATTCTCAAGTAACATACTTCAAGATGTGTGCCACTGTATCACTAGTGAAGTTGAATGTTTTGAACTAATGGAACCTTTGGATAAAAATTGTTTGCCTCCCTGTTTGTCTTCACTGCAAATGGGACGTGGTTTGCCTAAGACGTCAGCAAAAAGGAGCAACCTGAAATGTATGACCTGCATCTCACAAGCTCTCACACCCAACCAGGTCTACCACAACACCACTAACCATATCATCCACCCTATGGGGCTGGATAGGGCATCCAAAGGCCAAGCCTTAACCATGACTTCCACCCCAGGCTAACCTGATAGACTCTTGAAGAAGAGTATTCACCTTCCTCTTTGCAAACTAGGATTGACTCTTCACAAAAGCAAGTGCCTATCTCCTGCAGGTTATTTATTAATTTTATTTTCAGATTTCCATTTCTTTTGGTTAACGTACATTGTCTTATTTCCTTCATATCTTAAAATTCTGACTTTTAATAATAATAATAATAATAATAATCTTTATTTCTATAGCGCCAACATATTCCGTAGCGCTTTACAATTCAGGAGGATCATATACAAACAAGTAACAGTTATAGAAATACAATATTTAGAGGGGAAAAAAATACAACCCTGCTCGTGAGAGCTTACAATCTACAATGAGATGGGGGGAGAGGCAAGGTTCAAGTGCTTATTTACAATGACAATCCAACCATCTCACGGAAATGGGGCTGGATAATGGTTTCCTGGACCAGTGGGCCCGAGCCCAAGGTTCCCAAGGTTTACCAAGGTTCAACATTCTTTTTGTATTTCCTCTGTCATATTATTGTCACACAGTTGTGATATTTATGTTAACCGATTTAAAAGCCAATAATAAGATTTGAAATGAAAAGATATAAAACAGGTTGTGCTATGTCAGGGCTTTTTCTTGATATTTTAATACCTTTTAGTGACAGAAAAATCTCTCAATTAGGCTATATTCACAAATATTCTGTAGGTATTTGAACCAAATTATACAAAACAAACAATCTTCACTGATTAATGCCTTTTTGATGATTTTTTTTTTTTTAGGAATTTTCCACTTTATTTTATGTGTTTTTGATGCAGATTTAAAGCAGAATTTCTAAGTTGTGAGTCCACAGACATCTTTTTCAGATGGATTCCACAATGGAAACTGACCAGAAATTGCTCAAATTGACAAATCTATGCATTGCAATGTAAAAATGAATTGCTGGTCATAGGACTAGGCTTTTGAATGATTTTTAATGGCTTCAGATTTTTAAAAATGCCAAGCCGTTAAAAGAAGTGACCTCCATACTTCTGGCATTTTCTGCAAAGAAGATGCTCTGCACTTTAAAATATAAGTAAATGGTAACGCTCACAAGATGCTTTTATGACTTTTGAAACATTTTGCTTGCTTTTGAGTAGTAAAAATCCAATTTTTTCTTTATTATTTAATGGGGTGAAAAAGCAATTGGAAAAGGATGGTACAAAAAAAAATACAAAAACTAAATAGTTTTCAAAGCCAGCTTACCCGTACACTCCTGTGTGTGGATTCCAGTATCAATCCAGAAGATAGTCCGCATGGAAAACCAGAGCAGGAGCCAGCCACGGGAAATCCAAATGAAAAAACTTTATAACTCCAGCGGACAAATTTGAGGATGCAGATATATATTAAAAAATTTTTGCATTTGCAAATCTTTATTTTGAAAAACTTCCATAAAATTGGAGCCACACTTCTGGGCGGTGAAGGAAAGAGATTAGGAGTGGTAGCCTGCTTGGACTACGCGTTTCGGCGTACAAGCGCCTTCTACATGGTCCATGTAGAAGGCGCTTGTACGCCGAAATGCGTAGTCCAAGCAGGCTACCACTCCTAATCTCTTTCCTTCACTGCCCAGAAGTGTGGCTCCAATTTTATGGAAGTTTTTCAAAATAAAGATTTGCAAAAAATTTTTTAATATATATCTGCATCCTCAAATTAGTCCGCTGGAGTCATAAAGTTTTTACAAAAAAAAAAGTCACAAATACCAAGGGAAAATGTCGCGGGCGGGGAGGAGGGTGTCAGCTCACTACGCTCGCCCCCTTCTGCTCGGGTCCGGCGGCCGCTGCTCAGTGGTGGCTCGAGCCGTAGGCCGGATCCCGGGGGTTTCTCGAGCGGCACTCCTCGCCCGTGAGTGAAAGGGGTTTGTTGGGTGTGGGGATGGTTATAGTTCGTGACGCCACCCACGGTTGTGGTGATTTCACCACCGCTGCTCAATGCGGGGGGTCCCGGGGATGGTGATGCGGAGCAGCCAGGTGTTGTGTTGCCCCTCCGTGGGCAGGGGTTGGTGATCCCGGGGCCCGGTGATGGTTTGTGAGGTGCGGGGCCTAGTGGGCGCAGGGACGCGGGGGCAGCGCTGTGCCTTGCGGCACTGTGGTACTCACTCAGCCTGAGACACGGACACAGTTTGTACGGTAAACCAAACGGCTGGTAGGACGGTCCCACAGACGGCTGCACCTGCACTCCCGGTAGGTGACGGTGATGTCCCTCTTCCTTGCACCTATGGTTGACTTGTGGTAGCGGTGGATTCCCTCCGGTTACCCGCTCCCCGACTACAATCTGGGCCGGAGGAGCTCTACACTTTGCCCGCAGGCGCTGGCCCTGAGAAACTGGTGCCTTGGCGGTGGCGGCGTCTCTCTGCTTCAGGTTGGGCTGTTGCCTTCAATCGGGACTTGGTTGCTGGGGGATCTACGTCCCCTTCACTGACGGATTCGACAAATTTGGCGACTCCTAGCCTTGCTGGGGTCCGAGAGGCCCCTGCCCTGGTGCTGACTGTCCTTCGGAACACTGCTCCAGACCACCGGGCACACAGCCAACGGGGTCCTTCCAGGAACTTCCAAACGGTCCCCCTCCAGACAGTCACCGCCGTCGCTGACCTTGCTGTTCTGGCCCTACACAAAGCTGGACCCTTCAGGCTTTCCTTCCTTCTTGTCACCTCACTTGCTTTCCTCCTTTTCTCCTTTACTTTCCTTACTTTCACTTGCTGTTTACTTTAGCTCCTCACTCGAGCTCTGCTGTTTACTCTTGCCCTGCCCGGGCTACTCTGCCTGGTTTCTCCCGCCTCCAGAACTGTGATCTCCTTGGTGGGCGGAGCCAACCGCCTGGCCCACCCCCTGGTGTGAATCATCAGCCTCTGGAGGAAGGCAACAAGGATTTGTAGTTTAGCTGTGATGTGCCTACCTGGAGTGTGGGGTGTGGTGGTGTTGTGACCTGTGACCCCTGGCTTGCCCAGGGCGTCACAAAAACCCTCCAAAAATCCCCTGAAGGCCAAAACCATCAGAAAAACGCACAATAATGACTGAAAACAACACAAAAGAATGGAGGCAAATGTAATGGCCAGAAAAGTGATCGGTCAGATGTGTATTTTCTTTTTCCTTTCAACTTTTTGCCACCTGACCCTGCAGCTTTCTCCCTACTGATCACTCTAGGCCAGGGCTTCTGACTGTAAACAGGCCCTGAAGCTCACTGTGCATGCTCATGTGCCTATTCAATGTTGGATGTACCAGCACAAATTTAACATAAGGCCATCACTTCTGGTCATAGGCCTCACAGACCCCAGGGGTCACTGTTAACTCCATGGCCAGCTCACAGCCGGAAGCCCTGGCCTAGTGTGAACATTGGACTAGAGATGTGATGCATTCTAGGTGAGGAGGACCAAATAGCAGGTAGGGACCAGTGACTGGTGTGGTAAGTATTATTTTATTATTTATTGGTGAGAGTAACTTCTCTGTTAAATCTGATCGAACACAAGAATTGGAGTTCTGTCTGATCTGCTCATCTCTACAAAAGACAAAAGGGAAAAACAAATCTAGAGTTTCCTGATGCATTTTCTGCTTCAGTCATGTGCACATACCCTTAATGCATATTTTTAGATCATAAAAAACTTTTTTCTGCACATATCCGCATAAATGTATTTTTTACATGCTTTTTTTTTCTAGGCTTTTGATAGTAGCCTATAAGGAAAAAAGAAGACACACAAAAAAAAAACATTTTAATAGTGTCTTTAACCAATTCACGACTTTAGGCGTGTCTTGCCTGAAACATTGAAGCTCAGCTATGATCGGTGCGATAACAGCACTGATCGTAGGCTGGAGCCTAGCAATGGCAGCAATACCGGTCCCAGCACTGATCTGAGCGCGCCCAATGACATGTGATCACTCTAATCAGAGAGTAGAGATGCAGTGTGACCCCACAGTGACATATCTTCTCCACCTCACTCAAGTTTAGAGGCATGTGCAGAGTGGTCACTGTGTCATTCTGTCGTGTCCAGGGAAGGGGGTACTCGATCCCGGGTGGTTACAAATGGGGATGTCACTCTGCTGGCCGTTGCCTGGTCCATTTCCCTGGAGCTCCTTTTATAAAATGGGTATTTACAGGGGAGATAAGAGGTAATGTTTGTGACGCCACCTGCGGGTTGCGGTTAATGATGGAGAACCGCCGCTGCTGAATATGGTTACTCCCAGAGCTGATGGTGGTTGCAGCAATGGTGTTAGGCCCTCCGCAGGTAGGGCAGTGTCTGGGAGATGTGACAGGGTAATAATAGAGACCACACCAGGTTGCCTTGAACAGTCTCTACTCTCTCAGGCCCTTGGATTACTGGTTCAAGTCTCTTGTAGTATCAGTGCCAATGTAGTGACCCAGGTTGCTCTGTCCCCGGCACTCTGTTGGTTGGGTCCCCATAGCGTGGAGCGTTTGGGGCCCGACTGACCCTTTGGGGTACAGTCTACTTCTCCGTATGGCGGGCAGTGCGGACCCTGTAGTAAGTGTCTGAACCCCAATCCTAGTTTATTGCTGATGCCACCGGGTTATTTGGTTTGGTGAAGTCCATGAAGGTGTCCTTGGTTGTGCTTTGGTGGTATCGGCACTGGTACTCCAGGTCCCAGGGGTTAGGTCCTGCAACCCCAAGAGGATGCAGTTCCTTGTAGTGCCATGAGTGGATCAGGGGCTCTACAATTCTGTTACAGATCTGCTTTCTGGTTCTTTTTCAAATCTATGCCATCACTGCTGATGTTGGTGCTGCTGCTTATCGAAGAAGAAAGATTTTTTTCCTTTTCTAGTTCCTCTCCACTCTTTTTTCTTAACACTGATCTCTCAGTCCTCCTTTTCCCCTGTTTGCCCTCTTACCCACTATTCCCCCTTCTGCTACCGAGCGGTGGTTTGATTGCTGATCAGTACTTGCTCGCTAATTTTTTGGGCAGTTTTTTCTATTGCACCACCTCCGTGCATGCGTCTTGCAGTCACCGAGCACTGATCAGCGTCTGTGCTCACTTTTGTCTGGGACTTTTTTGTCCATTTTTCCTTCCGTTTTTGCACCACCTCCATGTGTGCATCCTATAGTCGCAAAGCACTATTCATTGACTCCCGTCAATCATCAACATCTGTGATTTTTTTTTTGCTTAGGTTTTTTTTATTTTTATTTTGCTCCTGTCCATTTTTCCTCCTTTTTGCACCACATCTGTGTGTGCTTCCTGCAGCCGCTGAGCCGCTGATCAGTGACTTTCATCACTAATTGGTATACAGTCATTGGTTTTATATAAGAAGTAAAATAACAATCAAATAAATATCAAATAAAAATAATTTAGATTAGTTGATAGGCTAGATTAGGGACAGTAAATATATACTGCAGTAATCTCCTTTCACTACTGTATTTTTTACTGAATCAAGTCAGGGTTAGTGTCAGATTACTTGATAGAACTAGATTAGGGACATCTACTACAGTATTTTTTACTGAATATAGACAGGGTTGTGTCAGTTGTGGGTGCTCAGGACTTATTTTTTACTGACGTCCGTTTAGAAAGTTTCTTTTTTACAGGTTTCTCGTATTTTACTAAACTTTTATATTCACCTTTTTATTGTTATCTTTTCATTCTAGATTCTTTTTTCTATTATTTTTTTTCTTTTCTATTTTAATAAATAAAAAAGTATTCACCAAACGCTCACACACATTCACACACTCATACGCAACACACACACCTGAATAATGTGACGCCCTTGCCTATCAGGTCATCACAAGGGTGTCGTGCAATCTGCCCTTCTGCATGGTACCCGCTCCTCCTTGGTTACGGGTCCTGTCCCTTTGGTGTTGCTAAGAACAGGTATACACAAATCCTGAGGAACACTCTGCACCACACCCACCAAACACCCATTGGACAGCCTGAGGGTAATAGGGCCACCCAGATGAGAGGATGGTAGAAGGAGGGCGAGAAGTGTCAGTAGTAGTTGTAGAGAAGTGCCAGTGAGCAGTGACAGGAAAGGTCACGCTGCGGAGCTGGGCTCCTGTACCCTTCCCACGTGCCAGACATTGGCCTGGCCTGGAAGGAGCTGGAACCCCGGTCGCAGGGGGTAGTGACAGGGGGCACGGTACTGCCACGGAGGGCAGATCGGTGGCCTTGTGCTACAACCGGGCAGGGGCCAGGACACGATGGGGTACGCGGACCCTAGGCTGGGAAGTAGCTTCATGCAGCCTAGTAATTCACCCGACGAGGACGGAATCTTCATGAACCGCTCTCCACCTGCTCCAAAATCGGGGTACTAGCACACTGAGAGGGATAGGACTTCCCAAAACCGTCCAGAAAATCCTAAGCATGAACCCTGAGAGCAAGCTCATTCTGCTAGCCACGCAGGTGAGCGGGACCCGAGTAGTTTTAGGTGAAAGGGATCAACCAAGTGTAAACACAGTGCCAAGGGACAAGGCTTCTGACCAACCAGCAATGGCAAAAGGGCACGGACCCAACATGTTCGAACTAAGGCTGCAGGGCATTCAAGACTTTGGTTTACCTGGTGTCAGTGTCAGCTTCTCTGGACTGTGTGAGTACTTTGTGCCCCTTTGCTTCCAACACCTTCCCCCTGCCCATGGAGGGGTTAACATCACTAGTGCCATCCCATCGCTCCCGGGCGCTTCCCCTCTCTCCTAAACGCAGCAGCGGTGGTATCCCATTTTACCACGACCCGTGGGTGGCGTCACAAACACTATCCAATCCACCCTTCCTTTTTCCCCTTTTTATTTTTGAAAGGCCACACGACCCCACCTCGGGTCCGGAGACCCCACGAGCCACTGCGGATCCGGATCCGAGCAGCCCGGCAGGCTGTCACGGGGGCGGCACAATAAAATGTGATTATTTTACACACATACCACATGAGAAATAAAATGTCCCTTTCTTCTGAAAGACAGTATTCAATCAAGGAAGCATGCCCTGTCCTTGTCTCTGACACTGATAGAGAGTTAGAGGATCCCACCTTCCTTTATTACTCCCACTCTTCTTCCTCCAGTGATACTGAACCCCCACATACCGTATTTTTTGGACTATAAGACCTACTGGACCATAAGACACACCCTGGTTTTAGAGGAGGAAAATAGGAAAATAAAATTTTAAGCAAAAAATGTGGTCATTGTTCTGTCCCCACTTAAAGGCGATGGAAGGTGCTTAGTTTTCGAGAGGCGATGGAAGGTGCTTAGTTTTCGAGAGGTTGTGAGAGTCTTACCTTCGTTTTTCCTATAGGTGGGGCAGACAGGACCAGAGCACTCCAGAGTGAAAACATGCACAAGCTGAGATGAAACAATGGTGGTTTATTTTCTCCAAAGTTTAGGACATGCAGAGTGCAGTAATCCAAGTACCTGGCATTGAAATCTTCCAGTGATGCTTGCCTCTGTAGCTACTACGTGGTCAGAAGACTTTGCTTCTAGTAGCTCCTATAAGGGATCTTGCTCTCACAAAAGCTCTGGCTGGAATGAACATCCCAGGAAGTGATGCAAGAGGGTCATCAGACACTCCCATGGGCTGGGCAAAAGAAACAGAGGAGCTGAAAAGTCTGACCAGTAGATGGCAGCAGAGACAGGCATGAAAAACATTAAATAACAGTTTTAACTAAGACAAATAGAAACAGCACACTCCCCGTCTGAAATTCACTTTGGGGATTTCACTATTGAGTCCATAATACAACCTGAAAGGAAAGGCATGTTAAATGCAAAAACAAGCTCAATTGAGTCCAAAACAAGAAGGATGGCTCAAAGTTCAGGTCCGGTAGCGTTCATCCTGTAGGGTCGCTCTCTATGGGCAAAAGCAGAACAAGTTCGTGGATTGGCCTTGCAAAGGTCTTCGTCTCACCTTTCCTGATGACCTTTAGCTCCACCTTCCGAACATTGCCGTCCTGACTAGGCAGTATCCTAGTAATTAGTCCCATAGGCCAGTCAGTCCTTTCTGTGGTCTGATCTTTCATGAGGACTAGGTCTCCTTCCTTGAGGTTCGGCTTGGGATGTCGCCACTTCTTTCTTCCTTGAAGAATGGTGAGGTATTCCTTCCTCCATCGGTTCCAGAAGTAGTCAGCCAAGTATTGAACCCGTTTCCAGTGTTTTTGATAAGTGTTCGCGTGGGTGAACTCTCCGCTGGGCATTACCGCGTTGTCAGTTTTTTGGGTAATGAGAATAGTAGGAGTTAATATGGTTGGTGTTTCTGGATCCATGGTCACCGGCACAAGGGGTCTTGAATTGATAATGGCTGAGACTTCAGCTAAAAGAGTGACTAGAGTCTCATGTGTGAGTCTTGAGGAATTGACGTCCATTAGCATGGAGTTCAAGATGTTGCGTGAAATCCCGATCATCCTCTCCCAGGAGCCTCCCATGTGAGAACTGTGAGGGGGATTGAAGATCCAGGTGCAACCTTTCTCTGCCAGCTGATCTTGGATAGGTTTGGTGTCGATGTTCAGTTCTCTACATGCACCGACGAAGTTGCTTCCACGGTCAGACCTCAGCTGTTTCACTGGTCCTCTGATGGCAAGGAACCTTCTCAAGGCGTTGATTAGGCTGGAGGTATCCATGGACTCTAACACCTCAATGTGAACGGCTCGAACACTCATGCAGGTGAATAACACAGCCCACCGCTTGCTGTTTGCTTGGCCTCCGCGAGTTCTGCGTGTGGACACCATCCATGGTCCGAAAACGTCTAGGCCCACGTAGGTGAAAGGTGGCTCTGTGGAAAGTCTGTCTGTAGGCAAGTCAGCCATTTGCTGGTACAGTTGTTTTCCTCTCGCTTTACGACAGTGCACACAATCGTGTAGTATTTGTGCTACACGTCTCTTCATTCCAATAATCCAGAGGCCTGCAGACCGTAAAGCACCTTCTGTAATTTGCCTGCCTTGGTGTTCAGTCTTTTCATGGTGGTGTCGGATCAGCAAGACTGTAACATGGTGTTTGTTGGGAATGATGAGAGGATTTTGTTCTGCAACTCCAAGATGAGCCTGATTTAAACGACCACCAACTCTCAGTAAGCCGAAACTGTCGATGACTGGGTTTAAATTGGCGAGAGGACTTCTTAATGGAATCTGCTGTTTGTTGTATAAACACTTCCATTCTATGGCGAATTCACTCTGTTGGAGGTGGCGTATTATGAGGGACTCACTATGGGAGATGTCCTCAGCAGAAAGGGCTTTGTGGCAGACATGCCAGCGATGACAGTCTTTGGTTTTAAGGTCAGTACGACAGCATCTGGCGATATGCACTAACCTAGCGACAGTCCTGACGAGCCTCATCCAGCTGGAGAAACGTTCAAAACGTTGGCAACCGAGGTTGGAAGTTTTTTCTGCACTGGTGGCCAGGGTATTGACTTCAGCTCGGACATCTGGATCGTTGTCTGGATCTAGGATGCTCAAGGCTTCCTGGACACCTTCTTCTGACTGTCTCAGCAGGAACTCTGGACCTGTAAGCCAAGAAGAGTTAGCAAAAGAACTTATAGACATAGGTCTAGTTGCGTGATCTGCTGGATTCAGTTCAGATGGTACATAACACCATTGTTCTGGTTTGGAGGATCTCCTGATCATTTCAATGCGGTTACTGACGTACACATAAAATCGTCTTGATTGATTGTAGATGTAACCTAAAACGACCTTACTGTCAGTGTAGTATTGTACCTCATCTATTTCGACACACAGTTCTTGTTGTATGAAGTCGGCAATTTCCACTGCCAAAACGGTGCCACAGAGTTCCAGTCTGGGAATGGTATGGTTGGGCTTCGGGGCCAGCTTCGCCTTGCCAAATACAAATCCAACGTAGTTTTGTCCGTTGGGGTCTGTCACTTTCAGGTATGCAACTGCTGCTATAGCTTCTGTGGAGGCGTCTGAGAAGATGTGCAGTTCCTTCTTTATGCTAGAGGTGAGGGAGATTTTGAGATAACATCTTGGGTTGTGGATGTTGTTCAACCCACACAACGACTGTTTCCAAGCTTCCCATTTTTGCTGTTTGTCAGAAGGGAGTGGGGTATCCCAGTCCTTGACGGTTTCAGAGAATTGTCTCAGCAAGGATTTGCCTTGTATAGTGATAGGCACCACAAATCCCAGTGGGTCGAACACTGCTGTTCACTATAGAGAGGACACCACGTTTTGTGAATGGCTTGTCTGAGCAACTTACTTGAAATCCGAAGGAGTCGGCTGCAAGATCCCATCTGATGCCCAGGCTCCTCTGCACGGGTGGACTGTCTAGCCCCAAGTCAATGTCCTTGAATCCAGGGGCGTGATCACCCGACTCTAAGGCTCTCATTACGGTCAGGCTATTGGAAGCAATTTTGTGTAACCTGAGTTTTGCCTGGGACAGCATGCCTTGAGTCCTTTTGAGCAAATCAATGGCTTCTTCCTCGGTGGGTAGTGATTTGAGCCCATCGTCTACATAAAAGTCTTTCTCAACAAAGCCTCTGGCATCTGTTCCATACTCGGACTCTCCCTCTAATGCGGTTCTCCGGAGACCATAGGTTGCAACTGCGGGTGAAGGGCTGTTTCCAAACACGTGGACCCTCATACGATATTCCACCATCTCTTTATTGGTGTCATTATCCTTGTACCACAGAAATCTGAGGAAGTTCCGGTGGTCCTCTCTGACTAGGAAACAGTGGAACATCTGTTCAATATCGGCAGTGATGGCGACAAGCTCTTTTCTGAACCTCAGCAATACTCCTACCAAGTTGTTTGTTAGGTTAGGACCTGTGAGGAGAACATCGTTAAGGGATACGCCTTCATGTTTGGCGCTGGAGTCGAAGACAACCCTGATTTGATTCGGTTTTCGTGGGTGGTATACACCGAATGAAGGCAGATACCAACACTCTTCGTTCTTCTTCAAGAATGGAGCAGGTTCTGCGTGGTTGTTGCGGAATATTTTGTCCATAAAGGCAACAATATGTTCTCTCATTTCAGGTTTGCTGCTCATAGAACGCTGAAGAGAGTTAAATCTGGTCTGAGCTTGAGCTCGGTTGTTTGGGAGTCTTACCCTGGTAGATCGGAAGGGTAATGGAGAGACCCAATGGTTGGTTTTGTCTTTAGAAAACTCACAGTCCATTATTCCGATGAATTCTCTGTCCTCTACTGACAAGGCTGCTTTATCGTCGTCCTTGGTTGTGAGAAAGACTGATCTTCCCAAGTTGTCGATATGCAGAGAAGAAGCGATGTCAGGTAGCTGTATTGTGTCTGGAGACTTCTCTTTCACTTCATAGTGATGAGGACATGGCTTTAAGCAGGTTGTGCGCCCATCTCCATGCACATAAGTCTTGAAGGAATCAATTTCTGATCGATCAACGCACACATTTCCTATGACTACCCATCCCAAGTCCAGTCTCTGGGCGTATGGTGCATAGTCAGGCCCATTACACTGCTGTCGCACCTTGTGTACCCTTAGATTGTCTCTGCCGAGCAGGAGTAGAATCTCTGCGTTATTGTCCAGAGGTGGGATAACACTAGCGAGGTGTCTTAGGTGTGGTTGATGAAATGCAGCTTCTGGGGTAGGAATTTCATTCCTGTGGCTGTGTATTTGGTCACATTCAACGAGCGTTGGTAGAGGTATTTCAGTCTTCCCATTGATAGGAGAAGCAATGAATCCCTGGGCTCTTCTGCCGCTAGTCTCTATGCGACCCGAGCAGGTGTTCAAGGTGTAGGGTTCTGATGGTCCATTAATTCTGAAGGCTTCAAAGAATTTGGTTCCTGCTAGGGACCGGTTGCTTTGGTCGTCTATGATGGCATACACCTTCATTGCCTTTTCTGGATGTCCCTCGGGATAAACCTTGATGAGGCATATTCGGGCACAACATTTCTGTGTTTGGCCCTCTCCACATACCTCTGAGCATGAGCAGGAGACAGCTGTGGTGGTGTCAGTCTGATTCTTGGGCTCCCCGCCATGACTTGGAGTGGGAGTGGTGGTGACTGCAGCCGATGTGTCTCTAGCTAGCTGGGTTGGGTGCATGGCTGAAACGTGTTTTTCACTATGACACTCCTCACACTTGACAATGGATTTACAGTCCTTGGCCATGTGCTCAAGTGATGCGCAGCATTTGAAACAGATCCCAAGCTCTGTGAGGACTTTCTTGCGCTCCTGTAGGGTTTTAGATCTAAACCCTCTGCACTTGTTCAGTGAATGCGGTTTTTTATGGATGGGACATTCTTGATTGAAAGACTTATCTCGTGATGAGATGGTGTTCTGTTTATCTGTGGGTGTTGCAGGTGATGGTAGCTCAGTCTTCCTGACACTCACAGTGTTCTTAATGTCTCTGCGTTTGTGTATGGCACCTTCATACCTTGATGATGATGATGTTGCAGCTGCCGAAGTGTTGAACTCTAGGAAGTCGAGGCTGGGGTCGTTCCTCATCTGGGCCTGCTCGTCAATGAACTTGCAGAACTGAATAAATGGGGGAAAGGTGACGTCATTCATTCTTTTGTACCTTGAGACTGACGTTGCCCATTTCTCCTGCAGACTGTATGGCAGCTTCACCACGATTGGGTTCACTCCATGGGCTGTATCCAGGTAGCACAGCCCAGACAGACGAGGGTCTCTTTTGGCGAGCTCCAGCTCCATGAGCAGATCACTTAGGTCTTGAAGCTTGTGGACTTCTTTAAGGTTGATCTTTGGGATGTCCTGCAGTCTCTTGAATAGGGCTTTCTCTATTGCTTCTGCGCTGCCAAAGGTGCGTTCCAGTCTCTGCCATGCAGCAGCGAGACCTGCTTCTGCTTGTCCCACATTGACGGTTCTGAGGCTCTTGATACGGTTTGTAGAGCCTGGGCCCAACCACTTGATCAGGAGGTCGAGCTCCTGTTCCGCAGTGAAGTTGAGATTTGCGATGGCTGCCTTGAAAGTTGCTTTCCAGGCCCTGTAGCTCTCTGCACGATCATCGAATTTCGTGAGACTAGTGTTGATTAGCTCTCTGCTCACCATGAACCTGGCAAACTCAGACATATCTGATTTCTCACCACTTGTTGCCACGACGACTCGTGATGCCCCTGGGGCGTATGGGCTGCCTGGCATGAATGGATGAGATGTTCCCGGGTAAAATGACATTGCTGCAGGGTTGAGCTGTGGTTTAGCCTCTGTAGATTCTGATGACCGCTGCTTTAGCTGTGGAAGTGGGTCAGGAAACACTTGGTTGCCATCTTGCTGTGGTGGCTGTGTTTGAGAGGGCACCTCTTGGTGACTGTTATTAATTTGCTCGAGTGCTTTAGGTGGCACTGGCACTGGTAGAGGTAAGTTGGAGGTTTCGGTGTTGTCGGCTTGGACGGTACTGCAAACTGGGGTTGCTACAGGTAACTGATTCAGTACATAGTCTCTTGTGCGATCAACTGGATTGTCTGCTTCCAGTGGTGGCGAGTGAGCTGGATCAGGACCTTGGATCAATGCTTGCTCAAGTAGTCTCACTTTAGCTAGCGCAACTTCCTCTTCCATCTGTGACCGAAGAATCTTTATCCGAGCCTCCGCTTCTGCCCTTTTGGCTTCCGCTTTAGCAGCTTCTGCTTTTGCATGGGCTTCTGCTTTAGCGGCTTCTGCTTTTGCAAGGGCTTCTGCTTCTGCCCTTTTGGCTTCTGCTTTAGCAGCTTCTGCTTTTGCAAGGGCTTCTGCTTCTGCCCTTTTGGCTTCTGCTTCTGCCCTTTTGGCTTCTGCTTTAGCAGCTTCTGCTTTTGCAAGGGCTTCTGCTTCTGTCCTTTTGGCTTCTTCCTCTACTTCTCTTTCTGTGAAGGAACGTCTCACCTTGGATTCTTCCACTCTTATGCGGGCCTCTAGGATCCTGTCGCTCAGGGCTGAGCTTCTTGAGGATGATGACCCGGATGACCGAGAGGAAAGTCTAGATGAGGTTGATCGGTGTGATCTGGTTTCTTGCTGGTGAGAGATATGGTGTTCGGCCTTGTCTATGGCATCTTGCACCTTGGCATCTCTTTCCTTGTTTACCTCTTCTGCCTTGCTCAGGTCTGAAAGCGCTTCATCAATTTTAGAGTCTTTTAGAAAGGTAATGTACCTTGTTGACAGTCTCTTGTATCTTTCATGAGCTGTGTTCAGCCGTTCCAGAGCGGCTTGTAAGCATGCGGCATCACCTGAGGAGGATTCAAGTCTTGACATGTAATAGGTGACTCGTTCCCACTGTTCTTCCAGGTGTTCACATAGCTCATCTTTCATAGTGTGATAGTTTTCAGCGGCCTTTATCGTGGGTTTGGAAGAGCGCTTCGGTCGGACAACTTGGTCTGCTGAAAGTGTGGGCTCTGCCGCCTGGGCTTCATAATGGACAGTATCAGATTGTATTTGCTCTATTTCAGCAGTGGGGAACTGTCCAAGGTCTTTTTCAGCCATTTTGATTTAAGGTGTACTGTCTCTTTAAGAAACTTGACTTTTGAATAGGGGTCCAAAAATCTTTGTGCAGCTTTGCAAGGACTCCCTGATGAGATTCCCAAGGTGTCTTCAGTAAAACTTGGGGTTCGCAGTGCAGCGATGTGCAGAAATGGGGTATAATGTACTGCAAGTCTATAGAAGGAGTATAGCAAGAGAGAAACAGCAGGTGCATAAACTGTCCCTTTACAATGCAGCAGAGGTGACACAGGATGTGGCAGATGGGAGAGCTTCCCCTTAGGCTTGTCCAGGCATGCACTGTGCAGGCAGACTAGTGCACAAGGCTTGTTGCTAGGCAGATTACATGGGAAGTTACAGGGCTCTTAGGGATCTGTAGCCGGGGTATTGAGCTCTTAAGCAGTCTTCTGACTGTTCTGTCCCCACTTAAAGGCGATGGAAGGTGCGTAGTTGTGAGAGGTTGTGAGAGTCTTACCTTCGTTTTTCCTATAGGTGGGGCAGACAGGACCAGAGCGCTCCAGAGTGAAAACATGCACAAGCTGAGAGGAAACAATGGTGGTTTATTTTCTCCAAAGGTTAGGACATGCAGAGTGCAGTAATCCAAGTACCTGGCATTGAAATCTTCCAGTGATGCTTGCCTCTGTAGCTACTACGTGGTCAGAAGACTTTGCTTCTAGTAGCTCCTATAAGGGATCTTGCTCTCACAAAAGCTCTGGCTGGAATGAACATCCCAGGAAGTGATGCAAGAGGGTCATCAGACACTCCCATGGGCTGGGCAAAAGAAACAGAGGAGCTGAAAAGTCTGACCAGTAGATGGCAGCAGAGACAGGCATGAAAAACATTAAATAACAGTTTTAACTAAGACAAATAGAAACAGCACAGTCATAACACACTATTATGGGGCGAGGATCTGCGGTTGACACTGTTATGGGGGTAATGTCCCCAAATGCTCTAACTAAGGTACCCCATCCTGGTAATGATCCTCCTGCCTTGTATATGATCCCCATTCTTGTATATATGTACCCCATCCTGGTATATATTCCCATCCTGCTATATACCACCATCATGGTATATATTCCCATCTTGCTATATACCGCCATCGTGGTATATGCCTTTATCCTGCTATATACTACCATCCTGGTATATGCCCTTATCCTGCTATATACTGTCATCCTGCTATATACCCTCATCCATCCTGCTATATACCCCCATCCATCCTGCTATATACCTCCATTCATCCTGCTATATACCCCCATCTTGCTAAATGGCCTGTACCCTGTGGCACACACAAAAAAATAAATGTTTATACTTACCTTTCCTCGCTCCATGCAGCATCGCTCCTCCTCCTGTCAGTGCCGGCAGCAGCGCCGCTGTAGTGTGGAACTGTCACTGTTGTCTGCAGCATCGCTCGTCCTCCTGTCTGCCTGTCAGCTGACCTGTGTGGAGACTAGCGGTGCGCACAGTGATGACGTCATAGCTTTGCTCACCGCTCTCTACACAGATCAGCTGGCCGGCAGACAGGGGGAGATTGCGATACTGCAGACAACGGTGACGGGTGAGTACACTGATTCACTGCACCCCGCGCTGATGATGATGCACGGGGGCAGTGAATACAGCCACTCATGATCACTCCAGGCTGTAGTTGCCAGGGGTGATCACGCGGGCAGGCTGATAATTATGCGCGCACACCCCGCCCATCATCCCGCCCACCTGTTAGCGCTGCCTTCAGCGCTGAGGGATGATGGGTGAGAGGATGGGCGTGCATATCAAATGAGCAGGCCACGTGGTCACGGAAGGCTGCTACAGCCTGCTCATGCCACCGATGACCCGTTCTACCACAGCACCTTATTCCCCGCAGCCACAGTCAGACTATAAGACCCACCCCCCACTTTCCCCCAACATTTGGGGGGATAAAAGTGCGTCTTATAGTCCGAAAAATATGGTAGATAACCCAGAACACCAAAATAGCCACTGCCCACCATTAGTAATCCCCAAACCACCATTAGTAACTATGGACCTTACCCACTAAAAATTATGATCCACAAATTCCTGATTTTGTGGCCTCATGAGGAATCCAATTTGGTACAGCCAGACTACTTTTTCAAAGTCTTTTTCTCTGAAAATTTCCTAAATCTCAAGGTGGCTGAAACAATTTTATATGCTCAACAATTTTTGGCTCAAAACGCAGCTTCATCATTGTGTAACTGGACTCTCATTGCTCATTGGCGCAGTGAAATGATGAAGTTTGGGGCCTTAATATTCACCTGGGCATAGTGAATAAGCCAGAAATTTGGCAATATTGGAATGTTGATGTTTTATATAACAGTACAATATTCTGTATGGCTATGACCAATAAATGTTTTGGTGCCATTCACAGTGTTTTGCACTTCAACAATAATGCACAGCGTCCTCATCGAGATAAGGCCAATTTTCAAAATTTGGCAGTTCATCGATCAATTCAGCAATACATTTGCTGGAGTGTACTTTCCCCAAAAGGAAATGTTTATTTCTTTACTAATTCTCTCTTTTTATCTCTTTCAGGTTTCATTTTGTGGAATGTCATGGGACCTCCATATGGATTACGGAAGACATTTTTTTTAAAATAAATTTTTAATGAATTGCAGAACAAAGGCTGTAGTCGGGAGGGGGGGTTGTTTAAATATTTTTTTTATATATATATTTCTGCTGGATTAGTAATCTATTACTAATACCAGGGATTGATGCCAGCTGTCAATTCACAGCTGGCATCAACCTCATATATTAACCCATTTGCAACCACACCAAGACAATGGGAAGAGCCAAATATAGTACTAGACTTTGCTCATCTAATAGATGAGTCACTGCAGGGGTGGCTGCAGGCTGCTATTTTGAGGCTAGGGGGGTAGCAAATAACCATGGCTCTTCCCACCCTAATAATATCAGCTCCCATTTGTCTGCTGATGCTTGGCTGGATTTAAAAAAAAAAAAAAAAAGAGTGAACCCAATATCATTTTTTTTAAATTATTTTTTAAAATAATTTAAAAAATCAGCACGGGCCCCCCTGTATTTTACAAAGCCAAACAATGTACAGCTAACAGCTGAGGGTTGCAGCTCGCAGATTCTGCTGTACCTGTGCTGGTTATCAAAATTAGGGGGGACCCTACACATGGATGTCACATAGTATGAGTTTGGTTTGTAGATACCACACAAATGTTTTTTTATTTAATTGGTGAAAAAAAATGAAATTTATAAAATTTAAAAAAGACGCTTTTGTTGCCATTTTCAGAGAATCGTATTGTTCTCACTTTTTTGCTGTAAACAGTAGTGCATCAGCATCGCTCTGTACAGCAGAAATGATGGCTTACGATGAATACCAGCACTTACCCGGCATTCACAGAAAGTTTGTCATGATAGACAAAGCGGTCATTAGCTGATAAGTCCTGACATGACAACCCATAGGCACCCTGCAATCACATCACAGGGGAACGGAAATCTTGCTGCTAGAGATTGACGGCAGGATGTAACTAGTTAACAGCGGCTGGTGGTTATCTGATCCACCTTGTCGGCTAATTAGATCAGCTGAGATCTACAAAGAAAGATGGAGGCTCAGCTTATGAGCCCGTATCTAAAGGAAGGACGCAACCTATGATGTTCCAGTCACAGCTTGTGAAGGGGATAAAGGTGAGGCTACTTGCACAAACCAACATCACAATTATAGTGCACTACTGGGTTGAACAACCACGTGTTCCACAGCATTCATGCCACAAAAATTAGCCCACATGACTCCAGGAAATAGACCCTTACAGGCAGAGAACCACATAAGCAATGGCCACCACACAGAACCAATACCAAGTAAAATGAGCTAAAAATCTAAATTTTCAAAATTTGGCCGGTCATCAATCCATTCAGTAATAAATTTGCTGGAGTGTACTTCCCCAAAAAAGAAATCTTTACTAATTCTCTCTTTTAATGTCTTTCAGGTTTGCTTTTGTGGAACATCGTGGGACCTCCATATGGACTACGGAGGACATTTTTTAAAATAATTTTTTAATAAATAGATGAATGAGGCCTGTAGCTAGGGGATGTAGTTGACAATCCATAGATGCCCTGCAATCACCTTCGACATGTTCTTAGACTGTAAGCTGAGAACAAAAATAGGCAGAACCCCTCTTGCAGTTTCCTGGTAATTAAAAATTCCTTGACCAAATGGGAGGAGTGCTGGTCCAAGAAAAACAAAAAAGATGGGACAGATCATGCAACTTTAAGACAAAAAAATCTAGTTTAGAAAAACCTCTGGGATCCTAATGGACATGCATCCATACCTCCCAACCATCCCAAATTCTGTGTGACTGTCCCAATTTAAGGGCTCACAGCTGTTGTCCCAGCTCCTCCCCTCAGTGCAGTGAATAAATTAACTCTGTTTAGTGAAAAAATTAAATTCTTATCTGCTCTGGTTTACCAGGACAGTCAGGACTCAATGTCATGAACTCACTTGTCCATAGGCAGCAGCTCTACCATTGAGCTACTGGCTCCATTGAAAGACATAGGAAGATTTGGCAATCATGACCTCTTTATTGTAGGCAGAAAAGCCAGAAGCAGATTATTCAGCTTCAAAGATAGATAGATAGACAGTCAGATAGACAGATAGATAGATAGATACTGCATCTCTTTGTAGGTGAAGGAAAGAGTCAGATTCATTTGTTCCCATAAAATGACTATAAAGAAATGAGAAAAAAAATATTATATATTTAAAAAATATTTATTTATTTTCCCCTCTTGGATTCAAACCAGCAACTTTCAAACAGGCGTTCAACAGCCCTTAGCTGTTGAGCAACGAGGAATGATTTTATATAGATGAACCTACAATGCAGCCTCTGATTACACAGCAGATTACACAGGACTTAGAGCTCCATTGTACAGAGCAGCATCTCTATGTTCTGTGTTCTACAGACAGAGGAAAAGAGATTTTTTTTATTCTAATAAAATTACTAAAAATATAAAAAAGTTTAGAATAATATAATTTTGATTGAACTTTTTTACAAAATAATAAACATCACAAATTAGCAAATAACATTGACATATTTGGTGTCCCTGCAATCGTAACGACCAGAGCAACACAGTGATCAGATTATTTATGGGGATCGGTAAATGGCATAAAAAAAATGGCGCAATTTATTATTTTTCTTTATTTAAACCCATAAAAAATGTAATAAAAATGTATCGTTGAGACCGTGTTCACATGTAGTGTAAATGCTGTGTTTTTTTCTGCAGGTGTCCGCACCACGAGCACAATAACAATCTCCTCTGATTACTGCATGTCTGCAGTATTTTTTATGCATTGTCCCCTTTATTTTATACATGTTTGGTACAGATGTGAGCCCTGAAGCTTCTAAAGAAAAAAAACACAAAAACCGCGCAATTCAGTGACGTCTTTAGACGCAAAATGGGCGGAGATTTCATGACGTCTCATCTACTTTGCTTGGACATTTAGTCCATGTTCACATGTAGTGTAAATACTGCATTTCTTTCTGCTGCTTATTTTGCACATATATTCTGCTGTGTTTAATTGTCCAAGCAAAGTGGATGTGATTTCATGAAAAGACGCCGCCGAACTCTGCAGTTTTGGAGCATTTTTTTCCTTTAGAGGCTTCTATGTGAGCTTAAAAAAATGCATGGAAAATCTTTTCTGTACAATAAAAACACTTAAAAACGCAGATTCACATCTGAGCCAAAACCGCATTAAATATGGAGAAAAGGAGTAAAAAATGAAGCAAAAATGGAATAACCTGAGAAGATTGTTATTGTGTAGTTTGGTGTAGACAGCGTCAGAAAACAAAAAACACCTGATTTATGCAATGTGTGAACACGGCCTTATAGGCACAAATAAGCAACATGTCATATAGAGACGCTTATGTAAATATAAAAAAATTCTTGCTGCAATGACTATGAATGAACAGTCTAGGGCATATGCTAAATGACCCTTACCGCCAAATGGGTGTGGTTAGGGTGTGGCTAGGGTGTGGCCAAAATTTGCGCACACCACAGAGTTTGTCCCTCTTTCCTATCTTCAAAGGTTGGGAGGTATGCATGTGCCAGTAAATCTTGTGAATCAGGAAAGTATTTTTGTTTTGCACTGTATTCGCACGTTACCACCATTTCTTTCTATTAGCGCTGCCACAAGTCATTAAAAAGTTTCCCTCTATTAGCGGAGAAAAACATGTAGAGATTAAGCTGGTGATGATTTTACAACCAAATATAATGAGAAAGAAAAGTTGTAGTGTTATTATTCTGCATAATTCTTTGCAATCTTTCTGCAGAAAAAAAATAAATTTTGCATTGTAAGTGCTAAATTAACCTAGCCATGAAGAGGCAGTTTCTTGAAAGACCTGTAATATGCTAAGCAGTGTATAATGCCCTTAAAATGGACACTACATGGTTTAAGAGACGGAACTACAAAAGCAGTGATATGGAAGAATAGAGCCTTCTCAGATTAACATATTTTTCTTCAGAAACTGAAATAGGAAATTCAGTCTATTAGCGGAATATCAAGACTGTTTCATTAGGAGGCTAAAATGTATTTTTCTTACCTTACACGGCATTGCTTTCTATTCATCCCTTCATTGTATTATGTATTATGAATTGAAATACTGAATTTACTGCATGTATAAAACTTTTATTCTTAAAATTGTGCATTTCGTCATTATATGCTGCCACGTAAATCACTAATTTGTAGGCCTGAAGCCCATACATGTTTACTAATACTCTTGCACACATTTCTCTAAGACAGGGTCAAGAACCTATGACTCGCGAACCAGATGTGGCTCTTTTGATGGCCGTATCTTTCTCACAGAGAAATCTTTCGGTTTCTAAAACGCATTTTTTTCCCCCAAAAAACTGCATCTTACAAAGCGCATATGGCTTACCGGGGTGGCAGTAGTAGTGCAGTGTTGGCGATACTACAGGATCGTGAGGGGGAATGGCGGTAGGCGCCTTTGATCTGTGGGCTGCTTTGACTCTCCCGCAGTTGACCAGATCGACTTCAATAAAATGGCCGCGGCGCATGCGCAGATAGGACTCCGTGGCCATTTTCTTGAAGTCCATTGTGTCGATCTGTGCATGCGCCGCGGCTATTTTCTTGAGGTCAATCTTGTCAACTGCGGAAGATTCAAACCAGAACACTGGTAGATCTATGTCACCCATCGCCGGTGACACCCCACGAGCCCGCAGCAATATTGCCGACCTTCCTGAGTCGCAACACATCCTCCTCCATGCCTGCAGCATTGCCTACCCTGCCTCCTGGGACCTTCTGAGCTTCTCAACCACCCCCCGCCCCCACTCGTGTGTATGTCTCTGTCAGAATTGCATTTTAAAATATGTGGCGTTCATGGCTATTTCACCCAAAAAGGTTCCCGACCCTTGCTCTAAAGCCCTCTTTAAATGTACATGTTTCTGATACATGTTCTATCTGTTTTTTTTCATGGGTGTCTAAAGTACCCATTATAACCTATGGTGCTGCTTACATGTTCTTGTGATTCTCATGGAGACACTTCTCTTTTTTTTCCAGCAGCATGGATGACAAGGGCCAATTTAAGTCTATGGATCAGTGTAAGGACGTAAAGCATACAGTGTGCTTTACGTGTTTAATATTGAAAGTAAGGGGCAAACTTTGTAATTTAATTTTCTATATCCATACCGGAAAAACACACATGGCACGCAGGTGACAACACATTTTGTTAAAAATGTACACATTAATGGGTAATAAAAAATAAACATGGATGGTCAAAACGAACCATGCCACATACCTGCGTGTTATCATGTGCGAAGGGGGCCTATAGCTGCGCTCACACAGGGCTATCTGATGTTTTATAGGATAGCCCTTGGACCAATGTTATACGATGGAGCAGTGCCGATCAGTACATTTTTTCTCATACTCATTCAGCGTGAGAAAAAAAACGCTGCATGCTGTGATAGGCAGCAAATATCAGATGGCACACACCCACACAAGCATATGGGTGCATAGAAATCATCTGACAGAACTTGGTTGTCATCCAAGTGCAGTCCAATATATGCCGAGACAGAAAATAGGCAGACCTTCAGGGCTGTAAAATAGCCGTAGTAAGTGCTAGGGGGCTGCAAATGGAAGTTAAATGGATAGTTATTATATTTATACAGTGTTTCCCAGAGGAGCACGCTGCAGACTCTCTTCTGAACCCAATAATTAAGGTTCATCAATATTCATTGCTTCCCTCACCCACCCTCTGTGCCATTGTTTTTGATTGGTTGCAGACTTCTATACACGCCCCCCCACCCTGTGTCCGCATCTGTGATTATTTGCAGTCAGTTTGCTTTATAGTAGTGTAAAAAATAAACAAATAATGTAAAAAAAAAAGGACAGACTCCCA
Organism: Anomaloglossus baeobatrachus; assembly: GCF_048569485.1. Classification (NCBI taxonomy): domain Eukaryota; kingdom Metazoa; phylum Chordata; class Amphibia; order Anura; family Aromobatidae; genus Anomaloglossus; species Anomaloglossus baeobatrachus. The sequence continues at coordinate 65,898,250 of NC_134363.1, forward strand.
CCGCAGTTTGATAGCCAGCATATCAGCCGCTGTGGAGAGGAAAGGGACATACAGGGAGCACGTGCTAAAGACCTTGGACCAACATAGATGTCCAGGGTCTGGTAAGTATGATTCTCCTGGGGGTCTGCCTTTTTTGGTTTGGTAAACTTTCCCCCAAAATAACCCCTACCCCGAAAATAAGCCCTAATGCGTTTTTCAGGGCAAAAAATAATATCTTAGTGTCTTATTTTCAAGGAAACACGATTTACATGTCATTTCACTGTATTATACTTTCATCTTGTCATAGTGCATCTGATGATGCTCCATCATTGAAGATCGAAACACCATGAAGATACACACTTAGGATTACATGGCATAAATAAATGTTATTACTATTACTACTTTCAAAAGAGCCAGGTTTCTTATATTGTATACATTTATGGGTTGTAATGTCGCGGGCGGAGGAGGGGACGCCGCGCTCTCCCACTGCTGCTCGGGTCCGGCCGCCGCGGCTGCCGCGGCCTGCTGCTGCTCGGTGGCTCGAGCGGTGGGCCGGATCCCGGGGACTCTAGCGGCGCTCCTCGCCCGTGAGTGAAAGGGGGTTGTTTTTGGGTGTGGGGGTTGTTTATTGTCCGTGACGCCACCCACGGTTGTGGTGATTTGTAGCACCACCGCTGCTCAATATGGGGATCCCGAGAGTGGTGATGCGGAGCAGCCAGGTGTTGTGTTGCCCCTCCGTGGGTAGGGGTTGGTGATCCCGGGGCCCAGTGATGGTGAGGGAGGTGCAGGGCCTGGTGGGCGCAGGGACGCGGAGGCAGCGCTGTGCCTTGCGGCACTGTGGTACTCACTCAGCCTGAGACGTTGACACAGTTTTACGGTAAACCACACGACTGGAAAGACGGTTCCCACGGACAGCTGCACTTGCTCTCCCAGTAGGTAACGGTGATGTCCCTTTGACCTGCACCTAGTGTTCTTATGTTGGTAGCGATGGGTTCCCACCGGTAACCCGCTCCCCGACTTGGATGTGGGCCGGAGGAGCCCTACTTTGCCCGCAGGCGCTGGCCCTGAGAAACTGGTGCCCTGGCGGTGGCGGTGTTTCTCCTCAATGGTTGGACTGTTGCCTTCAGTCGGGACTTGGTTGTTGGGGGATCCACGTCCCCTTCACTGACGGATTCGGCAAATTATGGCGACTCCTAGCCTTGCCGGGGTCCGAGAGGCCCCTGCCTTGGTGCTGACTGTCCTTCGTATACTGCTCCAGACCGCCGGGCCACTACTCGACCGCGGTCCTTCCAGCAACCTCCGAGCAGTCCCACTCCAGACGATCACAATCATACCCTGGTGTTGCAGTTCAGCTTGCCCTACTGTCATAGCCACCTGTTTATACCCCACTTGGGTCAATGGGAGTCCATTGGCAGCAATTAGCGTTATACTAGTATCTGGGGGTGCCAGCTCGTCTATCCCCCAATAACGCTGGTACAACGTATATGGTATGGTGGCTACCTGGGATCCAGTGTCCAAGAGAGCCATCACCGGTATGCCGTCCACAACCACGGGAATGATGGGTCGAGCCCCGATATACCGGTCCCGCCAGTCCGAGGGGCCACGGGGTTCTACTCCTGAGGATTGGCCCGGGGCCCCAGGGGTTGCTCGTTTAACGGGCACTCTTGGATGTAATGCCCAGGCTTGTGGCACTTGTAGCAGATGGGAGGCCTGCTCCGCGGGTTGCTATTATTTCTCCGCTGCATCCAGGGGACATCCGCAGGGCTGTCGGCAAGCTGGATCGGTGCCGAAGGCTGAGATCTGGTCAGCGGTTGGAGTGCAGCAAGAATCTTGGCGAGGTCTCCGTCCATGCGACGGACCTGGGCTGCCAGTTCCTCCATAGTGCTGCTTGGGGCTGCAGGTGTTGGAGAGGTTGGTAGGGCAGGGGCCACCACCACGGGGGCTGTCTCAATGGGCCACAGGGTTGACTCCAGGCCTTCTGAGGCTGGGGGCTGTAGTGCTTTAATGGCCCATTCCTTTAACACAGCAAAGTCCACATCAGGGTGTTCCAGGGCCCACAGCCGGAGTTGTTTGCGATCCTCAGGGGATCTCATCCCCTGCGCAAATTGCTCTACTAACATCTTGTTGCTATCTGCCTCATTGATAGGATTCACCCGCTTTAGCGTGCGGAGGGCGGTTTGCAGACGTAAAGCATAGTCCCGAATGCTATCCACAGCCCGTTGCCGATACTGGTAAAACTGCAGCCTCAGCTCAGCTTCAGTCCGGGTCTCAAAGGCAGTCTGTAGCTTCTCAAAGATGGTGGCTACCGAGAGCCGGTCCCCCTCAGCCCAGGTCTCCGCCTCCTGCTCAGCCGCGCCGGTTAACTGGCCTAGCACTATCGCTGCACGTTGCTTATCGGTCAGGGGGTACAGCTCTAGCAACGGGTTAAGCTTTTTCCGGAAGGCCTGTAAGGCATCCGGTTTCCCGTCATACTGCGGTAGCCAGGCAGCTCCGGGCGCATAGGGCAAGGAGAACGGCATCACCTGAGCGAGCGCGGGGGCCGCGGCACCTCCCGCCAGTGCGGCCGGGACCTGGGCAGGCCCATTCCCATCCGCGGGTGCCACTGCGGCTGCGACCACCGCTCCTCCAGCGGCTCCGTCGGGCGCAGACATCTTGTTTCCGTCCCCCTTAGCTTCTTTCCGGCCACTCCTCTATTGGGGCGGAGTTTTGGCCTTCGCGCCTCTGCTACTCGAGAAGACGCTCGAGCGGGAACTTTTCGCGCCAAATATGGCGACTTCTGGAAATTTTCAGCCGTTTACCTCCGGCGGTCACAAGGCGCACCTCTACCCAACGGCAGAGCGGTAAGATCCTGTTCGTGACGCCAAGTTGTCGCGGGCGGAGGAGGGGAAGCCGCGCTCTCCCACTGCTGCTCGGGTCCGGCTGCCGCGGCTGCTGCGGCCTGCTGCTGCTCGGTGGCTCGAGCGGTGGGCCGGATCCCGGGGACTCTAGCGGCGCTCCTCGCCCGTGAGTGAAAGGGGGTTGTTTTTGGGTGTGGGGGTTGTTTATTGTCCGTGACGCCACCCACGGTTGTGGTGATTTGTAGCACCACCGCTGCTCAATATGGGGATCCCAGGAGTGGTGATGCGGAGCAGCCAGGTGTTGTGTTGCCCCTCCGTGGGTAGGGGTTGGTGATCCCGGGGCCCAGTGATGGTGAGGGAGGTGCAGGGCCTGGTGGGCGCAGGGACGCGGGGGCAGCGCTGTGCCTTACGGCACTGTGGTACTCACTCAGCCTGAGATGTTGACACAGTTTTACGGTAAACCACACGGCTGGAAAGACGGTTCCCACGGACGGCTGCACTTGCTCTCCCAGTAGGTAACGGTGATGTCCCTTTGACCTGCACCTAGTGTTCTTATGTTGGTAGCGATGGGTTCCCACCGGTAACCCGCTCCCCGGCTTGGATATGGGCCGGAGGAGCCCTACTTTGCCCGCAGGCGCTGGCCCTGAGAAACTGGTGCCCTGGCGGTGGCGGTGTTTCTCCTCAATGGTTGGACTGTTGCCTTCAGTCGGGACTTGGTTGTTGGGGGATCCACGTCCCCTTCACTGACGGATTCGGCAAATTATGGCGACTCCCAGCCTTGCCAGGGTCCGAGAGGCCCCTGCCTTGGCGCTGACTGTCCTTCGTATACTGCTCCAGACCGCCGGGCCACTACCCGTCCACGGTCCTTCCAGCAACCTCCGAGCAGTCCCCCTCCAGACAATCACCACTGTTGCTGACCTTGCTGACACTGTCCTGCACTTAGCTGGACTAACTTCAGGTCTTTCTACGCTCACTTTTGTTCCTTTTCTTCTTTGCTCCACTACCACTTCACTTTCACTTAGCTGTTTACTCCTTCCTCACTCTTGCTTAACTCCTGGTTCTTCCCGCCTCCAGGGCTGTGTACTCCTCGGTGGGCGGAGCCAACCGCCTGGCCCACCCCCTGGTGTGAACATCAGCCCCTGGAGGAAGGCAACAAGGATTTGAGTAGCTTTGGTGTTCCTAACTGGGATGTAGGGTGTGGTGGTGTGATGACCTTTGACCCCTGGCTTGCCCAGGGCGTCACAGTAACTCTATCTAAGCACCCCAAAAAATGCATATCCCTCTTCCCAGGATCGTTATATTTACCAGATTCCGGGCATCTGCGTGGTTCCTGCGATCTCCGGCACATGCTCCCTGCAGGTATGCTCCCCTCCTTCTGGCCGACACACTCACATACATCAGATCTCACACATCAGGTCTCACAAATCAGATCACGCACATCAGATCTCACACATCAGATCTCACACATCAGATCTCACACATCAGATCTCACACATCAGATCTCACACATCAGATCACGCACATGAGAACACGCACATCAGATCTCACACATCAGATCTCACACATCAGATCTCACACATCAGATCTCACACATCAGACCTTAAACATCAGATCACATACACACACACGAGATTGCACATACAATCATGTGTGCATGTGACGCCCTGGCAAAACCAGGTAGTCACAAAAGTTGTACATCCTCCTTGTTACCACCGGAAACCCACACTCAGGCACAACACACAGCCATTAAAGCCTAGCCACCCCCTCATGATAATAGGGACACACCAGTGGGCGGGATCAGGTGGATGAGAGCGCCCACCTAGGGGTCCTGAGGTGTCAGAGGCGGGAACACAACAGAACAGTTTTTACAACAGTCAGATGAGTAGAGAGTGTATAGTAAAGTGGAAGTCTGACAGTTGACAGTGTAGTCAGGGTTAGGAGCTCTTGGACTATCCGGCTAGGTGGCAGACAGTGAACAGGGCTACAGGAGACAAAGATCCGGTCGCGGGAGACCTAAAGTGGACCGGGATAGGGTTGTAGCCCGCTGGTGCTGACAGCGGGAATCTGGACCGGAGGCCGTGCACAGTCGGAGTGCCTGGACCCTAGGGTGAGGAAGGTTGCAAGCCCCTCTCCAATAAACCAGCCGGGGACAAGGTTCCAGACTTTGTCCCATTAACTGCCCAGATAGAGCGAAACGGAAGCCCAATGCAGGGGATAGGGTGTCCGTCAGAACCCACTGAGATCCCAACAGTCAGTTTTCGCGGGCCACAGCTCCCAACACACACAGAATCGGGAGTGGACTTCTCCGTTCTATGCAAAGTTGTCCAGAAGGAAAGACAAATACAAAGTGCAGTAGGAAGGGATACCTGTTCATTAACCTGGGTGTGGGACCAGAATGCACCCTCCTAAGGCAGCCACTGGCGACTTGGTTTACTACTGGACTTGTGTGAAATTACTGAACTGTGAGTAGACGATTGTCCCCAAGTCCAGCCCGGCACGCCTTCTCCAGCAGCCATCACTCCCGTGTTCAATCCTCGGGCCCCGGGACTACACCTCCCCTACCCGTAGAGGGGATCCCATCTGGCTGCCCCGCTCCATCAGCCCCAGGAACCCCATCACCAGGCAGCGGCGGTGTCACCATCTCTCACCGCAACCCACGGGTGGAGTCACAGACACAACACCTCCCCTGTAAATACCCCCTTTCTGACGGTTGTGAGGATGGGCAGCCATGAGAGTCCGGGTCCGATCACCATTCCAGCTGAAGCAGCGAACCCAGATCCGGGCGCCCACCAAGAGAGAAGCGGCAGCGGCCCCCGACCGCAACACACAAACACTCTCCACATCTGGTGATACCACTAGCTTCCAGCCAGCAGGAAACTTTCTGCTCTCTTGTCTCTATGATGTGTTCCTCCATATATTCTACCCGCATATCCTGGAGCTCCACGGCACAGGTCCTTATGCCGCTCAAAAGCAAATCGATATCACTGCATGTGGTGAGTGTGTGTGCAATCTAATGTGTGATTGTGTGTGCATGTGATCTCGTGTGTGTGTGATCTGATGTGTGTGTGCATGCGAACTTATGTGTGTGATCTGATGTGTGTGGGTGTGCATTCTGCTGCAGGTCCTTGATGGATTCCACTGCTCCCGGTCAGTGTCTGGTGAGTATGATTGGGGGGTCTTCTCTCTTCTTTCTTCGCTCTTCTTTATTTTGGGGGTGTCCGCTGTCTATAATGAATTGTCCTGCAGTATTCTTTAACTTTTTTAGCTGCATGGACACTTCATTATTGAACCACGACTAGGTCTCATTTTCAGGAGAGGTCTTATATTTAAGCCTTGCTGAAAACTTCTGCTAGGTCTTATTTTCGGTGTAGGTCTTATTTTTGGGGAAACATGGTATACCTGCACTGGAATTTGTTCTGCAGGACTGGAATCTACCATTATATGGTCACTACAGTGCTGGCCAAAAGTATTGGCACCCCTGCAATTCTGTCAGATAATACTCAGATTTTTCTTGAAAATGATTGCAATCACAAATTCTTTGGTATTATTATCTTCATTTATTTTGCTTGCAATGAAAAAACACAAAAGAGAATGAAACAAAAATCAAATCAATGATCATTTCACACAAAACTCCAAAAATGGGCCAGACAAAAGTATTGGCACCCTTAGCCTAATGCCGGCGTCACACGGTACGATATATCGGGCGATATGTCGTCGGGGTCACGTCGTTAGTGACGCACATCCGGCATAGTCAGAGATATCGTGTGACACCTGCGAACGACTGTGAACGAGCAAAAATACTCATTTTCATAATATCGTCCCTCCTTCTGTGCTCTGGTTGTTCATCGTTCCCGTGGCAGCAAACGTCGCTACGTGTGACACCCCGGGAACGACGAACACAGCTTACCTGCGTCCCGCCGGCAATGCGTAAGGAAGGAGGTGGGCGGGATGTTACGTACCGCTCATCTCCGCCCCTCCGCTTCTATTGGCCGGCCGCTGTGTGACGTTGCTGTGACGCCGAACGTCCCTCCCCCTTCAGGAAGAGGATGTTTGCCGCCCACAGCAAGGTCGTTCGGGAGGTAAGTACGTGTGACGGGGGTTACCGACTTTGTGCGCCACGGGCAACTATTTGCCTGTGACACACAAACGACGGGGGCGGGTGCGATCGCTCGTGCGATCGCACGATAGATCGTCCCGTGTGACGCCGACATTATACTTGGTTGCACAACCTTTAGCCAAAATAACTGCAAACAACCGCTTCCGGTAACCATCAATGAGTTTCTTACAATGCTCTGTTGGAATTTTAGACCATTCTTTGGCAAACTGCTCCAGGTCCCTGAGATTTGAAGGGTGTCTTCTCCAAATTGCCATTTTGAGATCTCTCCACAGGTGTTCTACGGGAATCAGGTCTGGACTCATTGCTGGCCACTAGTAGTCTCCAGTGCTTTCTATCAAACCATTTTCTAGTGCTTTTTGAAGTGTGTTTTGGGTCATTGTCCTGCTGGAAGACCCATGATCTCTGAGGAAGACCCAGCTTTCTCACACTGGGCCCTACATTATGCTGAAAAATTTGTTGGTAGTCTTAAAGACTTCTTAATGCCATGCACACGGTCAAGCAGTCCAGTGCCAGAGGCAGCAAAGCAACCCCAAAACATCAGGGTACCTCCGCCATGTTTGACTGTAGGGACCTTGTTCTTTTCTTTGAATGCCTATTTTTTTTTATTCCTGTAAACTCTATGTTAATGGCTTTTCCCTCTCTACCTTTGTCTCATCTGACCAGAGAACATTCTTCCAAAACGTTTTAGGCTTTCTCAGGTAAGTTTTGGCAAACTCCAGCCTGGCTTTTTTATGTCTCAGGGTAAGAAGTGGGGTCTTCCTGGGTATCCTACCATACAGTCCCTTTTCATTCAGACGCCGACGGATAGTACGGGTTGACACTGGTATACCCTCGGACTGCAGGGCAGCTTGAACTTGTTTGGATGTTAGTCGAGGTTCTTTATCCACCATCGGCACAATCTTGCGTTGAAATCTCTCGAAAATTTTTCTTTTCCTTCCACATCTAGGGAGGTTATCCACAGTTCCATGGGCTTTAAACTTCTTGATGACACTGCGCACCGTAGACACAGGAACTTTCAGGTCTTTGGAGATGGACTTGTAGCCTTGAGATTGCTCATGCTTCCTCACAATTTGGATTCTCAAGTCCTCAGACAGTTCTTTGGTCTTCTTTCTTTTCTCCATGCTCAATGTGGTACACACAAGGACACAGGACAGAGGTTAAGTCAACTTTAATCCATGTCAACTGGCTGCAAGTGTGATTTAGTTATTGCCAACACCTGTTAGGTGCCACAGGTAAGTTACAGGGGCTGTTAGTTACACAAATTAGAGAAGCATCACATGATTTTTCAAACACTGCCAATACTTTTGTCCATACCTTTTTTATGTTTGGTGTGGAATTATATCCAATTTGACTTTATGACAATTTTTTTTTTCATTGAAGACAAATTAAATGAAGATAATAATACCAAAGAATTTGTGGTTGCAATCATTTTCAAGAAGAAACTGAGTATTATCTGACAGAATTGCAGGGGTGCCAATACTTTTGGCCAGCACTGTATATGACAATAATGTGTTTTGGTCTATGTATAGGGGGTTTATCTTTCAAAAACTGCATGGTCATCTGCTGACATTCCCCTAAACCAACTATGATAGGAGGTGGCAATGTGGTTGTTAACATGGTTAACTTGATTAGGAGCCCACTCAGATGTGTTCTGTTCTCCTGTACTGAATCTTAGCTCTTATTTAAACAATGTCTTTATTCTGAATACAGTTGTTATTCTTTGATTTTTACTTTGAGCATTATTGTATACACATTTTTTACTCATGTACACACATTTCACTAAGAGAGATAACATCAAGAAATGTAAATCTGTTCCATTAATTTAAACATTTTTAGAGATACTTGAAAACACTTCTATGCTGATTATCCATTTTTTTATATAACTGCAAAATGTAAATGTACTTAGCATAAGAAGAAGTGATCATTTGTATGCAGGGGTAGTGAGTATTTTCCTCCAAAAGAGAGATTTTTGTGAAATTATTTTTTTCAACTTAAAGAGAAGCTGTCATCATGATTTAGCAATCAAATTCGCTGTAATACTGTTCAGGTTGATAACTTTGTGGAAGAAACTTCTTTGTGGTTGTTGTTTAATTAGCATTTGAAGTTTTCCTCTACTGAGATTTCGGTGCATAAAAGCGGGACTGTGGGTCTTCTTCTCCTGTCCCAGCCCCTCTGCCTCCCTTCAGTGTTTCAATGACAGGACAACAATTTTCCATTGACCTTCCTCCTATTTGAAATGTTGTGCCATCGCAGTCATTTGCATGGGCGGATCATGCTCAGTTTGATTGCGGACTAACATAAAACGGTAGTATTAGTGTTAATCTAGCCATTATATGTAAATACCCAGGGATAATTTGAATAATTCCCAGAGGGGCATTGCAGCTATAAGTCCCTTTAAGGTACCGTCACACTAAGCAACATCGCTAGCAACATCGCTGGTGAGGCACGACCTGCTAGCGATGTTGCTGTTTGTGACATCCAGCAACAACCTGGCCCCTGCTGTGAGGTCGTTGGTTGTTGCTGAATGTCCTGGACCATTTTTTAGTTGTTGCTCTCCCGCTCTGAAGCACACATCGCTGTGTGTGACAGCGACAGAGCAACAACTGAATGTGCAGTGAGCAGGAAGCCGGCTTCTGTGGACGATGGTAACCAATGTAAATATCGGGTAACCAAGAAGCCCTTTCTTTGGTTACCCGATATTTACCTTCGTTACCAGCGTCCGCCGCTCTCACGCTGTCAGTGCCGGCTCCCTGCTCCCTGCACACAGGGTAATTAACCCAATGTGTACTCTGGCTAGACGTGCAGGGAGCCAGCGCTAAGCGGTGTGCGCTGGTAACCAAGGTAAATATCGGGTTGGTTACCCGATATTTACCTTAGTTACCAAGCGCAGCATCACTTCCAGACGTCGCTGCTAGCTGGGGGCTGGTCAATGGTTGCTGGTGAGATCTGCCTGTGTGACAGCTCACCAGCAACCCGTGTAGCAACGCTCCAGCGATCCCTGCCAGGTCAGGTTGCTGGTGGGATCACTGGAGCGTCGCTTAGTGTGACGGTACCTTTACTAACAGCCAAACTGGTTTGTCAGGTCTCCATAAGGCGAATAGTCTTCCCCGTGGTCCCCACATAGCTTCTCACAAGCCAGATCAGATACCCACACTTTGCACTGATGAGGGGCAATCACCCCGAAACACTGTGTCTGCCAATTGGGATTCTGATCTGGCAAATAAATCCTAAGTATTATGAAAAGGCTTGTTTAAAAAGCCACATTTGACTTCTAGGATTGCTACTTCCGATAGGTGGCGCTAGAGTTTGTATCCTTCCTCACTGGAGGGACAATTTGAATATGTCAATACCATGGTATATAAAAGAAAAAGGGAGACCAAACTCGTATTCAGTTGCTCAGGCCAGATATGGTTAAGAAAAAGAAATGTCATCTGCACATCACAGCTAAGAAGAAAGAACTGCTGTTAGCCTATTAGGATAGCAGAACATGCTAGTGAGGGAGAGTAAAGGCTACTTTACACGCTGCGATATCGGTCCCGATAGCGATAGCGTGGGTACCCGCCCCCATCTGTTGTGCGACACGGGCAAATCGCTGCCCGTGCCGCACAACATCGCGCAGACCCGTCACACATACTTACCTGCCCGGCGACGTCGCTGTGACCGGCGAACTGCCTCCTTTCTAAGGGGGCGGTCCGTGCGGCATCACAGCGACGTCACTGAGCGGCCGCCCAATAGAAGCGGAGGGGCGGAGATGAGTGGCCGGAACATCCCGCCCACCTCCTTCCTTCCTCATAGCGGCCGGGAGGCAGGTAAGGAGAGGTTCCTCGTTCCTGCGGCGTCACACATAGCGATGTGTGCTGCCGCAGGAGCGATGAACTACATCGTTACTGCTGCAGTAACGATAATCGAGAATGGACCCCCATGTCACCGATGAGCGATTTTGCACGTTTCTGCAACGATGCAAAATCGCTCATCGGTGTAACACGCAGCAACATTGCTAATGCGGCCGGCTGTGCGTCACAAATTCCGTGACCCCAACGACTCCGCATTAGCGATGTCGCAGCGTGTAAAGCCCCCTTAAGTCGTGCAAATAATGGAGGGGTGTGCCCCGATGCACGTTTCGCTGCCCCAACTGGCAGATTTCTCAAGAAGGACAAGTTATGCACACTAGTTTTAGGGTTCACAAAACTCTTTATTCAGGATTATCTTGTATACTTATTAGAGTTGAGCGCGGTTCACGGTTCGTGGTTCTCCAGTTTGCGGTTCGAGTGATTTTGGGGGCTGTTCTAGATCGAACTAGAACTCGAGCTTTTTGCTAAAGCTCGATAGTTCTAGTTACGTTCGAGAACGGTTCTAGCAGCAAAAAGCCAAGCTAATTACTAGCTGGCTTTCCGCTGTAATAGTGTAAGTCACTCTGTGACTCACACTATTAGGAAATTTCAGCGTATAGTGTGCGGAAACAGTGCATTCAGATCACTGCTGCTGGGATAATGGCGATCGCCATTTTTTTTTTCCTTGTCTTCGTTCCCTAAGCGCGCGTGTAGTGGGGCGGGCCAGCATGTCAGCCAATCCCAGACACACACACAGCTAAGTGGACTTTTAGCCAGAGAAGCAACGGCATGTGTGATAGGATGTCCATTTCACATGTCCCTGCATTATAAAAACGGGTATCTGCCCGTCCGGACGCCATTATATGCCTTCTGCGTCTGGGTGTCAGTCACCGCTGGCGTAGCTCCTGTCTCTGATACTGCTGTGTACACTCTACACACAGTGCTATACAGAATAGGGATAGAAGTTTCTTTCAGCCCTTGTAAGGGCTAATAACAGCAGGCTCAGAGCCATAGGTGACAGTCAGGTCCGTGGAAACAGATTTTAACAGCTACAGAAGATAACAGCGTCTGTGTAGCTAAGTTCAGGGACTTCCTCGCTAGAAAGTGAGGCTTCCTTTCCTGTACACTGACCCACAACCCTGCCACTGTACCCTCCTGCCCTTTGCACACTCAAGCCCATTGTTAGTAAGCCAATATACTAGCAAACACTGAGGAAACTTAGTGGCATCCAAAAAGTGGCTGTTGAACTCCATTTGTGCCCCACTGGTGCCAAGCTATTTCCAGCACCTCTGCATGACACCCTCCTGCTCTGTTTTTAATAAGCTATAATAATAGCAAAAAATGCTGCCAGTTAGTGGCATCCAAAAAGTGGCTGTTGTACTCCATTTGTGCCCCAATAATGCCAAGCTATTTCTAACACCTCTGCATGACACCCTCCTGCTCTGTTTTGAATAAGCTATAATAATAGCAAAAATGCTGCCAGTTAGTGGCATCCAAAAAGTGGCTGTTGTACTCCATTTGTGCCCCAATGGTGCCAAGCTATTTCTAGCCCCTCTGCATGACACCCTCCTGTTCTATTTTTAATAAGCTATAATAATAGCAAAAAATGCTGCCAGTTAGTGGCATCTAAAAAGTGGCTGTTGTACTCCATTTGTGTCCCACTGGTGCCAAGCTATTTCTAACACCTCTGCATGACACCCTCCTGCACTATTTTTAATAAGCTATAATAATAGCAAAAAATGCTGCCAGTTAGTGGCATCCAAAAAGTGGCTGTTGTACTCCATTTGTGCCCCAATAGTGCCAAGCTATTTCTAGCCCCTCTGCATTACACTCTCCTGGTCTGTTTTTAATAAGCTATAATAATAGCAAAAAATGCTGCCAGTTAGTGGCATCCAAAAAGTGGCTGTTGTACTCCATTTGTGCCCCAATGGTGCCAAGCTATTTCTAGCCCCTCTGCATGACACCCTTCTGCTCTGTTTTTAATAAGCTATAATAATAGCAAAAAATGCTGCCAGTTAGTGGTATCCAAAAAGTGGCTGTTGTACTCCATTTGTGCCCCAATGGTGCCAAGCTATTTCCAGCACCTCTGCATTGCACCCTCCTGCTCTGTTTTTAATAAGCTATAATAATAGCAAAAAATGCTGCCAGTTAGTGGCATCCAAAAAGTGGCTGTTGTACTCCATTTGTGCCACAATGGTGCCAAGCTATTTCTAGCACCTCTGCATTACACCCTCATGCACATTTTGCAACGCTATTTTTATAGCAAACTCAGGGAATTCCTTGCTGCATTTCATCATCAGGAGAGATAGAAAGTGAGGCTTCCTTTACTGTCCTGGTACACACAGATCACGGCCACTGTACCCACCTGCCCACTTTTGCCACGCTATTTAATTTGCCCAAAGAGCTGACACTTTTTCTGCCATCCTAAAGTTGTCTGGAATACTAAGTTAGTGTTCCTTTGCTGCCAAGCAAGGTACAACACATGTGCATTCTACACTCATTTCCATTTGTGGTACGCAATAATTAACTGCAGGTAGTCCAGCCAATCTTTCACGAAGGTGCAGTCTTGGATATAATGTTTCCTTCATCCAATGGTGGTTCTCTCGATGTCTGACAGCTCAACAATACCTTCTGTTTCCACTTCCAAAACAAGTGATGACCTGCCAATCACACTCCCTGTTGCGGGTAAAGGGGTGGAAGTTCAGTGTGAAAAAGCATGTGAGACTGCTGTCCCCACAGTCACAGAGGATGAAGAGCACGCAGATGCACTTGATGGGGCAGGCGGTGGTTGCACAGGCACGCTAGGCCGCATTGTAGCACAGTGAAATTCCCTTTGCGACTTATGCTTCATTTTAAGTCTTGTATTTGGTGGGATCCACAGTATGCAGCAAAACCACGCAACATGAAAAGCACTGTATGCAGTTGGGTTCATAAATGATTCTTTCACTCTCCCAAAACAAAGAATAAGAACAATGCATTAAATTGAAATAATAGAACAATCTAATCAGTGGTTTACTGCTTGCTAAGCCCTCTGCGTAGCAGCAGTAATTGTGTGTGTGTGTGTGTGTGTATGTGTGTGCGAAGACAACTTAGGGTAAGTTCACACAGTGCGTTTTTCGCGGCGTTTTTGCGCAGTTTTCGGGTGCGTTTTTGATCAGAAAACTGCATGACTTTGCTTCTCTATGAGTTTTCATTTTTGCTGTCTGCACACAGCGGTTTTTTTCTCTCCCCACAACCTCGCACAACCAAAATGTGAGCAAGCTCTCACTAATCTGCTGAGTCTTCGATGCCCATCGCCAGTTCATCCTCCATTTCTTCCTGGGCTCCTGCACCTTCCTCAACTGTTTTGCTGATACTATGCTCCCTTGATAATCCCTCTCCCCCACCGTACCATGACTGCCGCCAAGGTGCCGCTGACCGTCTGGACCTTGTAGATCTTGTTATCCCTTCCGCATATGACTCCTCCAGTACTTCCTCCCTTCCTCTTGGACCAACACCTGACTCCGAATAATGCTTACAGTGTGCTCCATCATGTAGATGACCAAAATTGTCACGCTGAGAATGTCATCGCCAGTGTTAAACATCTGCGTCGATATTTGTAAACTGTGTAGAACGGTGCATATGTCCTTGATCTGACACCACTGCAGCAGCGTGATCTGCACCACCTCTGGATCAAGTTAGCCCAGGGTATACATCATAACGTATTTCAGCAGGGCTCTGTGGTGCTGCCACAAACGCTGCAACATGGGCAGATTCAAATTCCTGCGTGTTGGAACATCACATTTCTGACGTTTAACTGCCAGACCTTAAGACTTCAGGAGCGATGATAGTTCTTGAGCTACTGGGTGCGAACGATGGAAGTGAGCACATAGTGAGCGTGCCCGCTGTACAAGGCCATGTAGGCCGGGATGTGGCCTGGTATTTTTAGGCTCGGAAGGGCCAAATAACCACTATGAGAATACCAGACCCTAGCTGTCAGCTTTACCTTGGCTGGTTATCCGATTGGGGGAGACCCCACTTTTTTTTGTCTTTTTTAAAATTAATTATAAATAATTAAAAAAAAAACAGCCTGGAGTGCCCTTTGTTCTGGATTACCAGGCAAGGTGAAGCTTCCAGCTGTGGTCTGCCGGCTGCAGCTGTCTGCTTTACCCTAGCTAACTACGAAAAAAGGGGGGGACCCCAAGTCAGTTTTTTTAATTATTTATTTGGCTAAATACAATGCTGCACCCTTTAGTGCCAAATGAAAGTCACTAAAGGGTGCCAGCTTAAAATATGCAGGGGGGTGGGACATTATATATGTGTTTGACATCCATCCATCCTAGCTTTCTAGGCTGTGTAACCACGATCAGGGTTTGCAGCGTTTTAGACGCAGAGTGTTTTTGCTGCATTCATAACGCTGTTTACAAGCACAGTGGAAGGATTTTTAGAACTTTCCTGCCCACTGTGCATCTTTTCTCTGCAGCATAAACTGACCTGCAGTGCAACTTCCTGAGCCGCAGCATGTCAATTTATTCTGTGTAAACAAGAAGTGTTTCCTGCAGGGAGAGTAGAGTTAAAGTCCACAGCAGCCGGAACCTAGATCGTGGCCACCGGCAGCTGCCGTGGACAACAGTCCCATCTCCACAGGAGGGTTTGCACTGTGTACTAGATGTGGTGTCGCCGGATCATGGGCACATAGCCTAAAAGTGAGAAATTTCGTGCTACAGTAACAGTTTTGCAAAGTACCTGTGGATTCAAAATGCTCACTATACCCCTGAATAAAATCCTTCAGGTGTGTAGTTTCCAAAATGTGGTCACTTGTGGGGGGTTTCTGTTGTATAGATAACCTAGGGGCCCTGCAAATGCAACATGGTGCCTTCAATTTATTTAAACTTTTCCAAAATTCAAATGGTGCTCATACTATTCCAAGCCCTACCGGTTATCCAAGCAGAGGTTTTTGACCACATGTGGGGTATCCCTACGCTCATAAGAAATTGGATAACAACCTGTGGTGTTCACTTTTTGGTGTTGCCTCTTGAAAAAGTGATAAATTTGGTGCTAATAGACATAAATTTGGTACCAGCAGACATGCTGGTGAGTGCTCCCCAGGCCAACACAAGCCTGTAGAGGGCAGTCACCTACAGATCAGACTGCCCCACTGCACACTGATTGGAGTGATTGCGTGTCATAGCACGATCGCTCCAATCAGGGCTGCAGGTTGTGGGAGGCACCATGTTTGAGCTCCAGCTATGATCTGCTGCAGCTGCTGCAGCACCTCTTAGCAGGATCTCACAGGATCGCACTGATTGAGGCATTGTTTTAGCCGAAACCAATGTGATCGATGTTTTTGGCAGTTCAGACTTGAACAGCCAATCACATTTATCGTTGATGGGGGGTGGCGATGCCACCCTCCCTGGGGTCAAGCAAAGGTCTCCTGGTGTAAAAAACAGCAGGGGACATCATTTGAAAGCTGTTGCTATGGCAATGGCAATTAAATGAATTTTAGGCAGTACAATTATGTCCCTGGTCGTTAAGTCACATAAAAATAGGACATAACTTTACTGCTCGCGGTCGTGAAGAGGTTAAAACTCTAAGGTCCCTTACACCAACCCCGATCCCAACTAGCACAGAGATGAAGGTTTCTATGACGACACTACCTGAGCTGGCTGAAAATTAGGTATTTATGACCGGGGGGGTGGAAGCATCTTGAAGGAAGATGGGCAGAGAAAGACATCTCTTTTGTTCTTTTGGAGGGAAAAACTATTAACTCAGTTTTTCGGTGCCATGTTAAACGCTAGAAAAATGAAAAGCATATTGTCAGAATCACAGTGAACCACTGAACACAGAGCACCATTTAGCTTTGCTAGGTGACCGCTGGTATCCTGACAAATGGGTATTGGCCAAAAAAATCATGCTATATGTGTTCTGTTTGGTATCTATGTGAATGAAAAATCGAGAGATAAAATATGACACGAATATCTCTCACCTGTGTGGCCCAGGGGCAAAGATGTGCGAAAAAAATCATTTTGCTGTCTGTTTGTGTACCATTTTCATGCCTGGAGCTCCTCCCTCCCTAAATTCGGACTTCACATTTATGGCACAAGTTTAGTAAGTTTCATGCTTATCCATGTTTATTTTTTATGTAATTGTCTACATTGTATTTGTATAGTTCCCTTTTTGTAATATCTTGTATATTTTATAAACACTGTCTATTTTTGGATTAAATATATAAAATTTAATAGTTCGTTCCTCCTGCTTTATATACAAATCCGAAACCGAAGAGCCTTTTGCTATCTGTAACAGGTGTCTGGACTACCTGTGGAACGTCCGATGGTGGCAGTGGAATTATTGTTGTGTAGAATTTTTGGGGTGCTATCAGTAAGGGGTACCGAGGTATATATATATATATATATATATATATATATATATATATTTATTTATATTTATTCTATTAGCAGGAATCGGTGATATATACATTACCAATGCTTACAGACCTTCATTATTTGGCATTAGTAGCTCAGCAGCCTTATTTACTTATTGTACAGCAGTACCAAGAGTGTCCAGCTGACAAGAGGGGCGCTAGAGCACAGTCTGATCGTGACAACCTTGGTGAACAGTGGGTGGATCTTTTGAGACCCCCATCTGGCTGTTCCTGACAACTCGTCCATACAAATCGCAAGTGGAACTTAATGTAAGTAACTAAAAAAAATGAATTCCTCCTTATGATTAAACACAAAACACTAAGATATAAATGGGTTTTAAACTGTGTAGTAGTTATAACACAAATTGCGCAAAATAAAACCTTATTTATTGGAGCAAACAACAAAACCTTCTCAATTGCAGCACTCAACCTCTCAGTGAATTAATAGATCCATATTCAACAAAAACATCTTCCATTTTTTAAGTCCATTTTGTTCACAAACAATTTAGGTCACAAAGCTCAGACTGAGAATAAGCTTCATACTGTACTTTTATATACCTATGATTATGTTTCGAAGCTTGTAGTCTTTAGAATGTTATTCTCCTTCTAGAAGAATATGTACTGAAGGCAAACAGAGTGTGAATTTGAATGTGCTTTGCTATTTAGACTTTACAAGCTTATTTTTAAACAAATGGACATTTAGTGCTATGAATGTTCAATAATTTTGTATATATTGCTGTTCACTGTCATATTTGGACATTTATAAATTATTAAAACCTTTATGTTGCGCCACAATTAGATAGTAAACTTTAAAGAAGAATTTAGAGCGCGTCCTGTTTTCCAATTATATGTCATAGTGGCTGAAAAAAAAGATAATTAAGCATTTTAAATGGAGGCATTCTACAGATTGCTTTATACTTTTGATGATCTACTCGTTTGTAGATTAGTAGAAAAAAAGAATGCAGAAAATAAGCTTGTGATTTGCATCTTAAGCCAAAGCAGCTGTCAGATTATGTTATTTACCCACTTAACTTTGCTAGAAAAAAAAGTATTGATGTACTTACCACAATTAAGTTGACAAACAATTCAGATTGAAATCAGAAAGTGTATTCGAAAAGGAATCCATAAGAATAATGAAATGGAAAAGGAATAGAAATCTAGGTTAGCTAAATCTCAAAGCATTGGTTCAAAGGAGAACATTGACGGAATGATGTATATGTATTAAGAATTATACTACAAATCCGATTGAGGCATGATCAGTAGTGATGAGCGAGTACTAAAAAGCTCGGGTGCTCGAGGCTTGGGCCGAGCATCCCAAGATACTCGTGTATTCGGCCCGAGCACCGAGCCCAATGTTATCCTATGGGAGACCCGAGTATTTTTGTGAAATGACCCCCGGCAGCATGTAGAAACCCTAAAAATGTCACAAAAGTCTCAGAAGAGTGCTCAAATGACATGGCAACAGCATGGGGAAGAACCCTTGAAGCATTTATCACTCAAAAGTCACAGCTGTGAACAATGTTGTCCGCGTTTTATGCCATTTTTACGGACTCACCAGAAAACCTTCCAAAATGACACCAAAATGAATTTTCATGGCGGAAATGTTAAGGGCACATACCCAATAGTGAGATAGAGCTGGTGTATGTTACTTTTGGAGATTACATGAAAGATTTTACGTGAAAACATTGTGTGGCACTCCGATGTCCCTGAGAAGAGACGTACATGAAGGCCTCTTGAGTCTAATGTGCCCATTTTGAGGAAGTGGGTCTATTGTAGTATAGCCCTTTGGCAGGGCAGCCAAAAATTGGGAGGCTCCACATTGTCCCTGGATAGAGACGTGCATGAGGGCCTGTAAACCTGAAGTGCCCATTGTAAGGAAGTGGGTCTATTGTAGTATAGCCCTTAGGCAGGGCAGCCAAAAATTGGGAGGCTCCACGTTGTCCCTGGATAGAGACGTGCATGAGGGCCTGTAAACCTGAAGTGCCCATTGTAAGGAAGTGGGTCTATTGTAGTATAGCCCTTAGGCAGGGCAGCCAAAAATTGGGAGGCTCCACGTTGTCCCTGGATAGAGACGTGCATGAGGGCCTGTAAACCTGAAGTGCCCATTGTAAGGAAGTGGGTCTATTGTAGTATAGCCCTTAGGCAGGGCAGCCAAAAATTGGGAGGCTCCACGTTGTCCCTGAATAGAGACCTGTTAGGTTCTTAGTGCCTCCGTGCTTGCATTTAGAAACCGCACGTGTGTGCCTGTTGGTGGCAGCTTTCCGCTGCACTTGTGTGCGTTTTGCAAAAACTTGGAAATAACGCACAAGTCTAGTGAATACACATCAGCACAGCATTGCAAAATGCTCAAGCGCGTTGTCAACGAACAAGGAAGTGGACGTGATGGTGGTGCAGGCAGAGACCGAGGTCGTGTGCAAGCTCTAATTTCGCCACAACAAAGGGCCACATCTACTCGCTCGCACGTCCTGTCCCAAATTCTTGGGGACCGCAGCAGTACACCGCTCTTGAACCAAGACCAGTGTCAACAGGTTGTTAGTTGGATAGCGGATAATGCTTCCAGTCAGATTGGCACCACCACAAACACTCTGTCTTCCACACGGTCAAGTGTCAGTAGCCGTGATACTGCACCGCACATTTCAGAACCTGATCCTCCTTCCTACCACCAGGCCGAGTACACGTCCAAGGACATTACTGATCCCACACTTGGACACTCGGAAGAGCTGTTCACGTTTCCATTCACACATTCTGGCCTCTCGCCAGCTCCTGTTGAAGTGGGCCATGACGAGATTGTATGTACAGATGCCCAAATATTTGAGCAGCCACATTCTCACGAAGTTGGCAACGTGTCTCAACAAGGGGTGGACGATGATGAGACACAATTGTCAGGAAGTCAGGAGGAGGAGCAGGGTGCAGAAGAGGAAGACGACGTGGTGGATGATCCAGTAACTGACCCAACCTGGCAGGAGGATATGCAGAGCGAAAACAGCAGTGCACAGGGGGAGGGAGGCGTAGCATCCCAACAGGCAGTAAGAAGCAGGGTGGTGGCCCCAGGCAGACGTCAGGCAACTGTTCCCCGGAACAACACGACACAAGGTGCCTGTACAAATGTTAGGTCTTCCCGAGTCTGGCAGTTTTTTAAGTTGGCTCCAGATGATTCTAAAAAGGCCATTTGCAACACCTGCCGTGCCAGCATCAGCAGGGGTACCAAAACTAGCAGCCTGACCACCACCAGCATGATCAGGCACATGTCAGCCAAGCACCCGACTTTGTGGGATGTACAACAGAGTCGAGGAGCAGTGCTTGCTGATGTCACTGCTACGTCTTCGCTTGTTGTGCATGCGAGCCAATCCCCTGTCCATGCTGCCCGCGAACAAGCCTCCTCCGGCCCTGCACCTGCAGTTGCCCACGCAGAAATAACACCATCATCAAGCACGTCCTTGTCCCAGCGCAGCGTTCAGTTATCCATTCAGCAAACCTTTGAACGCAGGCGCAAATACACTGCCAACGCCCCACATGCCACACTTCTAAATGCTAACATTTCGCGACTGCTTGCGCTGGAAATGTTGCCTTTTAGGCTGGTTGAGACAGAAGCATTCCGCGACCTGATGGTGGCAGCTGTCCCACGTTACTCGGTCCCCAGCCGCCACTATTTCTCCCGGTGTGCCGTCCCCGCATTGCATAACCACGTGTCACAAAACATCACACGTGCCCTGAACAACGCTGTTTCAGCCAAAGTCCACCTAACCACAAACACGTGGACAAGTGCATGTGGGCAAGGCCGCTACATCTTGTTGACGTCACACTGGGTTAATATTGTGGAAGCTGGGACCCAGTCTGAGCGAGGGACGGAACACGTCCTTCACACACCAAGTTTTGCAGGCCCTACCTCAGTCAGTGTTTCACCCACACTCTACAGCTCCGGAATGTCATGCTCCTCAGCCTCCTCCTCCTCCTGCCCATCCTCATCCACTTTACCCTCCACACCAGTCCCAAGCTGGAAGTGTCACGGGCGGAGGAGGGGACGCTGCGCTCTCCCACTGCTCGGGTCCGGCTGCCGCTGCTCTACGGCTGCTGCTGCTCGGTGGCTCGAGCGATGGCCGGATCCCGGGGACTCGAGCGGCGCTCATCGCCCGTGAGTGAAAAGGGGTCGTTTGGGTTTTGGGGATATTGTCCGTGACGCCACCCACGGTTGTGGTGATTGTGTGGACACCACCGCTGCTCTGGACGGGGATCCCGGGAGCCTGTGACAGGGAGCAGCTTTGTTGTTATTTCTCCCCTCCGTGGGTAGGGGGGTTGGTTGTCCCGGGGCCCGGTGATGGGGTAGAGATGGATGACAGGCGGGTTGCGGGGCCTGATGAGGTGCAGGGTCGCAGGGGCAGCGCTGTGCCGCACGGCACAGAGGTACTCACTCAGCCCAATGATGATGACACAGTTCACGGTAAAACAAGTGGCTGGATGCACGGGTCCCTCGGACGGCTGCGGTTGTTCCTCCCTGCAGGTTAGTGATGACTGTCTCTCCCTGCACCTAAGTTCAGTGTTGGTAGTGATGGTTTCCCACCGGTAACCCGCTCCCCGACCTGGATATGGGCCGGAGGAGCCCCTTTTGCCCACAGGCGCTGGCCCTGGGAGACGGTTGCCCTTGGCGGTGGCGGTGTCTCCCCTTCACGGTTGGACGGTTGCCTTCTATCGGGACTTGGCTGTTTGGAAACCCGGAGATCCCCTTCACTAACGGATTTGGCAAATTCACGGCGACACCAAGCCTTGCCGGGATCCGAAAGGCCCCTGCCAATGGTGCTGGCTTCTCTTTGTATACCGGTCCGGTACGGCCGGGTCACCACCCGTCCACGGTCCTTACGGCAGACTCCAATCGGCCTCCACTGCAGACGGTCACCACATCCTGCCAACCTTGCTGTCCTGTCCGGGCCACACACCCGGACCAACTTCAGGCTCTTTGCTGTCACTTTTCTCCTCTCTACTACTTTCCTCCTTCCAATTGCTTAGCTTAACTCTCACTGCCTGTGTTTTCCCTCCTCCTTGGTGGGTGGAGACCAACCGCCTGGCTCCACCCCCTTGTGTGGACAACAGCCCCTGGGGAAGGCAACAAGGATTTTGTGTTTTGACTATGATATGCCTGCAGGGAGTGTGGGGTGTGTAAGTGTTGTGCTCTGTGGCCCCTGGCTTGTCCAGGGTGACACAGAAGCACTGCAGCACTGCCTCGGCGAAGCGGCAACAGGCTGCGCTGAAGCTAATCTGCATAGGTGACAAACCCCACAATGCAGAAGAGGTGTGGAAAGCTCTGAAACAGCAGGCAGATCACTGGCTCACACCTCTGAACCTAAAGCCAGGAAAGGTCGTGTGTGACAATGGCCGGAACCTGGTGGCGGCTTTGAGGCGAGGCCAGCTGACACATGTTCCATGCGTGGCCCATGTGCTTAACCTCGTGGTTCAGCGGTTTCTAAAGTCATACCCAGAGCTGTCTGATCTGCTGGTAAACGTTCGCCGCCTGTTTGCACATTTTCGAAAGTCACCTACTGCTTCAGCCGGCCTTGCCGGCTTTCAGCGCCATTTGCATCTTCCGGCTCACAGACTGGTGTGTGATGTCCCCATGCGTTGGAATTCAACTCTGCACATGTTGGTCACTCAGGATATGTGAGCAGAAGAGGGCAGTTGTTGAGTACCTGCATCACCTAAGCCGTCGGGAAATGGGTCAAACTCCACACATAACACCTGAGGAGTGGAGATGGATGTCCGACCTATGTACCATCCGACAAAACTTTGAGGACTCCACCAAGATGGTGAGTGGTGATGACGACATTATTAGCGTCACCATACCGCTTCTCTGCCTTCTAAAATGGTCTCTGCTCAAAAACAAACTTGATGCATTGCAGGCGGAGCGCGATGAGTTGGAGCAAGAAACAGTAGTGGGTGTGGGTGATAACACACAACCCAGCCTCGTCTCATCACAACGTGCAGTGGAGGACTATGACAAGGAGGAGGATGAAGACATGGAGCAACTCTCCGGCCAAATTGAGGATATGACATGCAGTCATATCCTCGGTTCAGCGTGGCTGGCCAGAGGACAGGGTAGATGATGAGGAGGAGGAAGAGGAGGAGGACAGCATGTTCAGTCATCGTGTTGGTCAGGATACTGAAGTGATGACTGTTAAGAGTCTGGCGCACATGGCTGACTTTATGGTAAGCTGCCTGTCTCGTGACCCTCGCGTTAAGAACATCTTGGCCGACAATCATTACTGGTTGGTAACACTGTTAGATCCACGGTAAAAGGAGAACTTTATGTCTCTTATTCCCGAGGCGGAGAGGTCAGGCAAAATGCAGCAGTTCCAGAAGGCCATAGTCACAGAAGTAGGCAAAGCATTCCCCTCACAAAACGCTAGCGGCATAGGTCAGGAATCAGTGGACAACCAAGGCGTACAGCCGAGATGCGCACAAGTCCAACCTGCCAGAGGTAGGGGAACAGTCTTTAAGATGTGGGACAGTTTTCTCAGCCCCTCACATACCACAGCCCCTGAGGTGCGGGGTAGTGCTACAAGAAATCCTAAGTTTGCCCAGATGCTCAAGGAGTACCTTGCAGATCGAACAACTGTACTCCGACATTCCTCTGTGCCTTACAATTAATGGGTATCCAAGCTGGACACGTGGCATGAATTGGCTCTCTACGCCTTAGAAGTCCTGGCCTGCCCTGCCGCTAGCTTTTTGTCAGAGCGTGTTTTTAGTGCCGCAGGTGGAATCATTACAGATAAACGCACCCGCTTGTCAACTGAAAATGCTGACAGGCTGACTCTGATCAAGATGAACAAGGGTTGGATTGGGCCAGACTTCACCACACCACCAGCAAATGACAGCGGAATTTAAAGTTTGTAACGGGAATTTGCCATGTACCTCCACTCACCCATGGTAACACACTTCTGGACTTTGGCTAATCGCTGGACTGCTCCTCCTTCTCCTCATGCGCCATCATGATGACCGTTACAATAGTTAGGCCGTTGTTTCAGGTATACCCCCAGTGGTAAATTTTTCGCCCATTCTTTCAGAATGGGCATTACAACGACAGGAGACCCGCTCCTTTGCAATGGGAACAATGTTTTGAGGCCCTCATGCACATCTCTATCCAGGGACAATGTGGAGCCTCCCAATTTTTGGCTGCCCTGCCAAAGGGCTATACTACAGTAGACCCACTTCCTTATAATGGGCACTTCAGGTTTACAGGCCCTCATGCACGTCTCTATCCAGGGACAATGTTGAGCCTGACGCTGCCACCGACTGCCACACACGTGCGGTTTTTAAATGCAAGCACGGACGCACTAAGAACCTAACAGGTTTTTAGGAGCGACAATTACTGAGAAGTCTGACACTATCAGACACTGCTGACTGACGTGTATTATTCACTAGACATGTGCGTTATATAATAGTTTGTGCAAAATGTGCACCTGTACGCTGCCACCGACAGGCACACACGTGCGGTTTTTAAATGCAAGCACGGACGCAATAAGAACCTAACAGGTTTTTAGGAGCGACAATTACTGAGAAGTCTGACACTATCAGCCGCTGCTGACTGACGTGTATTATACACTACACTTGTGCGTTATATAATAGATAGTTTGTGAAAAATGCACACAAGTGCACCTGTACGCTGCCACCGACAGGCACACACGTGCGGTTTTTAAATGCAAGCACGGACACAATAAGAACCTAACAGGTTTTTAGGAGCGACAATTACTGAGAAGTCTGACACTATCAGCCGCTGCTGACTGACGTGTATTATTCACTAGACTTGTGCGTTATATATTAGTTTGTGAAAAACACACACAAGTGCACCTGTACGCTGCCACCGACAGGCACACACGTGCGGTTTTTAAATGCAAGCACGGACACAATAAGAACCTAACAGGTTTTTAGGAGCGACAATTACTGAGAAGTCTGACACTATCAGCCGCTGCTGACTGACGTGTATTATACACTACACTTGTGCGTTATATAATAGATAGTTTGTGAAAAACGCACACAAGTGCACCTGTACGCTGCCACCGACAGGCACACACGTGCGATTTTTAAATGCAAGCACGGACGCACTAAGAACCTAACAGGTTTTTAGGAGAAAAAATTACTGAGAAGTCTGACACTATCTGGACTGTTTTAGACTGTGTACACCAGCCCCAGATATGATGAAGGCTGGTATACGGTCACCACTAGGAATGGCTATATACCCTGCCTGCCTGCCTGCCTGTATACTGCTACAATAGTCCTGACAAGGACTCTTCTGGTCACTAGCCTGTATTCCGACCTGGCTATACCCTGCCTGTATACAGCAACAATAGTCCTGAGAAGGACTCTGCTACTGTACTCCGACCTGGCTATACCCTGCCTGCCTGTATACAACTAGAATAGTCCTAAGAAGGACTTCTGGTCACACTGTTTGCAGCCCTGCTACGGAAATAGCTATAAAGGGCCGCAAACCTTTCCCTGAAGCAGCGACACTCTCCCTGCACTGACTGTCTGGATGGCTGTGAGCAGAGCACAGCGCGCCCGCCGGTATAAAGGCTCGGTCACGCTGTGCGGGCCGGCCAATCACTGCAATTCCACAACTAACAGGGCTGTGGCATTGCAGTGGTCTGCCAGCCAATCCCTGCATGAGGGCTGGCTCTCAAAAGAGCGCCAACATGCTGGGATGAAGACCACGAGTACAGCACGAGTATCGCGAGATTACTCGGTCCCCGCCGAGTAGCCCGAGTACAGTGATATTCGTGCGAGTACCGAGTAGTGACAAGCATACTCGCTCAACACTAGAGATGAGCGAACCGGTCCCGGTTCGGCTCGAGGTCGGCTCGCCGAACGGAGGTCCCGTTCGAGTTCGGTTCGTCGAATTTTCGACGAACCGAACTCGAACTGCATAGGAAACAATGGCAGGCAATCACAAACACATAAAAACACCTAGAAAACACCCTCAAAGGTGTCCAAAAGGTGACAAACAACTCAAACACATGGGAAAGTGACAAGGACATATACTCATGCGAAAACAAAACAGCTGGACAAGGAAAAAGAGGAGGACACACAGATATAGGCATGGACGCCCTTCTAAAATCATGTAAAACACCGCAAGGTGACTCCAAGCAGAGTCTCCCTTTTTTCCAAAAATTGGGCCACACAGACACCCCATCAGTGGCAGCACTTGTGCCCTAGTTGCAAACATGATGTTTTGATTTGCATCAAGCACATTCAAAAATACGGCCTAATTAACCGTCCCCAGGATGACACCGGGGTAGGTAGCAAAGTCTTTCCTGACCCCAGCTCTGTTCATCTTGGCTTCTTTT
Organism: Anomaloglossus baeobatrachus; assembly: GCF_048569485.1. NCBI lineage: Eukaryota > Metazoa > Chordata > Amphibia > Anura > Aromobatidae > Anomaloglossus > Anomaloglossus baeobatrachus. Next base: position 65,924,742 of record NC_134363.1, read on the forward strand.
AAAAACACAGCAAGCAAGGGTTACTCCAAGCGGAGTCTCCCTTTTTTTCCAAAAATTGTGCCCCACACACACCCACCCATTCAGTGGCAGCACTTGTGCCCTAGTTGTGCACTTCACAGCTAGATTTGCATCAAGCACATTCAAAAATACGCTCTTCTTAACCGTCCCCAGGATGACACCAGGGTAGGTAGCAAAGTCTTTCCTGATCCCAGCTCTGTTCATCTTGGCTTCTTTTAAAAACACAGCAAGCAAGGGTTACTCCAAGCGGAGTCTCCCTTTTTTTCCAAAAATTGTGCCCCACACACACCCACCCATTCAGTGGCAGCACTTGTGCCCTAGTTTTGCACTTCACAGCTAGATTTGCATCAGGCACATTCAAAAATACGCTCTTCTTAACCGTCCCCAGGATGACACCAGGGTAGGTAGCAAAGTCTTTCCTGATCCCAGCTCTGTTCATCTTGGCTTCTTTTAAAAACAATGTAAGCAAGGGTTACTCCAAGCGGAGTCTCCCTTTTTTCCAAAAATTGGGCCACACAGACACCCCATCAGTGGCAGCACTTGTGCCCTAGTTGCAAACATGATGTTTTGATTTGCATCAAGCACATTCAAAAATACGGCCTAATTAACCGTCCCCAGGATGACACCGGGGTAGGTAGCAAAGTCTTTCCTGACCCCAGCTCTGTTCATCTTGGCTTCTTTTAAAAACAATGTAAGCAAGGGTTACTCCAAGCGGAGTCTCCCTTTTTTCCAAAAATTGGGCCACACAGACACCCCATCAGTGGCAGCACTTGTGCCCTAGTTGCAAACATGATGTTTTGATTTGCATCAAGCACATTCAAAAATACGGCCTAATTAACCGTCCCCAGGATGACACCGGGGTAGGTAGCAAAGTCTTTCCTGATCCCAGCTCTGTTCATCTTGGCTTCTTTTAAAAACACAGCAAGCAAGGGTTACTTCAAGCGGAGTCTCCCTTTTTTTCCAAAAATTGTGCCCCACACACACCCACCCATTCAGTGGCAGCACTTGTGCCCTAGTTGTGCACTTTACAGCTAGATTTGCATCAAGCACATTCAAAAATACGCTCTTCTTAACCGTCCCCAGGCTGACACCAGGGTAGGTAGCAAAGTCTTTCCTGATCCCAGCTCTGTTCATCTTGGCTTCTTTTAAAAACACAGCAAGCAAGGGTTACTCCAAGCGGAGTCTCCCTTTTTTTCCAAAAATTGTGCCCCACACACACCCACCCCTTCAGTGGCAGCACTTGGGCCCTAGTTGTGCACTTCACAGCTAGATTTGCATCAAGCACATTCAAAAATACGCTCTTCTTAACCGTCCCCAGGATGACACCGGGGTAGGTAGCAAAGTCTTTCCTTATCCCAGCTCTGTTCATCTTGGCTTCTTTTAAAAACACAGCAAGCAAGGGTTACTCCAAGCGGAGTCTCCCTTTTTTTCCAAAAATTGTGCCCCACACACACCCACCCATTCAGTGGCAGCACTTGTGCCCTAGTTGTGCACTTCACAGCTAGATTTGCATCAAGCACATTCCAAATCCACAAGCATTTACTCTCCCCAGGATGACACAGGGGTAGTAAATTCCTTCTGGATCCATGACTTGTTCATTTTGATGAACGTCAGTCTGTCCACATTGTCACTGGATAGACGCGTGTGCTTATCTGTCAGCACACACCCAGCAGCACTGAAGACACGTTCAGAGACAACGCTGGCAGCTGGACACGACAAAATCTCCAAGGCGTAACTGGAAAGCTCTGGCCATTTTTCTAGATTTGAAGCCCAAAAGGAGCAAGGCTCCATTTGCAAAGTCATGGCATCGATGTTCATTTGGAGATACTCCTGTATCATCCTCTCCAGCCGTTGACTATGTGTCAGACTTGTTGTCTCTGGTGGCCTTGCAAAAGAGGGTCTAAAAAGATTATGAAAAGATTCCATAAAATTGCTGTTACCAGCACCAGATACGGTCCTACTGGTACGGGTAGACTGTTGAAGATGACGAGACCGTCTCATGTTTGGCAAGTTACAACTGGGAGATTCCCTCCCTGCACCTGCACGGTTGTTTGGTGGAAAAGCCGAGCTAAGATCGAGTAACAGCTTCTGCTGATACTCCTGCATACGTGCGTCCCTTTCTATGGCTGGAATTATGTCACAAAATTTGGACTTGTACCGGGGATCTAATAGTGTGGCAATCCAGTAGTCATCATCACTTCTAATTTTGACAATACGAGAGTCATGTTGGAGGTAGTGCAACAAGAAGGCACTCATGTGTCTTGCGCAGCCATGCGGACCAAGTCCACGCTGTGTTTGTGGCATAGAGGTGCTACCCGTTATTTCTTCCTCTGACATCTCCCCCCAACCTCTTTCAACTGAAATTTGACCAAGGTCTCCCTCATCCGCTGAGTCTTCCATGTCCATGGACAGTTCGTCCTCCATTTCTTCATGTTCTCCTGCACCTTCCTCAACATTTCGCCTGCTACTATGCGCCCTTGTTGATCCCTGTCCCCCATGGTCCCATGCCTGCTGCGTTGGTGATGATGAACGTCTGGACCTTGGTGATGTTGTTGTCCCTTGCGCATATGAATCCTCCTGTAGTTCCTCCCCTTCCTGTTGTCCCACCCCCTGACTCCGAATAGTGTTTAGCGTGTGCTCCAGCATGTAAATGACTGGAATCGTCATGCTGATAATGGCATTGTCAGCGCTAAACATATTCGTCGCCATGTCGAAACTGTGCAGAAGGGTGCATTGGTCCTTGATCTGAGACCACTCCATCAGGGTGAACTGCCCCACCTCTGCATCTCGTTGGCCCAGGCTATACGTCATGACGTATTGCACCAGGGCTCTGCGGTGCTGCCACAGTCGCTGTAACATGTGGAGAGTTGAATTCCAGCGTGTCGCCACATCGCATTTCAGGCGATGAACCGGCAGGCCGAAAGACTTCTGGAGCGATGCAAGTCGCTCAGCTGCGGCGCTTGAACGGCGGAAGTGAGCAGACAGTTTTCGTGTCCTGTTCAGAAGGCCATCTAGGCCGGGATAGTGTGTTAAAAATTGCTGGACGACAAGGTTCAACACGTGAGCCATACAAGGTACGTGTGTCACCTTGCCCAGGCGAAGGGCCGCACCCAGGTTTGCAGCATTGTCACACACGGCCTTACCAGGCTGCAGGTTGAGTGGAGACAACCATTTATTAAACTCGGACCGCAGAGCTGACCACAACTCCTCAGCTGTGTGACTCTTATTCCCAAGACATGTCAAGCTAAAGACCGCCTGATGCCGTTGCGCTCTGCTGCCAGCATAGTAATGAGGGGTGCGTGATTCCTTCTGCGCAGTGAGAACGCTGGTGGCCTGACCAGGCAGGCTTGGGGCGGAGGTGGAGGACTCAGATGAGGTGGAGGAGGCAGAAGCAGTGGCGGAACTTGGACAGACAGAGGATTGACACACAAGTCGTGGGGACGGCAAGACTTGTGCAGCAGACCCTTCACCATCTATCACCATAGTTACCCAGTGCCCAGTCAGCGACATGTAACGTCCCTGTCCATGCTTACTGGTCCAAGTATCGTTGGTGAAATGCACCCGTTCACACACTGAGTTTCTCAAGGAAGCGGTGATGTTGTGTGCGACATGCTGGTGTAGCGCGGGCACACCTTTCTTAGAGAAGTAGTGGCGACTAGGCATCTGGTACTGGGGCACAGCGACAGACATAAGGTCTCTAAAATCCTGTGTGTCCACTAGGCGGAAAGGCAGCATTTCGGTAGCCAAGAGCTTACAGAGGGATAGAGTCAACCTCTTAGCTTTGTCATGGGTCGCAGGAAGTGGCCTTTTATTTGACCACATCTGAGGGACAGAGATCTGGCTGCTGTGTGTAGACGGTGTTGAGTAGGGTGTCCCTGGAAAAATGCAGGTTTGTGAGGAAAGTGCAGGCGGAGACATGATGTTGCCTTCATCCAACGTTGGTGCTTTCGATGTCTGAGAGAGCTGTACACACTCACTTGTTTCCCCTTCCAAACCAACTGACGACCTACCAAGCAAAGTGCCTGTTGCGGTTACAGTGGTGGAAGTTGTGCGTGGTAAAACAGGTGTGACAGCTGTCCCCACAGTCCTGGAAGATGAAGAGCGCGCGGATGCACTGAAAGGGGCAGGCCGTGGATGGTTCGCTCCGCTAGGCCGCATTGCAGCACAGTGAGCTTCCCACCGGGAACTATGATATTTATTCATGTGACGATTCATGGAAGAAGTTGTCAAACTGCTGAGGTTTTGACCTCTACTAAGAGAACCATGACAAAGTTTACAGATCACATAATTTTGGCGATCTTTTTCTATGTCAAAAAAGGACCAGGCTAGGCAAGGCTTAGAGGCCATGCGACCTGTTGATCCACCCCGAATAATGCTCATAGGCAGAGTGGTGGCTGAGGATGCAGTTGTAGACGTGCTACCAGTGCTCCGACTCTGTCCAGGAAGGCGCAAGGTAACTTCGTCGTCGGTTGCATCCTCCTCCACCGCCTTTGTTGACCTCCTCGAGTGCCTGACTGGGGGTTGACAGTAGGTGGGATCTAGAACTTCATCATCAATTGTTGTGTTTGCACTCCCCTCCCCCTCAGACCGAGCCTCTTCTTGCCCTGACCGAATATTTAAGTTGTCATCCCAATCGGGTATCTGCGTCTCATCTTCATCAGTATGTTCCTCATTGTCTATAACCACAGGTGTTACAGTTTGTGACAAAGGGTCAACATTATGCTCAGAAACTTGGTCCTCACGGCCTGAATCAGAGTCACAAAGGTTCTGGGCATCACTGCAGACCATTTCCTGTTCTGTACTCACTGTAGCTTGGGAGCAGACCTCTGATTCCCAGGATATAGTGTGACTGAACAGCTCTGCAGACTCAGCCATCTCAGTTCCACCATACTTGGCAGGGCTGATGGAGACTTCAGAGCTGGGAGAAAGCAAGCTTGATTGGGATGACAACTCAGAGGACTGGTGTTTTTTGGATGCGGTACTTGAAGTGGCTGAGAGGGCACTTGTTGGACCACTTGAGATCCATTCAAGCATTTTTCTTTTTTGGCCATCATCTACCTTTGTTCCTGTTGTTCGTGTCCGTAAAAAAGGGAGCACATCGGATTGTCCACGGTAAGTAGTAGACATCTTACTTTTGCTGGTAGATGGTCTATCTTCAGCAGATGATAATGGAGCTTTGCCACCTTCCCCACGGACAAACCCTTTTTTTCCTTTTCCACCACGCCTCTTCCCCTTTCCACCAGCATCTGTCATTTTGCCACTCATGTTGATTGCGACAAGATTGTGCACTGAAAATGTGGTAGTAAAAATTGAGAGGTGGTGTAGATTGCAGCGGTGGTCTAGCTTTATTAACAGCAGAATAATAAAGAATAATTATCCCTAACAATGCAACTACGGCCCTTAAACTGGCAGCAGTGTTTGATAGTATAATGGCTTAGTTATAATGAGTTGGAGTGTGCAATGTAGGCAGAGGTGCTGCAAATGTCTTTGCACTAGTGTGACTAGACAACAGTACCAATAGCCACGTTTAGGATGCCACTAGGTACACTGAGTGTTTGCTAGTATAATGGCTTAGTTATAATGAGTTGGAGTGTGCAATGAAGGCAGAGGTGCTGCAAATGTCTTTGCACTAGTGTGACTAGACAACAGTCCAATAGCCACGTTTAGGATGCCACTAGGTACACTGAGTGTTTGCTAGTATAATGGCTTAGTTATAATGAGTTGGAGTGTGCAATGCAGGTAGAGGTGCTGCAAATGTCCTTGCACTAGTGGGACTATAGCAAAGTCCAATAGCCACGTTTAGGATGCCACTAGGTACACTGAGTGTTTGCTAGTATAATGGCTTAGTTATAATGAGTTGGAGTGTGCAATGCAGGCAGAGAGAGGTGCTGCAAATGTCTTTGCACTAGTGTGACTAGACAACAGTCTAATAGCCACGTTTAGGATGCCACTAGGTACACTGAGTGTTTGCTAGTATAATGGCTTAGTTATAATAAGTTGGAGTGTGCAATGCAGGTAGAGGTGCTGCAAATGTCTTTGCACTAGTGTGACTAGACAACAGTCCAATAGCCACGTTTAGGATGCCACTAGGTACACTGAGTGTTTGCTAGTATAATGGATTAGTTATAATGAGTTGGAGTGTGCAATGCAGGTAGAGGTGCTGCAAATGTCTTTGCACTAGTGTGACTAGACAACAGTCCAATAGCCACGTTTAGGATGCCACTAGGTACACTAAGTGTTTGCTAGTATAATGGCTTAGTTATAATGAGTTGGAGTGTGCAATGCAGGCAGAGGTGCTGCAAATGTCTTTGCACTAGTGTGACTAGACAACAGTCCAATAGCCACGTTTAGGATGCCACTAGGTACACTGAGTGTTTGCTAGTATAATGGCTTAGTTATAATGAGTTGGAGTGTGCAATGCAGGCAGAGGTGCTGCAAATGTCTTTGCACTAGTGTGACTAGACAACAGTCCAATAGCCACGTTTAAGATGCCACTAGGTACACTGAGTGTTTGCTAGTATAATGGCTTAGTTATAATGAGTTGGAGTGTGCAATGCAGGCAGAGGTGCTGCAAATGTCTTTGCACTAGTGTGACTAGACAACAGTCCAATAGCCACGTTTAGGATGCCACTAGGTACACTGAGTGTTTGCTAGTATAATGGCTTAGTTATAATGAGTTGGAGTGTGCAATGCAGGCAGAGGTGCTGCAAATGTCTTTGCACTAGTGTGACTAGACAACAGTCCAAAAGCCACGTTTAAGATGCCACTAGGTACACTGAGTGTTTGCTAGTATAATGGCTTAGTTATAATGAGTTGGAGTGTGCAATGCAGGCAGAGGTGCTGCAAATGTCTTTGCACTAGTGTGACTAGACAACAGTCCAATAGCCACGTTTAGGATGCCACTAGGTACACTAAGTGTTTGCTAGTATAATGGCTTAGTTATAATGAGTTGGAGTGTGCAATGCAGGCAGAGGTGCTGCAAATGTCTTTGCACTAGTGTGACTAGACAACAGTCCAATAGCCACGTTTAGGATGCCACTAGGTACACTGAGTGTTTGCTAGTATAATGGCTTAGTTATAATGAGTTGGAGTGTGCAATGCAGGCAGAGGTGCTGCAAATGTCTTTGCACTAGTGTGACTAGACAACAGTCCAATAGCCACGTTTAAGATGCCACTAGGTACACTGAGTGTTTGCTAGTATAATGGCTTAGTTATAATGAGTTGGAGTGTGCAATGCAGGCAGAGGTGCTGCAAATGTCTTTGCACTAGTGTGACTAGACAACAGTCCAATAGCCACGTTTAGGATGCCACTAGGTACACTGAGTGTTTGCTAGTATAATGGCTTAGTTATAATGAGTTGGAGTGTGCAATGCAGGCAGAGGTGCTGCAAATGTCTTTGCACTAGTGTGACTAGACAACAGTCCAAAAGCCACGTTTAAGATGCCACTAGGTACACTGAGTGTTTGCTAGTATAATGGCTTAGTTATAATGAGTTGGAGTGTGCAATGCAGGCAGAGGTGCTGCAAATGTCTTTGCACTAGTGTGACTAGACAACAGTCCAATAGCCACGTTTAGGATGCCACTAGGTACACTGAGTGTTTGCTAGTATAATGGCTTAGTTATAATGAGTTGGAGTGTGCAATGCAGGTAGAGGTGCTGCAAATGTCTTTGCACTAGTGGGACTATAGCAAAGTCCAATAGCCACGTTTAGGATGCCACTAGGTACACTGAGTGTTTGCTAGTATAATGGCTTAGTTATAATGAGTTGGAGTGTGCAATGCAGGCAGAGGTGCTGCAAATGTCTTTGCACTAGTGTGACTAGACAACAGTCCAATAGCCACGTTTAGGATGCCACTAGGTACACTGAGTGTTTGCTAGTATAATGGCTTAGTTATAATGAGTTGGAGTGTGCAATGCAGGTAGAGGTGCTGCAAATGTCTTTGCACTAGTGTGACTAGACAACAGTCCAATAGCCACGTTTAGGATGCCACTAGGTACACTGAGTGTTTGCTAGTATAATGGCTTAGTTATAATGAGTTGGAGTGTGCAATGCAGGCAGAGGTGCTGCAAATGTCTTTGCACTAGTGTGACTAGACAACAGTCCAATAGCCACGTTTAGGATGCCACTAGGTACACTGAGTGTTTGCTAGTATAATGGCTTAGTTATAATGAGTTGGAGTGTGCAATGCAGGTAGAGGTGCTGCAAATGTCTTTGCACTAGTGTGACTAGACAACAGTCCAATAGCCACGTTTAGGATGCCACTAGGTACACTGAGTGTTTGCTAGTATAATGGCTTAGTTATAATGAGTTGGAGTGTGCAATGCAGGTAGGGGTGCTGCAAATGTCTTTGCACTAGTGGGACTATAGCAAAGTCCAATAGCCACGTTTAGGATGCCACTAGGTACACTGAGTGTTTGCTAGTATAAAGGCTTAGTTATAATGAGTTGGAGTGTGCAATGCAGATAGAGGTGCTGCAAATGTCTTTGCACTAGTGGGACTATAGCAAAGTCCAATAGCCACGTTTAGGATGCCACTAGGTACACTGAGTGTTTGCTAGTATAATGGCTTAGTTATAATGAGTTGGAGTGTGCAATGCAGGCAGAGGTGCTGCAAATGTCTTTTCACTAGTGTGACTAGACAACAGTCCAATAGCCACGTTTAAGATGCCACTAGGTACACTTAGTGTTTGCTAGTATAATGGCTTAGTTATAATGAGTTGGAGTGTGCAATGCAGGTAGAGGTGCTGCAAATGTCTTTGCACTAGTGTGACTAGACAACAGTCCAATAGCCACGTTTAGGATGCCACTAGGTACACTGAGTGTTTGCTAGTATAATGGCTTAGTTATAATGAGTTGGAGTGTGCAATGCAGGCAGAGGTGCTGCAAATGTCTTTGCACTAGTGTGACTAGACAACAGTCTAATAGCCACGTTTAGGATGCCACTAGGTACACTGAGTGTTTGCTAGTATAATGGCTTAGTTATAATAAGTTGGAGTGTGCAATGCAGGTAGAGGTGCTGCAAATGTCTTTGCACTAGTGTGACTAGACAACAGTCCAATAGCCACGTTTAGGATGCCACTAGGTACACTGAGTGTTTGCTAGTATAATGGCTTAGTTATAATGAGTTGGAGTGTGCAATGCAGGTAGAGGTGCTGCAAATGTCTTTGCACTAGTGTGACTAGACAACAGTCCAATAGCCACGTTTAGGATGCCACTAGGTACACTAAGTGTTTGCTAGTATAATGGCTTAGTTATAATGAGTTGGAGTGTGCAATGCAGGCAGAGGTGCTGCAAATGTCTTTGCACTAGTGTGACTAGACAACAGTCCAATAGCCACGTTTAGGATGCCACTAGGTACACTGAGTGTTTGCTAGTAAAATGGCTTAGTTATAATGAGTTGGAGTGTGCAATGCAGGCAGAGGTGCTGCAAATGTCTTTGCACTAGTGTGACTAGACAACAGTCCAATAGCCACGTTTAAAATGCCACTAGGTACACTGAGTGTTTGCTAGTATAATGGCTTAGTTATAATGAGTTGGAGTGTGCAATGCAGGTAGAGGTGCTGCAAATGTCTTTGCACTAGTGTGGCTAGACAACAGTCCAATAGCCACGTTTAGGATGCCACTAAGTACACTGAGTGTTTGCTAGTATAATGGCTTAGTTATAATGAGTTGGAGTGTGCAATGCAGGTAGAGGTGCTGCAAATGTCTTTGCACTAGTGGGACTATAGCAAAGTCCAATAGCCACGTTTAGGATGCCACTAGGTACACTGAGTGTTTGCTAGTATAATGGCTTAGTTATAATGAGTTGGAGTGTGCAATGCAGGCAGAGGTGCTGCAAATGTCTTTGCACTAGTGTGACTAGACAACAGTCCAATAGCCACGTTTAGGATGCCACTAGGTACACTGAGTGTTTGCTAGTATAATGGCTTAGTTATAATGAGTTGGAGTGTGCAATGCAGGTAGAGGTGCTGCAAATGTCTTTGCACTAGTGTGACTAGACAACAGTCCAATAGCCACGTTTAGGATGCCACTAGGTACACTGAGTGTTTGCTAGTATAATGGCTTAGTTATAATGAGTTGGAGTGTGCAATGCAGGCAGAGGTGCTGCAAATGTCTTTGCACTAGTGTGACTAGACAACAGTCCAATAGCCACGTTTAGGATGCCACTAGGTACACTGAGTGTTTGCTAGTATAATGGCTTAGTTATAATGAGTTGGAGTGTGCAATGCAGGTAGAGGTGCTGCAAATGTCTTTGCACTAGTGTGACTAGACAACAGTCCAATAGCCACGTTTAGGATGCCACTAGGTACACTGAGTGTTTGCTAGTATAATGGCTTAGTTATAATGAGTTGGAGTGTGCAATGCAGGTAGAGGTGCTGCAAATGTCTTTGCACTAGTGGGACTATAGCAACGTCCAATAGCCACGTTTAGGATGCCACTAGGTACACTGAGTGTTTGCTAGTATAATGGCTTAGTTATAATGAGTTGGAGTGTGCAATGCAGGTAGAGGTGCTGCAAATGTCTTTGCACTAGTGGGAATATAGCAAAGTCCAATAGCCACGTTTAGGATGCCACTAGGTACACTGAGTGTTTGCTAGTATAATGGCTTAGTTATAATGAGTTGGAGTGTGCAATGCAGGCAGAGGTGCTGCAAATGTCTTTGCACTAGTGTGACTAGACAACAGTCCAATAGCCACGTTTAGGATGCCACTAGGTACACTGAGTGTTTGCTAGTATAATGGCTTAGTTATAATGAGTTGGAGTGTGCAATGCAGGTAGAGGTGCTGCAAATGTCTTTGCACTAGTGTGACTAGACAACAGTCCAATAGCCACGTTTAGGATGCCACTAGGTACACTGAGTGTTTGCTAGTATAATGGCTTAGTTATAATGAGTTGGAGTGTGCAATGCAGGTAGGGGTGCTGCAAATGTCTTTGCACTAGTGGGACTATAGCAAAGTCCAATAGCCACGTTTAGGATGCCACTAGGTACACTGAGTGTTTGCTAGTATAATGGCTTAGTTATATTGAGTTGGAGTGTGCAATGCAGGTAGAGGTGCTGCAAATGTCTTTGCACTAGTGGGACTAGACAACAGTCCAATAGCCACGTTTAGGATGCCACTAGGTACACTGAGTGTTTGCTAGTATAATGGCTTAGTTATAATGAGTTGGAGTGTGCAATGCAGGTAGAGGTGCTGCAAATGTCTTTGCACTAGTGTGACTAGACAACAGTCCAATAGCCACGTTTAGGATGCCACTAGGTACACTGAGTGTTTGCTAGTATAATGGCTTAGTTATAATGAGTTGGAGTGTGCAATGCAGGCAGAGGTGCTGCAAATGTCTTTGCACTAGTGTGACTAGACAACAGTCCAATAGCCACGTTTAAGATGCCACTAGGTACACTGAGTGTTTGCTAGTATAATGGCTTAGTTATAATGAGTTGGAGTGTGCAATGCAGGTAGAGGTGCTGCAAATGTCTTTGCACTAGTGTGACTAGACAACAGTCCAATAGCCACGTTTAGGATGCCACTAGGTACACTGAGTGTTTGCTAGTATAATGGCTTAGTTATAATGAGTTGGAGTGTGCAATGCAGGTAGAGGTGCTGCAAATGTCTTTGCACTAGTGGGACTATAGCAAAGTCCAATAGCCACGTTTAGGATGCCACTAGGTACACTGAGTGTTTGCTAGTATAATGGCTTAGTTATAATGAGTTGGAGTGTGCAATGCAGGCAGAGGTGCTGCAAATGTCTTTGCACTAGTGTGACTAGACAACAGTCCAATAGCCACGTTTAGGATGCCACTAGGTACACTGAGTGTTTGCTAGTATAATGGCTTAGTTATAATAAGTTGGAGTGTGCAATGGAGGTAGAAGTGCTGCAAATGTCTTTGCACTAGTGTGACTAGACAACAGTCCAATAGCCACGTTTAGGATGCCACTAGGTACACTGAGTGTTTGCTAGTATAATGGCTTAGTTATAATGAGTTGGAGTGTGCAATGCAGGCAGAGGTGCTGCAAATGTCTTTGCACTAGTGTGACTAGACAACAGTCCAATAGCCACGTTTAGGATGCCACTAGGTACACTGAGTGTTTGCTAGTATAATGGCTTAGTTATAATTAGTTGGAGTGTGCAATGCAGGTAGAGGTGCTGCAAATGTCTTTGCACTAGTGTGACTAGACAACAGTCCAATAGCCACGTTTAGGATGCCACTAGGTACACTGAGTGTTTGCTAGTATAATGGCTTAGTTATAATGAGTTGGAGTGTGCAATGCAGGCAGAGGTGCTGCAAATGTCTTTGCACTAGTGGGACTATAGCAAAGTCCAATAGCCACGTTTAGGATGCCACTAGGTACACTGAGTGTTTGCTAGTATAATGGCTTAGTTATAATGAGTTGGAGTGTGCAATGCAGGCAGAGGTGCTGCAAATGTCTTTTCACTAGTGTGACTAGACAACAGTCCAATAGCCACGTTTAAGATGCCACTAGGTACACTTAGTGTTTGCTAGTATAATGGCTTAGTTATAATGAGTTGGAGTGTGCAATGCAGGTAGAGGTGCTGCAAATGTCTTTGCACTAGTGTGACTAGACAACAGTCCAATAGCCACGTTTAGGATGCCACTAGGTACACTGAGTGTTTGCTAGTATAATGGCTTAGTTATAATGAGTTGGAGTGTGCAATGCAGGCAGAGGTGCTGCAAATGTCTTTGCACTAGTGTGACTAGACAACAGTCTAATAGCCACGTTTAGGATGCCACTAGGTACACTGAGTGTTTGCTAGTATAATGGCTTAGTTATAATAAGTTGGAGTGTGCAATGCAGGTAGAGGTGCTGCAAATGTCTTTGCACTAGTGTGACTAGACAACAGTCCAATAGCCACGTTTAGGATGCCACTAGGTACACTGAGTGTTTGCTAGTATAATGGCTTAGTTATAATGAGTTGGAGTGTGCAATGCAGGTAGAGGTGCTGCAAATGTCTTTGCACTAGTGTGACTAGACAACAGTCCAATAGCCACGTTTAGGATGCCACTAGGTACACTAAGTGTTTGCTAGTATAATGGCTTAGTTATAATGAGTTGGAGTGTGCAATGCAGGCAGAGGTGCTGCAAATGTCTTTGCACTAGTGTGACTAGACAACAGTCCAATAGCCACGTTTAGGATGCCACTAGGTACACTGAGTGTTTGCTAGTAAAATGGCTTAGTTATAATGAGTTGGAGTGTGCAATGCAGGCAGAGGTGCTGCAAATGTCTTTGCACTAGTGTGACTAGACAACAGTCCAATAGCCACGTTTAAAATGCCACTAGGTACACTGAGTGTTTGCTAGTATAATGGCTTAGTTATAATGAGTTGGAGTGTGCAATGCAGGTAGAGGTGCTGCAAATGTCTTTGCACTAGTGTGGCTAGACAACAGTCCAATAGCCACGTTTAGGATGCCACTAAGTACACTGAGTGTTTGCTAGTATAATGGCTTAGTTATAATGAGTTGGAGTGTGCAATGCAGGTAGAGGTGCTGCAAATGTCTTTGCACTAGTGGGACTATAGCAAAGTCCAATAGCCACGTTTAGGATGCCACTAGGTACACTGAGTGTTTGCTAGTATAATGGCTTAGTTATAATGAGTTGGAGTGTGCAATGCAGGCAGAGGTGCTGCAAATGTCTTTGCACTAGTGTGACTAGACAACAGTCCAATAGCCACGTTTAGGATGCCACTAGGTACACTGAGTGTTTGCTAGTATAATGGCTTAGTTATAATGAGTTGGAGTGTGCAATGCAGGTAGAGGTGCTGCAAATGTCTTTGCACTAGTGTGACTAGACAACAGTCCAATAGCCACGTTTAGGATGCCACTAGGTACACTGAGTGTTTGCTAGTATAATGGCTTAGTTATAATGAGTTGGAGTGTGCAATGCAGGCAGAGGTGCTGCAAATGTCTTTGCACTAGTGTGACTAGACAACAGTCCAATAGCCACGTTTAGGATGCCACTAGGTACACTGAGTGTTTGCTAGTATAATGGCTTAGTTATAATGAGTTGGAGTGTGCAATGCAGGTAGAGGTGCTGCAAATGTCTTTGCACTAGTGTGACTAGACAACAGTCCAATAGCCACGTTTAGGATGCCACTAGGTACACTGAGTGTTTGCTAGTATATTGGCTTAGTTATAATGAGTTGGAGTGTGCAATGCAGGTAGAGGTGCTGCAAATGTCTTTGCACTAGTGGGACTATAGCAACGTCCAATAGCCACGTTTAGGATGCCACTAGGTACACTGAGTGTTTGCTAGTATAATGGCTTAGTTATAATGAGTTGGAGTGTGCAATGCAGGTAGAGGTGCTGCAAATGTCTTTGCACTAGTGGGAATATAGCAAAGTCCAATAGCCACGTTTAGGATGCCACTAGGTACACTGAGTGTTTGCTAGTATAATGGCTTAGTTATAATGAGTTGGAGTGTGCAATGCAGGCAGAGGTGCTGCAAATGTCTTTGCACTAGTGTGACTAGACAACAGTCCAATAGCCACGTTTAGGATGCCACTAGGTACACTGAGTGTTTGCTAGTATAATGGCTTAGTTATAATGAGTTGGAGTGTGCAATGCAGGTAGAGGTGCTGCAAATGTCTTTGCACTAGTGTGACTAGACAACAGTCCAATAGCCACGTTTAGGATGCCACTAGGTACACTGAGTGTTTGCTAGTATAATGGCTTAGTTATAATGAGTTGGAGTGTGCAATGCAGGTAGGGGTGCTGCAAATGTCTTTGCACTAGTGGGACTATAGCAAAGTCCAATAGCCACGTTTAGGATGCCACTAGGTACACTGAGTGTTTGCTAGTATAATGGCTTAGTTATATTGAGTTGGAGTGTGCAATGCAGGTAGAGGTGCTGCAAATGTCTTTGCACTAGTGGGACTAGACAACAGTCCAATAGCCACGTTTAGGATGCCACTAGGTACACTGAGTGTTTGCTAGTATAATGGCTTAGTTATAATGAGTTGGAGTGTGCAATGCAGGTAGAGGTGCTGCAAATGTCTTTGCACTAGTGTGACTAGACAACAGTCCAATAGCCACGTTTAGGATGCCACTAGGTACACTGAGTGTTTGCTAGTATAATGGCTTAGTTATAATGAGTTGGAGTGTGCAATGCAGGCAGAGGTGCTGCAAATGTCTTTGCACTAGTGTGACTAGACAACAGTCCAATAGCCACGTTTAAGATGCCACTAGGTACACTGAGTGTTTGCTAGTATAATGGCTTAGTTATAATGAGTTGGAGTGTGCAATGCAGGTAGAGGTGCTGCAAATGTCTTTGCACTAGTGTGACTAGACAACAGTCCAATAGCCACGTTTAGGATGCCACTAGGTACACTGAGTGTTTGCTAGTATAATGGCTTAGTTATAATGAGTTGGAGTGTGCAATGCAGGTAGAGGTGCTGCAAATGTCTTTGCACTAGTGGGACTATAGCAAAGTCCAATAGCCACGTTTAGGATGCCACTAGGTACACTGAGTGTTTGCTAGTATAATGGCTTAGTTATAATGAGTTGGAGTGTGCAATGCAGGCAGAGGTGCTGCAAATGTCTTTGCACTAGTGTGACTAGACAACAGTCCAATAGCCACGTTTAGGATGCCACTAGGTACACTGAGTGTTTGCTAGTATAATGGCTTAGTTATAATAAGTTGGAGTGTGCAATGGAGGTAGAAGTGCTGCAAATGTCTTTGCACTAGTGTGACTAGACAACAGTCCAATAGCCACGTTTAGGATGCCACTAGGTACACTGAGTGTTTGCTAGTATAATGGCTTAGTTATAATGAGTTGGAGTGTGCAATGCAGGCAGAGGTGCTGCAAATGTCTTTGCACTAGTGTGACTAGACAACAGTCCAATAGCCACGTTTAGGATGCCACTAGGTACACTGAGTGTTTGCTAGTATAATGGCTTAGTTATAATTAGTTGGAGTGTGCAATGCAGGTAGAGGTGCTGCAAATGTCTTTGCACTAGTGTGACTAGACAACAGTCCAATAGCCACGTTTAGGATGCCACTAGGTACACTGAGTGTTTGCTAGTATAATGGCTTAGTTATAATGAGTTGGAGTGTGCAATGCAGGCAGAGGTGCTGCAAATGTCTTTGCACTAGTGTGACTAGACAACAGTCTAATAGCCACGTTTAGGATGCCACTAGGTACACTGAGTGTTTGCTAGTATAATGGCTTAGTTATAATAAGTTGGAGTGTGCAATGCAGGTAGAGGTGCTGCAAATGTCTTTGCACTAGTGTGACTAGACAACAGTCCAATAGCCACGTTTAGGATGCCACTAGGTACACTGAGTGTTTGCTAGTATAATGGCTTAGTTATAATGAGTTGGAGTGTGCAATGCAGGTAGAGGTGCTGCAAATGTCTTTGCACTAGTGTGACTAGACAACAGTCCAATAGCCACGTTTAGGATGCCACTAGGTACACTGAGTGTTTGCTAGTATAATGGCTTAGTTATAATGAGTTGGAGTGTGCAATGCAGGTAGAGGTGCTGCAAATGTCTTTGCACTAGTGGGACTATAGCAACGTCCAATAGCCACGTTTAGGATGCCACTAGGTACACTGAGTGTTTGCTAGTATAATGGCTTAGTTATAATGAGTTGGAGTGTGCAATGCAGGTAGAGGTGCTGCAAATGTCTTTGCACTAGTGGGAATATAGCAAAGTCCAATAGCCACGTTTAGGATGCCACTAGGTACACTGAGTGTTTGCTAGTATAATGGCTTAGTTATAATGAGTTGGAGTGTGCAATGCAGGCAGAGGTGCTGCAAATGTCTTTGCACTAGTGTGACTAGACAACAGTCCAATAGCCACGTTTAGGATGCCACTAGGTACACTGAGTGTTTGCTAGTATAATGGCTTAGTTATAATGAGTTGGAGTGTGCAATGCAGGTAGAGGTGCTGCAAATGTCTTTGCACTAGTGTGACTAGACAACAGTCCAATAGCCACGTTTAGGATGCCACTAGGTACACTGAGTGTTTGCTAGTATAATGGCTTAGTTATAATGAGTTGGAGTGTGCAATGCAGGTAGGGGTGCTGCAAATGTCTTTGCACTAGTGGGACTATAGCAAAGTCCAATAGCCACGTTTAGGATGCCACTAGGTACACTGAGTGTTTGCTAGTATAATGGCTTAGTTATATTGAGTTGGAGTGTGCAATGCAGGTAGAGGTGCTGCAAATGTCTTTGCACTAGTGGGACTAGACAACAGTCCAATAGCCACGTTTAGGATGCCACTAGGTACACTGAGTGTTTGCTAGTATAATGGCTTAGTTATAATGAGTTGGAGTGTGCAATGCAGGTAGAGGTGCTGCAAATGTCTTTGCACTAGTGTGACTAGACAACAGTCCAATAGCCACGTTTAGGATGCCACTAGGTACACTGAGTGTTTGCTAGTATAATGGCTTAGTTATAATGAGTTGGAGTGTGCAATGCAGGCAGAGGTGCTGCAAATGTCTTTGCACTAGTGTGACTAGACAACAGTCCAATAGCCACGTTTAAGATGCCACTAGGTACACTGAGTGTTTGCTAGTATAATGGCTTAGTTATAATGAGTTGGAGTGTGCAATGCAGGTAGAGGTGCTGCAAATGTCTTTGCACTAGTGTGACTAGACAACAGTCCAATAGCCACGTTTAGGATGCCACTAGGTACACTGAGTGTTTGCTAGTATAATGGCTTAGTTATAATGAGTTGGAGTGTGCAATGCAGGTAGAGGTGCTGCAAATGTCTTTGCACTAGTGGGACTATAGCAAAGTCCAATAGCCACGTTTAGGATGCCACTAGGTACACTGAGTGTTTGCTAGTATAATGGCTTAGTTATAATGAGTTGGAGTGTGCAATGCAGGCAGAGGTGCTGCAAATGTCTTTGCACTAGTGTGACTAGACAACAGTCCAATAGCCACGTTTAGGATGCCACTAGGTACACTGAGTGTTTGCTAGTATAATGGCTTAGTTATAATAAGTTGGAGTGTGCAATGGAGGTAGAAGTGCTGCAAATGTCTTTGCACTAGTGTGACTAGACAACAGTCCAATAGCCACGTTTAGGATGCCACTAGGTACACTGAGTGTTTGCTAGTATAATGGCTTAGTTATAATGAGTTGGAGTGTGCAATGCAGGCAGAGGTGCTGCAAATGTCTTTGCACTAGTGTGACTAGACAACAGTCCAATAGCCACGTTTAGGATGCCACTAGGTACACTGAGTGTTTGCTAGTATAATGGCTTAGTTATAATTAGTTGGAGTGTGCAATGCAGGTAGAGGTGCTGCAAATGTCTTTGCACTAGTGTGACTAGACAACAGTCCAATAGCCACGTTTAGGATGCCACTAGGTACACTGAGTGTTTGCTAGTATAATGGCTTAGTTATAATGAGTTGGAGTGTGCAATGCAGGCAGAGGTGCTGCAAATGTCTTTGCACTAGTGTGACTAGACAACAGTCTAATAGCCACGTTTAGGATGCCACTAGGTACACTGAGTGTTTGCTAGTATAATGGCTTAGTTATAATAAGTTGGAGTGTGCAATGCAGGTAGAGGTGCTGCAAATGTCTTTGCACTAGTGTGACTAGACAACAGTCCAATAGCCACGTTTAGGATGCCACTAGATACACTGAGTGTTTGCTAGTATAATGGCTTAGTTATAATGAGTTGGAGTGTGCAATGCAGGTAGAGGTGCTGCAAATGTCTTTGCACTAGTGTGACTAGACAACAGTCCAATAGCCACGTTTAGGATGCCACTAGGTACACTAAGTGTTTGCTAGTATAATGGCTTAGTTATAATGAGTTGGAGTGTGCAATGCAGGCAGAGGTGCTGCAAATTTCTTTGCACTAGTGTGACTAGACAACAGTCCAATAGCCACGTTTAGGATGCCACTAGGTACACTGAGTGTTTGCTAGTATAATGGCTTAGTTATAATGAGTTGGAGTGTGCAATGCAGGTAGGGGTGCTGCAAATGTCTTTGCACTAGTGGGACTATAGCAAAGTCCAATAGCCACGTTTAGGATGCCACTAGGTACACTGAGTGTTTGCTAGTATAATGGCTTAGTTATATTGAGTTGGAGTGTGCAATGCAGGTAGAGGTGCTGCAAATGTCTTTGCACTAGTGGGACTAGGCAACAGTCCAATAGCCACGTTTAGGATGCCACTAGGTACACTGAGTGTTTGCTAGTATAATGGCTTAGTTATAATGAGTTGGAGTGTGCAATGCAGGTAGAGGTGCTGCAAATGTCTTTGCACTAGTGTGACTAGACAACAGTCCAATAGCCACGTTTAGGATGCCACTAGGTACACTGAGTGTTTGCTAGTATAATGGCTTAGTTATAATGAGTTGGAGTGTGCAATGCAGGCAGAGGTGCTGCAAATGTCTTTGCACTAGTGTGACTAGACAACAGTCCAATAGCCACGTTTAAGATGCCACTAGGTACACTGAGTGTTTGCTAGTATAATGGCTTAGTTATAATGAGTTGGAGTGTGCAATACAGGTAGAGGTGCTGCAAATGTCTTTGCACTAGTGTGACTAGACAACAGTCCAATAGCCACGTTTAGGATGCCACTAGGTACACTGAGTGTTTGCTAGTATAATGGCTTAGTTATAATGAGTTGGAGTGTGCAATGCAGGTAGAGGTGCTGCAAATGTCTTTGCACTAGTGGGACTATAGCAAAGTCCAATAGCCACGTTTAGGATGCCACTAGGTACACTGAGTGTTTGCTAGTATAATGGCTTAGTTATAATGAGTTGGAGTGTGCAATGCAGGCAGAGGTGCTGCAAATGTCTTTGCACTAGTGTGACTAGACAACAGTCCAATAGCCACGTTTAGGATGCCACTAGGTACACTGAGTGTTTGCTAGTATAATGGCTTAGTTATAATAAGTTGGAGTGTGCAATGGAGGTAGAAGTGCTGCAAATGTCTTTGCACTAGTGTGACTAGACAACAGTCCAATAGCCACGTTTAGGATGCCACTAGGTACACTGAGTGTTTGCTAGTATAATGGCTTAGTTATAATGAGTTGGAGTGTGCAATGCAGGCAGAGGTGCTGCAAATGTCTTTGCACTAGTGTGACTAGACAACAGTCCAATAGCCACGTTTAGGATGCCACTAGGTACACTGAGTGTTTGCTAGTATAATGGCTTAGTTATAATTAGTTGGAGTGTGCAATGCAGGTAGAGGTGCTGCAAATGTCTTTGCACTAGTGTGACTAGACAACAGTCCAATAGCCACGTTTAGGATGCCACTAGGTACACTGAGTGTTTGCTAGTATAATGGCTTAGTTATAATGAGTTGGAGTGTGCAATGCAGGCAGAGGTGCTGCAAATGTCTTTGCACTAGTGTGACTAGACAACAGTCTAATAGCCACGTTTAGGATGCCACTAGGTACACTGAGTGTTTGCTAGTATAATGGCTTAGTTATAATAAGTTGGAGTGTGCAATGCAGGTAGAGGTGCTGCAAATGTCTTTGCACTAGTGTGACTAGACAACAGTCCAATAGCCACGTTTAGGATGCCACTAGATACACTGAGTGTTTGCTAGTATAATGGCTTAGTTATAATGAGTTGGAGTGTGCAATGCAGGTAGAGGTGCTGCAAATGTCTTTGCACTAGTGTGACTAGACAACAGTCCAATAGCCACGTTTAGGATGCCACTAGGTACACTAAGTGTTTGCTAGTATAATGGCTTAGTTATAATGAGTTGGAGTGTGCAATGCAGGCAGAGGTGCTGCAAATTTCTTTGCACTAGTGTGACTAGACAACAGTCCAATAGCCACGTTTAGGATGCCACTAGGTACACTGAGTGTTTGCTAGTAAAATGGCTTAGTTATAATAAGTTGGAGTGTGCAATGCAGGCAGAGGTGCTGCAAATGTCTTTGCACTAGTGTGACTAGACAACAGTCCAATAGCCACGTTTAAAATGCCACTAGGTACACTGAGTGTTTGCTAGTATAATGGCTTAGTTATAATGAGTTGGAGTGTGCAATGCAGGTAGAGGTGCTGCAAATGTCTTTGCACTAGTGTGGCTAGACAACAGTCCAATAGCCACGTTTAGGATGCCACTAGGTACACTGAGTGTTTGCTAGTATAATGGCTTAGTTATAATGAGTTGGAGTGTGCAATGCAGGTAGAGGTGCTGCAAATGTCTTTGCACTAGTGGGACTATAGCAAAGTCCAATAGCCACGTTTAGGATGCCACTAGGTACACTGAGTGTTTGCTAGTATAATGGCTTAGTTATAATGAGTTGGAGTGTGCAATGCAGGCAGAGGTGCTGCAAATGTCTTTGCACTAGTGTGACTAGACAACAGTCCAATAGCCACGTTTAGGATGCCACTAGGTACACTGAGTGTTTGCTAGTATAATGGCTTAGTTATAATGAGTTGGAGTGTGCAATGCAGGTAGAGGTGCTGCAAATGTCTTTGCACTAGTGTGACTAGACAACAGTCCAATAGCCACGTTTAGGATGCCACTAGGTACACTGAGTGTTTGCTAGTATAATGGCTTAGTTATAATGAGTTGGAGTGTGCAATGCAGGCAGAGGTGCTGCAAATGTCTTTGCACTAGTGTGACTAGACAACAGTCCAATAGCCACGTTTAGGATGCCACTAGGTACACTGAGTGTTTGCTAGTATAATGGCTTAGTTATAATGAGTTGGAGTGTGCAATGCAGGTAGAGGTGCTGCAAATGTCTTTGCACTAGTGTGACTAGACAACAGTCCAATAGCCACGTTTAGGATGCCACTAGGTACACTGAGTGTTTGCTAGTATAATGGCTTAGTTATAATGAGTTGGAGTGTGCAATGCAGGTAGAGGTGCTGCAAATGTCTTTGCACTAGTGGGACTATAGCAACGTCCAATAGCCACGTTTAGGATGCCACTAGGTACACTGAGTGTTTGCTAGTATAATGGCTTAGTTATAATGAGTTGGAGTGTGCAATGCAGGTAGAGGTGCTGCAAATTTCTTTGCACTAGTGGGAATATAGCAAAGTCCAATAGCCACGTTTAGGATGCCACTAGGTACACTGAGTGTTTGCTAGTATAATGGCTTAGTTATAATGAGTTGGAGTGTGCAATGCAGGCAGAGGTGCTGCAAATGTCTTTGCACTAGTGTGACTAGACAACAGTCCAATAGCCACGTTTAGGATGCCACTAGGTACACTGAGTGTTTGCTAGTATAATGGCTTAGTTATAATGAGTTGGAGTGTGCAATGCAGGTAGAGGTGCTGCAAATGTCTTTGCACTAGTGTGACTAGACAACAGTCCAATAGCCACGTTTAGGATGCCACTAGGTACACTGAGTGTTTGCTAGTATAATGGCTTAGTTATAATGAGTTGGAGTGTGCAATGCAGGTAGGGGTGCTGCAAATGTCTTTGCACTAGTGTGGCTAGACAACAGTCCAATAGCCACGTTTAGGATGCCACTAGGTACACTGAGTGTTTGCTAGTATAATGGCTTAGTTATAATGAGTTGGAGTGTGCAATGCAGGTAGAGGTGCTGCAAATGTCTTTGCACTAGTGGGAATATAGCAAAGTCCAATAGCCACGTTTAGGATGCCACTAGGTACACTGAGTGTTTGCTAGTATAATGGCTTAGTTATAATGAGTTGGAGTGTGCAATGCAGGCAGAGGTGCTGCAAATGTCTTTGCACTAGTGTGACTAGACAACAGTCCAATAGCCACGTTTAGGATGCCACTAGGTACACTGAGTGTTTGCTAGTATAATGGCTTAGTTATAATGAGTTGGAGTGTGCAATGCAGGTAGAGGTGCTGCAAATGTCTTTGCACTAGTGTGACTAGACAACAGTCCAATAGCCACGTTTAGGATGCCACTAGGTACACTGAGTGTTTGCTAGTATAATGGCTTAGTTATAATGAGTTGGAGTGTGCAATGCAGGTAGGGGTGCTGCAAATGTCTTTGCACTAGTGGGACTATTGCAAAGTCCAATAGCCACGTTTAGGATGCCACTAGGTACACTGAGTGTTTGCTAGTATAATGGCTTAGTTATATTGAGTTGGAGTGTGCAATGCAGGTAGAGGTGCTGCAAATGTCTTTGCACTAGTGTGACTAGACAACAGTCCAATAGCCACGTTTAGGATGCCACTAGGTACACTGAGTGTTTGCTAGTATAATGGCTTAGTTATAATGAGTTGGAGTGTGCAATGCAGGTAGAGGTGCTGCAAATGTCTTTGCACTAGTGTGACTAGACAACAGTCCAATAGCCACGTTTAGGATGCCACTAGGTACACTGAGTGTTTGCTAGTATAATGGCTTAGTTATAATGAGTTGGAGTGTGCAATGCAGGTAGAGGTGCTGCAAATGTCTTTGCACTAGTGGGACTATAGCAAAGTCCAATAGCCACGTTTAGGATGCCACTAGGTACACTGAGTGTTTGCTAGTATAATGGCTTAGTTATAATGAGTTGGAGTGTGCAATGCAGGCAGAGGTGCTGCAAATGTCTTTGCACTAGTGTGACTAGACAACAGTCCAATAGCCACGTTTAGGATGCCACTAGGTACATTGAGTGTTTGCTAGTATAATGGCTTAGTTATAATAAGTTGGAGTGTGCAATGGAGGTAGAAGTGCTGCAAATGTCTTTGCACTAGTGTGACTAGACAACAGTCCAATAGCCACGTTTAGGATGCCACTAGGTACACTGAGTGTTTGCTAGTATAATGGCTTAGTTATAATAAGTTGGAGTGTGCAATGCAGGTAGAGGTGCTGCAAATGTCTTTGCACTAGTGTGACTAGACAACAGTCCAATAGCCACGTTTAGGATGCCACTAGGTACACTGAGTGTTTGCTAGTATAATGGCTTAGTTATAATGAGTTGGAGTGTGCAATGCAGGCAGAGGTGCTGCAAATGTCTTTGCACTAGTGTGACTAGACAACAGTCCAATAGCCACGTTTAGGATGCCACTAGGTACACTGAGTGTTTGCTAGTATAATGGCTTAGTTATAATGAGTTGGAGTGTGCAATGCAGGTAGAGGTGCTGCAAATGTCTTTGCACTAGTGTGACTAGACAACAGTCCAATAGCCACGTTTAGGATGCCACTAGGTACACTGAGTGTTTGCTAGTATAATGGCTTAGTTATAATGAGTTGGAGTGTGCAATGCAGGTAGGGGTGCTGCAAATGTCTTTGCACTAGTGGGACTATAGCAAAGTCCAATAGCCACGTTTAGGATGCCACTAGGTACACTGAGTGTTTGCTAGTATAATGGCTTAGTTATAATGAGTTGGAGTGTGCAATGCAGGTGGAGGTGCTGCAAATGTCTTTGCACTAGTGGGACTATAGCAAAGTCCAATAGCCACGTTTAGGATGCCACTAGGTACACTGAGTGTTTGCTAGTATAATGGCTTAGTTATAATGAGTTGGAGTGTGCAATGCAGGCAGAGGTGCTGCAAATGTCTTTGCACTAGTGTGACTAGACAACAGTCCAATAGCCACGTTTAGGATGCCACTAGGTACACTGAGTGTTTGCTAGTATAATGGCTTAGTTATAATGAGTTGGAGTGTGCAATGCAGGTAGAGGTGCTGCAAATGTCTTTGCACTAGTGTGACTAGAAAACAGTCCAATAGCCACGTTTAGGATGCCACTAGGTACACTGAGTGTTTGCTAGTATAATGGCTTAGTTATAATAAGTTGGAGTGTGCAATGCAGGTAGAAGTGCTGCAAATGTCCTTGCACTAGTGTGACTAGACAACAGTCCAATAGCCACGTTTAAGATGCCACTAGGGACACTGAGTGTTTGCTAGTATAATGGCTTAGTTATAATGAGTTGGAGTGTGCAATGCAGGTAGAGGTGCTGCAAATGTCTTTGCACTAGTGTGACTAGACAACAGTCCAATAGCCACGTTTAGGATGCCACTAGGTACACTGAGTGTTTGCTAGTATAATGGCTTAGTTATAATAAGTTGGAGTGTGCAATGCAGGCAGAGGTGCTGCAAATGTCTTTGCACTAGTGGGACTAGACAACAGTCCAATAGCCACGTTTAGGATGCCACTAGGTACACTGAGTGTTTGCTAGTATAATGGCTTAGTTATAATGAGTTGGAGTGTGCAATGCAGGCAGAGGTGCTGCAAATGTCTTTGCACTAATGTGACTAGACAACAGTCCAATAGCCACGTTTAAGATGCCACTAGGGACACTGAGTGTTTGCTAGTATAATGGCTTAGTTATAATGAGTTGGAGTGTGCAATGCAGGTAGAGGTGCTGCAAATGTCTTTGCACTAGTGTGACTAGACAACAGTCCAATAGCCACGTTTAGGATGCCACTAGGTACACTGAGTGTTTGCTAGTATAATGGCTTAGTTATAATGAGTTGGAGTGTGCAATGCAGGTAGAGGTGCTGCAAATGTCTTTGCACTAGTGGGACTATAGCAAAGTCCAATAGCCACGTTTAGGATGCCACTAGGTACACTGAGTGTTTGCTAGCATAATGGCTTAGTTATAATGAGTTGGAGTGTGCAATGCAGGTCGAGGTGCTGCAAATGTCTTTGCACTAGTGGGACTATAGCAAAGTCCAATAGCCACGTTTAGGATGCCACTAGGTACACTGAGTGTATGCTAGTATAATGGCTTAGTTATAATGAGTTGGAGTGTGCAATGCAGGTAGAGGTGCTGCAAATGTCTTTGCACTAGTGGGACTATAGCAAAGTCCAATAACCACGTTTAGGATGCCACTAGGTACACTGAGTGTTTGCTAGTATAATGGCTTAGTTATAATGAGTTGGAGTGTGCAATGCAGGTAGAGGTGCTGCAAATGTCTTTGCACTAGTGGGACTATAGCAACGTCCAATAGCCACGTTTAGGATGCCACTAGGTACACTGAGTGTTTGCTAGTATAATGGCTTAGTTATAATGAGTTGGAGTGTGCAATGCAGGTAGAGGTGCTGCAAATGTCTTTGCACTAGTGGGAATATAGCAAAGTCCAATAGCCACGTTTAGGATGCCACTAGGTACACTGAGTGTTTGCTAGTATAATGGCTTAGTTATAATGAGTTGGAGTGTGCAATGCAGGCAGAGGTGCTGCAAATGTCTTTGCACTAGTGTGACTAGACAACAGTCCAATAGCCACGTTTAGGATGCCACTAGGTACACTGAGTGTTTGCTAGTATAATGGCTTAGTTATAATGAGTTGGAGTGTGCAATGCAGGTAGAGGTGCTGCAAATGTCTTTGCACTAGTGTGACTAGACAACAGTCCAATAGCCACGTTTAGGATGCCACTAGGTACACTGAGTGTTTGCTAGTATAATGGCTTAGTTATAATGAGTTGGAGTGTGCAATGCAGGTAGGGGTGCTGCAAATGTCTTTGCACTAGTGGGACTATTGCAAAGTCCAATAGCCACGTTTAGGATGCCACTAGGTACACTGAGTGTTTGCTAGTATAATGGCTTAGTTATATTGAGTTGGAGTGTGCAATGCAGGTAGAGGTGCTGCAAATGTCTTTGCACTAGTGGGACTAGACAACAGTCCAATAGCCACGTTTAGGATGCCACTAGGTACACTGAGTGTTTGCTAGTATAATGGCTTAGTTATAATGAGTTGGAGTGTGCAATGCAGGTAGAGGTGCTGCAAATGTCTTTGCACTAGTGTGACTAGACAACAGTCCAATAGCCACGTTTAGGATGCCACTAGGTACACTGAGTGTTTGCTAGTATAATGGCTTAGTTATAATGAGTTGGAGTGTGCAATGCAGGCAGAGGTGCTGCAAATGTCTTTGCACTAGTGTGACTAGACAACAGTCCAATAGCCACGTTTAAGATGCCACTAGGTACACTGAGTGTTTGCTAGTATAATGGCTTAGTTATAATGAGTTGGAGTGTGCAATGCAGGTAGAGGTGCTGCAAATGTCTTTGCACTAGTGTGACTAGACAACAGTCCAATAGCCACGTTTAGGATGCCACTAGGTACACTGAGTGTTTGCTAGTATAATGGCTTAGTTATAATGAGTTGGAGTGTGCAATGCAGGTAGAGGTGCTGCAAATGTCTTTGCACTAGTGGGACTATAGCAAAGTCCAATAGCCACGTTTAGGATGCCACTAGGTACACTGAGTGTTTGCTAGTATAATGGCTTAGTTATAATGAGTTGGAGTGTGCAATGCAGGCAGAGGTGCTGCAAATGTCTTTGCACTAGTGTGACTAGACAACAGTCCAATAGTCACGTTTAGGATGCCACTAGGTACACTGAGTGTTTGCTAGTATAATGGCTTAGTTATAATAAGTTGGAGTGTGCAATGGAGGTAGAAGTGCTGCAAATGTCTTTGCACTAGTGTGACTAGACAACAGTCCAATAGCCACGTTTAGGATGCCACTAGGTACACTGAGTGTTTGCTAGTATAATGGCTTAGTTATAATAAGTTGGAGTGTGCAATGCAGGTAGAGGTGCTGCAAATGTCTTTGCACTAGTGTGACTAGACAACAGTCCAATAGCCACGTTTAGGATGCCACTAGGTACACTGAGTGTTTGCTAGTATAATGGCTTAGTTATAATGAGTTGGAGTGTGCAATGCAGGCAGAGGTGCTGCAAATGTCTTTGCACTAGTGTGACTAGACAACAGTCCAATAGCCACGTTTAGGATGCCACTAGGTACACTGAGTGTTTGCTAGTATAATGGCTTAGTTATAATGAGTTGGAGTGTGCAATGCAGGTAGAGGTGCTGCAAATGTCTTTGCACTAGTGTGACTAGACAACAGTCCAATAGCCACGTTTAGGATGCCACTAGGTACACTGAGTGTTTGCTAGTATAATGGCTTAGTTATAATGAGTTGGAGTGTGCAATGCAGGTAGGGGTGCTGCAAATGTCTTTGCACTAGTGGGACTATAGCAAAGTCCAATAGCCACGTTTAGGATGCCACTAGGTACACTGAGTGTTTGCTAGTATAATGGCTTAGTTATAATGAGTTGGAGTGTGCAATGCAGGTGGAGGTGCTGCAAATGTCTTTGCACTAGTGGGACTATAGCAAAGTCCAATAGCCACGTTTAGGATGCCACTAGGTACACTGAGTGTTTGCTAGTATAATGGCTTAGTTATAATGAGTTGGAGTGTGCAATGCAGGCAGAGGTGCTGCAAATGTCTTTGCACTAGTGTGACTAGACAACAGTCCAATAGCCACGTTTAGGATGCCACTAGGTACACTGAGTGTTTGCTAGTATAATGGCTTAGTTATAATGAGTTGGAGTGTGCAATGCAGGTAGAGGTGCTGCAAATGTCTTTGCACTAGTGTGACTAGAAAACAGTCCAATAGCCACGTTTAGGATGCCACTAGGTACACTGAGTGTTTGCTAGTATAATGGCTTAGTTATAATAAGTTGGAGTGTGCAATGCAGGTAGAAGTGCTGCAAATGTCCTTGCACTAGTGTGACTAGACAACAGTCCAATAGCCACGTTTAGGATGCCACTAGGTACACTGAGTGTTTGCTAGTATAATGGCTTAGTTATAATAAGTTGGAGTGTGCAATGCAGGCAGAGGTGCTGCAAATGTCTTTGCACTAGTGGGACTAGACAACAGTCCAATAGCCACGTTTAGGATGCCACTAGGTACACTGAGTGTTTGCTAGTATAATGGCTTAGTTATAATGAGTTGGAGTGTGCAATGCAGGCAGAGGTGCTGCAAATGTCTTTGCACTAATGTGACTAGACAACAGTCCAATAGCCACGTTTAAGATGCCACTAGGGACACTGAGTGTTTGCTAGTATAATGGCTTAGTTATAATGAGTTGGAGTGTGCAATGCAGGTAGAGGTGCTGCAAATGTCTTTGCACTAGTGTGACTAGACAACAGTCCAATAGCCACGTTTAGGATGCCACTAGGTACACTGAGTGTTTGCTAGTATAATGGCTTAGTTATAATGAGTTGGAGTGTGCAATGCAGGTAGAGGTGCTGCAAATGTCTTTGCACTAGTGGGACTATAGCAAAGTCCAATAGCCACGTTTAGGATGCCACTAGGTACACTGAGTGTTTGCTAGCATAATGGCTTAGTTATAATGAGTTGGAGTGTGCAATGCAGGTCGAGGTGCTGCAAATGTCTTTGCACTAGTGGGACTATAGCAAAGTCCAATAGCCACGTTTAGGATGCCACTAGGTACACTGAGTGTATGCTAGTATAATGGCTTAGTTATAATGAGTTGGAGTGTGCAATGCAGGCAGAGGTGCTGCAAATGTCTTTGCACTAGTGTGACTAGACAACAGTCCAATAGCCACGTTTAGGATGCCACTAGGTACACTGAGTGTTTGCTAGTATAATGGCTTAGTTATAATGAGTTGGAGTGTGCAATGCAGGTAGAGGTGCTGCAAATGTCTTTGCACTAGTGGGACTATAGCAAAGTCCAATAACCACGTTTAGGATGCCACTAGGTACACTGAGTGTTTGCTAGTATAATGGCTTAGTTATAATAAGTTGGAGTGTGCAATGCAGGTACTGGTGCTGCAAATGTCTTTGCACTAGTGTGACTAGACAACAGTCCAATAGCCACGTTTAGGATGCCACTAGGTACACTGAGTGTTTGCTAGTATAATGGCTTAGTTATAATGAGTTGGAGTGTGCAATGCAGGCAGAGGTGCTGCAAATGTCTTTGCACTAGTGTGACTAGACAACAGTCCAATAGCCACGTTTAGGATGCCACTAGGTACACTGAGTGTTTGCTAGTATAATGGCTTAGTTATAATGAGTTGGAGTGTGCAATGCAGGTAGGGGTGCTGCAAATGTCTTTGCACTAGTGGGACTATAGCAAAGTCCAATAGCCACGTTTAGGATGCCACTAGGTACACTGAGTGTTTGCTAGTATAATGGCTTAGTTATAATGAGTTGGAGTGTGCAATGCAGGTGGAGGTGCTGCAAATGTCTTTGCACTAGTGGGACTATAGCAAAGTCCAATAGCCACGTTTAGGATGCCACTAGGTACACTGAGTGTTTGCTAGTATAATGGCTTAGTTATAATGAGTTGCAGTGTGCAATGCAGGCAGAGGTGCTGCAAATGTCTTTGCACTAGTGTGACTAGACAACAGTCCAATAGCCACGTTTAGGATGCCACTAGGTACACTGAGTGTTTGCTAGTATAATGGCTTAGTTATAATGAGTTGGAGTGTGCAATGCAGGTAGAGGTGCTGCAAATGTCTTTGCACTAGTGTGACTAGAAAACAGTCCAATAGCCACGTTTAGGATGCCACTAGGTACACTGAGTGTTTGCTAGTATAATGGCTTAGTTATAATAAGTTGGAGTGTGCAATGCAGGTAGAAGTGCTGCAAATGTCCTTGCACTAGTGTGACTAGACAACAGTCCAATAGCCACGTTTAGGATGCCACTAGGTACACTGAGTGTTTGCTAGTATAATGGCTTAGTTATAATAAGTTGGAGTGTGCAATGCAGGCAGAGGTGCTGCAAATGTCTTTGCACTAGTGTGACTAGAAAACAGTCCAATAGCCACGTTTAGGATGCCACTAGGTACACTGAGTGTTTGCTAGTATAATGGCTTAGTTATAATAAGTTGGAGTGTGCAATGCAGGTAGAAGTGCTGCAAATGTCCTTGCACTAGTGTGACTAGACAACAGTCCAATAGCCACGTTTAGGATGCCACTAGGTACACTGAGTGTTTGCTAGTATAATGGCTTAGTTATAATAAGTTGGAGTGTGCAATGCAGGCAGAGGTGCTGCAAATGTCTTTGCACTAGTGGGACTAGACAACAGTCCAATAGCCACGTTTAGGATGCCACTAGGTACACTGAGTGTTTGCTAGTATAATGGCTTAGTTATAATGAGTTGGAGTGTGCAATGCAGGCAGAGGTGCTGCAAATGTCTTTGCACTAATGTGACTAGACAACAGTCCAATAGCCACGTTTAAGATGCCACTAGGGACACTGAGTGTTTGCTAGTATAATGGCTTAGTTATAATGAGTTGGAGTGTGCAATGCAGGTAGAGGTGCTGCAAATGTCTTTGCACTAGTGTGACTAGACAACAGTCCAATAGCCACGTTTAGGATGCCACTAGGTACACTGAGTGTTTGCTAGTATAATGGCTTAGTTATAATGAGTTGGAGTGTGCAATGCAGGTAGAGGTGCTGCAAATGTCTTTGCACTAGTGGGACTATAGCAAAGTCCAATAGCCACGTTTAGGATGCCACTAGGTACACTGAGTGTTTGCTAGCATAATGGCTTAGTTATAATGAGTTGGAGTGTGCAATGCAGGTCGAGGTGCTGCAAATGTCTTTGCACTAGTGGGACTATAGCAAAGTCCAATAGCCACGTTTAGGATGCCACTAGGTACACTGAGTGTATGCTAGTATAATGGCTTAGTTATAATGAGTTGGAGTGTGCAATGCAGGCAGAGGTGCTGCAAATGTCTTTGCACTAGTGTGACTAGACAACAGTCCAATAGCCACGTTTAGGATGCCACTAGGTACACTGAGTGTTTGCTAGTATAATGGCTTAGTTATAATGAGTTGGAGTGTGCAATGCAGGTAGAGGTGCTGCAAATGTCTTTGCACTAGTGGGACTATAGCAAAGTCCAATAACCACGTTTAGGATGCCACTAGGTACACTGAGTGTTTGCTAGTATAATGGCTTAGTTATAATAAGTTGGAGTGTGCAATGCAGGTACTGGTGCTGCAAATGTCTTTGCACTAGTGTGACTAGACAACAGTCCAATAGCCACGTTTAGGATGCCACTAGGTACACTGAGTGTTTGCTAGTATAATGGCTTAGTTATAATGAGTTGGAGTGTGCAATGCAGGCAGAGGTGCTGCAAATGTCTTTGCACTAGTGTGACTAGACAACAGTCCAATAGCCACGTTTAGGATGCCACTAGGTACACTGAGTGTTTGCTAGTATAATGGCTTAGTTATAATGAGTTGGAGTGTGCAATGCAGGTAGAGGTGCTGCAAATGTCTTTGCACTAGTGTGACTAGACAACAGTCCAATAGCCACGTTTAGGATGCCACTAGGTACACTGAGTGTTTGCTAGTATAATGGCTTAGTTATAATGAGTTGGAGTGTGCAATGCAGGTAGGGGTGCTGCAAATGTCTTTGCACTAGTGGGACTATAGCAAAGTCCAATAGCCACGTTTAGGATGCCACTAGGTACACTGAGTGTTTGCTAGTATAATGGCTTAGTTATAATGAGTTGGAGTGTGCAATGCAGGTGGAGGTGCTGCAAATGTCTTTGCACTAGTGGGACTATAGCAAAGTCCAATAGCCACGTTTAGGATGCCACTAGGTACACTGAGTGTTTGCTAGTATAATGGCTTAGTTATAATGAGTTGCAGTGTGCAATGCAGGCAGAGGTGCTGCAAATGTCTTTGCACTAGTGTGACTAGACAACAGTCCAATAGCCACGTTTAGGATGCCACTAGGTACACTGAGTGTTTGCTAGTATAATGGCTTAGTTATAATGAGTTGGAGTGTGCAATGCAGGTAGAGGTGCTGCAAATGTCTTTGCACTAGTGTGACTAGAAAACAGTCCAATAGCCACGTTTAGGATGCCACTAGGTACACTGAGTGTTTGCTAGTATAAAGGCTTAGTTATAATAAGTTGGAGTGTGCAATGCAGGTAGAAGTGCTGCAAATGTCCTTGCACTAGTGTGACTAGACAACAGTCCAATAGCCACGTTTAGGATGCCACTAGGTACACTGAGTGTTTGCTAGTATAATGGCTTAGTTATAATAAGTTGGAGTGTGCAATGCAGGCAGAGGTGCTGCAAATGTCTTTGCACTAGTGGGACTAGACCACAGTCCAATAGCCACGTTTAGGATGCCACTAGGTACACTGAGTGTTTGCTAGTATAATGGCTTAGTTATAATGAGTTGGAGTGTGCAATGCAGGCAGAGGTGCTGCAAATGTCTTTGCACTAATGTGACTAGACAACAGTCCAATAGCCACGTTTAAGATGCCACTAGGGACACTGAGTGTTTGCTAGTATAATGGCTTAGTTATAATGAGTTGGAGTGTGCAATGCAGGTAGAGGTGCTGCAAATGTCTTTGCACTAGTGTGACTAGACAACAGTCCAATAGCCACGTTTAGGATGCCACTAGGTACACTGAGTGTTTGCTAGTATAATGGCTTAGTTATAATGAGTTGGAGTGTGCAATGCAGGTAGAGGTGCTGCAAATGTCTTTGCACTAGTGGGACTATAGCAAAGTCCAATAGCCACGTTTAGGATGCCACTAGGTACACTGAGTGTTTGCTAGCATAATGGCTTAGTTATAATGAGTTGGAGTGTGCAATGCAGGTCGA
The DNA here is from genome assembly GCF_048569485.1 of Anomaloglossus baeobatrachus. NCBI lineage: Eukaryota > Metazoa > Chordata > Amphibia > Anura > Aromobatidae > Anomaloglossus > Anomaloglossus baeobatrachus. The sequence goes on from NC_134363.1 coordinate 65,957,980, forward strand.
GGTGCTGCAAATGTCTTTGCACTAGTGGGACTATAGCAAAGTCCAATAGCCACGTTTAGGATGCCACTAGGTACACTGAGTGTATGCTAGTATAATGGCTTAGTTATAATGAGTTGGAGTGTGCAATGCAGGCAGAGGTGCTGCAAATGTCTTTGCACTAGTGTGACTAGACAACAGTCCAATAGCCACGTTTAGGATGCCACTAGGTACACTGAGTGTTTGCTAGTATAATGGCTTAGTTATAATGAGTTGGAGTGTGCAATGCAGGTAGAGGTGCTGCAAATGTCTTTGCACTAGTGGGACTATAGCAAAGTCCAATAACCACGTTTAGGATGCCACTAGGTACACTGAGTGTTTGCTAGTATAATGACTTAGTTATAATGAGTTAGAGTGTGCAATGCAGGCAGAGGTGCTGCAAATGTCTTTGCACTAGTGTGACTAGACAACAGTCCAATAGCCACGTTTAAGATGCCACTAGGTACACTGAGTGTTTGCTAGTATAATGGCTTAGTTATAATGAGTTGGAGTGTGCAATGCAGGTAGAGGTGCTGCAAATGTCTTTGCACTAGTGTGACTAGACAACAATCCAATAGCCACGTTTAGGATGCCACTAGGTACACTGAGTGTTTGCTAGTATAATGGCTTAGTTATAATGAGTTGGAGTGTGCAATGCAGGTAGAGGTGCTGCAAATGTCTTTGCACTAGTGTGACTAGACAACAGTCCAATAGCCACGTTTAGGATGCCACTAGGTACACTGACTGTTTGCTAGTATAATGGCTTAGTTATAATGAGTTGGAGTGTGCAATGCAGGTAGAGGTGCTGCAAATGTCTTTGCACTAGTGGGACTATAGCAAAGTCCAATAGCCACGTTTAGGATGCCACTAGGTACACTGAGTGTTTGCTAGTATAATGGCTTAGTTATAATGAGTTGGAGTGTGCAATGCAGGTAGAGGTGCTGCAAATGTCTTTGCACTAGTGTGACTAGACAACAGTCCAATAGCCACGTTTAGGATGCCACTAGGTACACTGAGTGTTTGCTAGTATAATAGCTTAGTTATAATGAGTTGGAGTGTGCAATGCAGGCAGAGGTGCTGCAAATGTCTTTGCACTAGTGTGACTAGACAACAGTCCAATAGCCACGTTTAGGAAGCCACTAGGTACACTGAGTGTTTGCTAGTATAATGGCTTAGTTATAATGAGTTGGAGTGTGCAATGCAGGTAGAGGTGCTGCAAATGTCTTTGCACTAGTGTGACTAGACAACAGTCCAATAGCCACGTTTAGGATGCCACTAGGTACACTGAGTGTTTGCTAGTATAATGGCTTAGTTATAATGAGTTGGAGTGTGCAATGCAGGTAGAGGTGCTGCAAATGTCTTTGCACTAGTGGGACTATAGCAAAGTCCAATAGCCACGTTTAGGATGCCACTAGGTACACTGAGTGTTTGCTAGTATAATGGCTTAGTTATAATGAGTTGGAGTGTGCAATGCAGGTAGAGGTGCTGCAAATGTCTTTGCACTAGTGGGACTACAGCAAAGTCCAATAGCCACGTTTAGGATGCCACTAGGTAGACTGAGTGTTTGCTAGTATAATGGCTTAGTTATATAGAGTTGGAGTGTGCAATGCAGGTAGAGGTGCTGCAAATGTCTTTGCACTAGTGGGACTATAGCAAAGTCCAATAGCCACGTTTAGGATGCCACTAGGTACACTGAGTGTTTGCTAGTATAATGGCTTAGTTATAATGAGTTGGAGTGTGCAATGCAGGCAGAGGTGCTGCAAATGTCTTTGCACTAGTGTGACTAGACAACAGTCCAATAGCCACGTTTAGGATGCCACTAGGTACACTGAGTGTTTGCTAGTATAATGGCTTAGTTATAATGAGTTGGAGTGTGCAATGCAGGCAGAGGTGCTGCAAATATCTTTGCACTAGTGTGACTAGACAACAGTCCAATAGCCACGTTTAGGATGCCACTAGGTACACTGAGTGTTTGTTAGTATAATCGCTTAGTTATAATGAGTTGGAGTGTGCAATGCAGGCAGAGGTGCTGCAAATGTCTTTGCACTAGTGGGACTAGAGCAAAGTCCAATAGCCACGTTTAGGATGCCACTAGGTACACTGAGTGTTTGCTAGTATAATGGCTTAGTTATAATGAGTTGGAGTGTGCAATGCAGGCAGAGGTGCTGCAAATGTCTTTGCACTAGTGTGACTAGACAACAGTCCAATAGCCACGTTTAGGATGCCACTAGGTACACTGAGTGTTTGCTAGTATAATGGCTTAGTTATAATGAGTTGGAGTGTGCAATGCAGGTAGAGGTGCTGCAAATGTCTTTGCACTAGTGTGACTAGACAACAGTCCAATAGCCACGTTTAGGATGCCACTAGGTACACTGAGTGTTTGCTAGTATAATGGCTTAATTATAATGAGTTGGAGTGTGCAATGCAGGTAGAGGTGCTGCAAATGTCTTTGCACTAGTGTGACTAGACAACAGTCCAATAGCCACGTTTAGGATGCCACTAGGTACACTGAGTGTTTGCTAGTATAATGGCTTAGTTATAATGAGTTGGAGTGTGCAATGCAGGCAGAGGTGCTGCAAATGTGTTTGCACTAGTGTGACTAGACAACAGTCCAATAGCCACGTTTAGGATGCCACTAGGTACACTGAGTGTTTGCTAGTATAATGGCTTAGTTATAATGAGTTGGAGTGTGCAATGCAGGCAGAGGTGCTGCAAATGTCTTTGCACTAGTGTGACTAGACAACAGTCCAATAGCCACGTTTAGGATGCCACTAGGTACACTGAGTGTTTGCTAGTATAATGGCTTAGTTATAATAAGTTGGAGTGTGCAATGCAGGTAGAGGTGCTGCAAATGTCTTTGCACTAGTGTGACTAGACAACAGTCCAATAGCCACGTTTAGGATGCCACTAGGTACACTGAGTGTTTGCTAGTATAATGGCTTAGTTATAATGAGTTGGAGTGTGCAATGCAGGCAGAGGTGCTGCAAATGTCTTTGCACTAGTGTGACTAGACAACAGTCCAATAGCCACGTTTAGGATGCCACTAGGTACACTGAGTGTTTGCTAGTATAATGGCTTAGTTATAATGAGTTGGAGTGTGCAATGCAGGTAGAGGTGCTGCAAATGTCATTGCACTAGTGTGACTAGACAACAGTCCAATAGCCACGTTTAGGATGCCACTAGGTACACTGAGTGTTTGCTAGTATAATGGCTTAGTTATAATTAGAGTTGAGCGCGGTTCGTGGTTCGTGGTTCTCCAGTTCGCGGCTCGAGTGATTTTGGGGCATGTTCTAGATCGAACTAGAACTCGAGCTTTTTGCAAAAGCTCGGTAGTTCTAGAAACGTTCGAGAACGGTTCTAGCAGCCAAAAAACAGCTAAATCATAGCTTGGTTTCTGCTGTAATAGTGTAAGTCACTCTGTGAATCACACTATTATGACATTTCAGTGTATAGTGTGCGTAAACAGCGCCTTCAGATCACTGCTGTTTCTATAATGGCGATCGCCATTTTTTTTTTTTTTTTTCTTGTCTTCCTTCCCTAAGCGCGCGCGTCTTGTGGGGCGGGCCAGCATGTCAGCCAATCCCAGACACACACACAGCTAAGTGGACTTTGAGCCAGAGAAGCAACGGCATGTGTGATAGGATCTGCATGTCACATGTCCCTGCATTATAAAACCGGACATTTTCTTCACGGACGCCATTATCTGCCTTCTGCGTCTTTGGTGTCAGACATCACTGTCGCAGCTCCGTCTTCCTGAGTCCTATAGCCGATACAGCTGTATGCGCTGCATACACAGCGTTAGACAGCTTAGGGAGAGCACTTTATAGCAGTCCTTTTAAGGGCTCCAACCGGCAGGGTCAGAGAGCCATAGGTGACAGGTCCTGCAAACAGCAACAGCGTCTGTGTAGCCCAGGTCAGGGATTTCCTACCTGCATTTCACCATTAGGAGGGAATAGAAAGGCAGTCTTCCATTCCTCTACCCAGAGCACCACAATCCTGCCACTGTACCCTCTTGTCCTCTGCACACTCCAACTGATAACTAAGCCATTATACTAGCAAACACTCAGTGTACCTAGTGGCATCCTATACGTGGCTATTGGACTTTGCTATAGTCCCACTAGTGCAAAGACATTTGCAGAGCGCGTCTGCCTGCGTTGCACACTACAACTCATTCTAACCAAGCCATTATACTAGCAAACACTCAGTGTACCTAGTGGCATCCTATACGTGGCTATTGGACTTTGCTATAGTCCCACTAGTGCAAAGACATTTGCAGAGCGCGTCTGCCTGCGTTGCACACTACAACTCATTCTAACCAAGCCATTATACTAGCAAACACTCAGTGTACCTAGTGGCATCCTATACGTGGCTATTGGACTTTGCTATAGTCCCACTAGTGCAAAGACATTTGCAGAGCGCGTCTGCCTGCGTTGCACACTACAACTCATTCTAACCAAGCCATTATACTAGCAAACACTCAGTGTACCTAGTGGCATCCTATACGTGGCTATTGGACTTTGCTATAGTCCCACTAGTGCAAAGACATTTGCAGAGCGCGTCTGCCTGCGTTGCACACTACAACTCATTCTAACCAAGCCATTATACTAGCAAACACTCAGTGTACCTAGTGGCATCCTATACGTGGCTATTGGACTTTGCTATAGTCCCACTAGTGCAAAGACATTTGCAGAGCGCGTCTGCCTGCGTTGCACACTACAACTCATTCTAACCAAGCCATTATACTAGCAAACACTCAGTGTACCTAGTGGCATCCTATACGTGGCTATTGGACTTTGCTATAGTCCCACTAGTGCAAAGACATTTGCAGAGCGCGTCTGCCTGCGTTGCACACTACAACTCATTCTAACCAAGCCATTATACTAGCAAACACTCAGTGTACCTAGTGGCATCCTATACGTGGCTATTGGACTTTGCTATAGTCCCACTAGTGCAAAGACATTTGCAGAGCGCGTCTGCCTGCGTTGCACACTACAACTCATTCTAACCAAGCCATTATACTAGCAAACACTCAGTGTACCTAGTGGCATCCTATACGTGGCTATTGGACTTTGCTATAGTCCCACTAGTGCAAAGACATTTGCAGAGCGCGTCTGCCTGCGTTGCACACTACAACTCATTCTAACCAAGCCATTATACTAGCAAACACTCAGTGTACCTAGTGGCATCCTATACGTGGCTATTGGACTTTGCTATAGTCCCACTAGTGCAAAGACATTTGCAGAGCGCGTCTGCCTGCGTTGCACACTACAACTCATTCTAACCAAGCCATTATACTAGCAAACACTCAGTGTACCTAGTGGCATCCTATACGTGGCTATTGGACTTTGCTATAGTCCCACTAGTGCAAAGACATTTGCAGAGCGCGTCTGCCTGCGTTGCACACTACAACTCATTCTAACCAAGCCATTATACTAGCAAACACTCAGTGTACCTAGTGGCATCCTATACGTGGCTATTGGACTTTGCTATAGTCCCACTAGTGCAAAGACATTTGCAGAGCGCGTCTGCCTGCGTTGCACACTACAACTCATTCTAACCAAGCCATTATACTAGCAAACACTCAGTGTACCTAGTGGCATCCTATACGTGGCTATTGGACTTTGCTATAGTCCCACTAGTGCAAAGACATTTGCAGAGCGCGTCTGCCTGCGTTGCACACTACAACTCATTCTAACCAAGCCATTATACTAGCAAACACTCAGTGTACCTAGTGGCATCCTATACGTGGCTATTGGACTTTGCTATAGTCCCACTAGTGCAAAGACATTTGCAGAGCGCGTCTGCCTGCGTTGCACACTACAACTCATTCTAACCAAGCCATTATACTAGCAAACACTCAGTGTACCTAGTGGCATCCTATACGTGGCTATTGGACTTTGCTATAGTCCCACTAGTGCAAAGACATTTGCAGAGCGCGTCTGCCTGCGTTGCACACTACAACTCATTCTAACCAAGCCATTATACTAGCAAACACTCAGTGTACCTAGTGGCATCCTATACGTGGCTATTGGACTTTGCTATAGTCCCACTAGTGCAAAGACATTTGCAGAGCGCGTCTGCCTGCGTTGCACACTACAACTCATTCTAACCAAGCCATTATACTAGCAAACACTCAGTGTACCTAGTGGCATCCTATACGTGGCTATTGGACTTTGCTATAGTCCCACTAGTGCAAAGACATTTGCAGAGCGCGTCTGCCTGCGTTGCACACTACAACTCATTCTAACCAAGCCATTATACTAGCAAACACTCAGTGTACCTAGTGGCATCCTATACGTGGCTATTGGACTTTGCTATAGTCCCACTAGTGCAAAGACATTTGCAGAGCGCGTCTGCCTGCGTTGCACACTACAACTCATTCTAACCAAGCCATTATACTAGCAAACACTCAGTGTACCTAGTGGCATCCTATACGTGGCTATTGGACTTTGCTATAGTCCCACTAGTGCAAAGACATTTGCAGAGCGCGTCTGCCTGCGTTGCACACTACAACTCATTCTAACTAAGTTGCATTGTCAGGGATATTTATTCTTTATTATTCTGCTGTTAATAAAGCTAGACCACCACTGCAATCTTCACCACCTCTCAATTTTTACTACCACATTTTCAGTCCACAATCTTGTCGCAATCAACATGAGTGGCAAAATGACAGATGCTGGTGGAAAGGGGAAGAGGCGTGGTGGAAAAGGCAAAAAAGGTTTTGTCCGTGGGGAAGGTGGCAAAGCTCCATTATCATCTGCTGAAGATAGACCATCTACCAGCAAAAGTAAGATGTCTACTACTTACCGTGGACAATCCGATGTGCTCCCTTTGTTACGGACACGAACAACAGGAACAAAGGTAGATGATGGGCAAAAAAGGAAAATGCTTGAATGGATCTCAAGTGGTCCAACAAGTGCCCTCTCTGCCACTTCAAGTACCGCATCCAAAAAACACCAGTCCTCTGAGTTGTCATCCCAATCAAACTTGCTTTCTCCCAGCTCTGAAGTCTCCATCAGCCCTGCACAGTATGGTGGAACTGAGATGGCTGAGTCTGCAGAGCTGTTCAGTCACACTATAGCCTGGGAATCAGAGGTCTGCTCCCAAGCTACAGTGAGTACAGAACAGGAAATGGTCTGCAGTGATGCCCAGAACCTTTGTGACTCAGATTCAGGCCGTGAGGACCAAGTTTCTGAGCATAATGTTGACCCTTTGTCACAAACTGTAACACCTGTGGTTATAGACAATGAGGAACATACTGATGAAGATGAGACGCAGATACCCGATTGGGATGACAACTTAAATATTCCGTCAGGGCAAGAAGAGGCTCGGTCTGAGGGGGAGGGGAGTGCAAACACAACAATTGATGATGACGTTCTAGATCCCACCTACTGTCAACCCCCAGTCAGGCACTCGAGGAGGTCAACAGAGGCGGTGGAGGAGGATGCAACCGACGACGAAGTTACCTTGCGCCTTCCTGGACAGAGTCGGAGCACTGGTAGCACGTCTACAACTGCATCCTCAGCCACCACTCTGCCTATGAGCATTATTCGGGGTGGATCAACAGGTCGCATGGCCTCTAAGCCTTGCCTAGCCTGGTCCTTTTTTCACATCGAAAAAGATCGCCCAACTCATGTGATATGTAACATTTGTCATGATTCTCTTAGTAGAGGTCAAAAGCTCAGCAGTTTGACAACTTCTTCCATGAATCGTCACATGAATAAATATCATAAGTCCCGGTGGGAAGCTCACCGTGCTGCAATGCGGCCTAGCGGAGCGAACCATCCACCGCCCGCCCCTTCCACTGCATCCGCGCGCTCTTCATCTTCTAGGACTGTGGGGACAGCTGCCACACCTGTTTTTCCACGCAAAACTTCCACCACTGTAACCGCAACAGGCAGTTTGCTTGTAAGGTCGTCAGTTGGTTTGGAAGGGGAAACAAGTGAGTGTGTACAGCTCTCTCAGACATCGATAGCACCAACGTTGGATGAAGGCAACATCATGTCTCCGCCTGCACTTTCCTCACAAACCTGCATTTTTCAAGGGACACCCTACTCAACACCGTCTACACACAGCAGCCAGATCTCTGTCCCTCAGATGTGGTCAAATAAAAGGCCACTTCCTCCGACCCATGACAAAGCTAAGAGGTTGACTCTATCCCTCTGTAAGCTGTTGGCTACCGAAATGCTGCCTTTCCGCCTAGTGGACACACAGGATTTTAGAGACCTTATGTCTGTCGCTGTGCCCCAGTACCAGATGCCTAGTCGCCACTACTTCTCTAAGAAAGGTGTGCCCGCGCTACACCAGCATGTCGCACACAACATCACCGCTTCCTTGAGAAACTCTGTGTGTGAACGGGTGCATTTCACCACCGATACTTGGACCAGTAAGCATGGACAGGGACGTTACATGTCGCTGACTGGGCACTGGGTAACTATGGTGATAGATGGTGAAGGGTCTGCTGCACAAGTCTTGCCGTCCCCACGACTTGTGTGTCAATCCTCTGTCTGTCCAAGTTCCGCCACTGCTTCTGCATCCTCCACCTCATCTGGGTCCTCCACCTCCGCCCCAAGCCTGCCTGGTCAGGCCACCAGCGTTCTCACTGCGCAGAAGGAATCACGCACCCCTCATTACTATGCTGGCAGCAGAGCGCAACGGCATCAGGCGGTCTTTAGCTTGACATGTCTTGGTAATAAGAGTCACACAGCTGAGGAGTTGTGGTCAGCTTTGCGGTCCGAGTTTAATAAATGGTTGTCTCCACTCAAACTGCAGCCTGGTAAGGCCGTGTGCGACAATGCTGCAAACCTGGGTGCGGCACTTCGCCTGGGCAAGGTGACACACGTACCTTGTATGGCTCACGTGTTGAACCTTGTCGTGCAGCAATTTTTAACACACTATCCCGGCCTAGATGGCCTTCTGAACAGGGCACGAAAACTGTCAGCTCACTTCCGCCGTTCAAGCGCCGCAGCAGAGCGACTTGCATCGCTCCAGAAGTCTTTCGGCCTGCCGGTTCATCGCCTGAAATGCGATGTGGCGACACGCTGGAATTCAACTCTCCACATGTTACAGCGACTGTGGCAGCACCGCAGAGCCCTGGTGCAATACGTCATGACGTATAGCCTGGGCCAACGAGATGCAGAGGTGGGGCAGATCACCCTGATGGAGTGGTCTCAGATCAAGGACCTATGCACCCTTCTGCACAGTTTCGACATGGCGACGAATATGTTTAGCTCTGACAATGCCATTATCAGCATGACGATTCCAGTCATTTACATGCTGGAGCACACGCTAAACACTATTCGGAGTCAGGGGGTGGGACAACATGAAGGGGAGGAACTACAGGAGGATTCATATGCGCAAGGGACAACAACATCACGAAGGTCCAGACGTTCATCATCACCAACGCAGCAGGCATGGGACCATGGGGGACAGGGATCGACAAGGGCGCATAGTAGCAGGCGAAATGTTGAGCAAGGTGCAGGAGAACATGAAGAAATGGAGGACGAACTGTCCATGGACATGGAAGACTCAGCGGATGAGGGAGACCTTGGTCAAATTTCAGTTGAAAGAGGTTGGGGTCAGATGTCAGAGGAAGAAAGAACGGGTAGCACCTCTATGCCACAAACACAGCATGGACTTGGTCCGCATGGCTGCGCAAGACACATGAGTGCCTTTTTGTTGCACTACCTCCAACATGACAGTCGTATTGTCAAAATTAGAAGTGATGATGACTACTGGATTGCCACACTATTAGATCCCCGGTACAAGTCCAAATTTTGTGACATAATTCCAGCCATAGAAAGGGACGCACGTATGCAGGAGTATCAGCAGAAGCTGTTACTAGATCTTAGCTCGGCTTTTCCACCAAACAACCGTGCAGGTGCAGGGAGTGAATCTCCCAGTTGTAACTTGACAAACATGGGACGGTCTCGTCATCTTCAACAGTCTACCCGTACCAGTAGGACCTTTTCTGGTGCCGGTAACAGCAATTTTATGGAATCTTTTCATAATTTTTTTAGACCCTCTTTTGCAAGGCCACCAGAGACAACAAGTCTGACACATAGTCAACGGCTGGAGAGGATGATACAGGAGTATCTCCAAATGAACATCGATGCCATGACTGTGCAACTGGAGCCTTGCTCCTTTTGGGCTTCAAACCTACAAAAATGGCCAGAGCTCGCAACTTACGCCTTGGAGATTTTGTCGTGTCCAGCTGCCAGCGTTGTCTCTGAACGTGTATTCAGTGCTGCTGGGTGTGTGCTGACAGATAAGCGCACGCGTCTGTCCAGTGACAATGTGGACAGACTGACGTTCATCAAAATGAACAAGTCATGGATCCAGAAGGAATTTACTACCCCTGTGTCATCCTGGGGAGAGTAAATGCTTGTGGATTTGGAATGTGCTTGATGCAAATCAAAACATCCTGTTTGCAACTAGGGCCCAAGTGCTGCCACTGATGGGGTGGGTGTCTGTGTGGCCCAATTTTTGGAAAAAAGGGAGACTCCGCTTGGAGTAACCCTTGCTTGCTGTGTTTTTAAAAGAAGCCAAGATGAACAGAGCTGGGATCAGGAAAGACTTTGCTACCTACCCCGGTGTCATCCTGGGGACGGCTAAGAATAGCGTATTTTTGAATGTGCTTGATGCAAATCAAAACATCCTGTTTGCAACTAGGGCCCAAGTGCTGCCACTGATGGGGTGGGTGTCTGTGTGGCCCAATTTTTGGAAAAAAGGGAGACTCCGCTTGGAGTAACCCTTGCTTGCTGTGTTTTTAAAAGAAGCCAAGATGAACAGAGCTGGGATCAGGAAAGACTTTGCTACCTACCCCGGTGTCATCCTGTGGACGGCTAAGAATAGCGTATTTTTGAATGTGCTTGATGCAAATCAAAACATCCTGTTTGCAACTAGGGCCCAAGTGCTGCCACTGATGGGGTGGGTGTCTGTGTGGCCCAATTTTTGGAAAAAAGGGAGACTCCGCTTGGAGTAACCCTTGCTTGCTGTGTTTTTAAAAGAAGCCAAGATGAACAGAGCTGGGATCAGGAAAGACTTTGCTACCTACCCCGGTGTCATCCTGGGGACGGTTAAGAATAGCGTATTTTTGAATGTGCTTGATGCAAATCTAGCTGTGAAGTGTACAACTGGGGCACAACTGCTGCCACTGAAGGGGTGGGTGTGTGTGGGGCCCAATTTTTGGAAAAAAGGGAGACTCCGCTTGGAGTAACCCTTGCTTGCTGTGTTTTTAAAAGAAGCCAAGATGAACAGAGCTGGGATCAGGAAAGACTTTGCTACCTACCCCGGTGTCATCCTGGGGACGGCTAAGAATAGCGTATTTTTGAATGTGCTTGATGCAAATCAAAACATCCTGTTTGCAACTAGGGCCCAAGTGCTGCCACTGATGTGGTGGGTGTCTGTGTGGCCCAATTTTTGGAAAAAAGGGAGACTCCGCTTGGAGTAACCCTTGCTTGCTGTGTTTTTAAAAGAAGCCAAGATGAACAGAGCTGGGATCAGGAAAGACTTTGCTACCTACCCCGGTGTCATCCTGGGGACGGATAAGAATGGCGTATTTTTGAATGTGCTTGATGCAAATCTAGCTGTGAAGTGTACAACTGGGGCACAACTGCTGCCACTGAATGGGTGGGTGTGTGTGGGGCCCAATTTTTGGAAAAAAGGGGAGACTCCGCTTGGAGTAACCCTTGCTTACATTGTTTTTAAAAGAAGCCAAGATGAACAAGTCATGGGTCAGCAAAGACTTTGCTACCTACCCCAGTGTCATCCTGGGGACGGCTAAGAATAGCGTATTTTTGAATGTGCTTGATGCAAATCAAAACATCCTGTTTGCAACTAGGGCCCAAGTGCTGCCACTGATGGGGTGGGTGTCTGTGTGGCCCAATTTTTGGAAAAAAGGGAGACTCCGCTTGGAGTAACCCTTGCTTGCTGTGTTTTTAAAAGAAGCCAAGATGAACAGAGCTGGGATCAGGAAAGACTTTGCTACCTACCCCGGTGTCATCCTGTGGACGGCTAAGAATAGCGTATTTTTGAATGTGCTTGATGCAAATCAAAACATCCTGTTTGCAACTAGGGCCCAAGTGCTGCCACTGATGGGGTGGGTGTCTGTGTGGCCCAATTTTTGGAAAAAAGGGAGACTCCGCTTGGAGTAACCCTTGCTTACATTGTTTTTAAAAGAAGCCAAGATGAACAAGTCATGGGTCAGCAAAGACTTTGCTACCTACCCCGGTGTCATCCTGGGGACGGCTAAGAATAGCGTATTTTTGAATGTGCTTGATGCAAATCAAAACATCCTGTTTGCAACTAGGGCCCAAGTGCTGCCACTGATGGGGTGGGTGTCTGTGTGGCCCAATTTTTGGAAAAAAGGGAGACTCCGCTTGGAGTAACCCTTGCTTGCTGTGTTTTTAAAAGAAGCCAAGATGAACAGAGCTGGGATCAGGAAAGACTTTGCTACCTACCCCGGTGTCATCCTGTGGACGGCTAAGAATAGCGTATTTTTGAATGTGCTTGATGCAAATCAAAACATCCTGTTTGCAACTAGGGCCCAAGTGCTGCCACTGATGGGGTGGGTGTCTGTGTGGCCCAATTTTTGGAAAAAAGGGAGACTCCGCTTGGAGTAACCCTTGCTTGCTGTGTTTTTAAAAGAAGCCAAGATGAACAGAGCTGGGATCAGGAAAGACTTTGCTACCTACCCCGGTGTCATCCTGGGGACGGCTAAGAATAGCGTATTTTTGAATGTGCTTGATGCAAATCAAAACATCCTGTTTGCAACTAGGGCCCAAGTGCTGCCACTGATGGGGTGGGTGTCTGTGTGGCCCAATTTTTGGAAAAAAGGGAGACTCCGCTTGGAGTAACCCTTGCTTACATTGTTTTTAAAAGAAGCCAAGATGAACAAGTCATGGGTCAGCAAAGACTTTGCTACCTACCCCGGTGTCATCCTGGGGACGGCTAAGAATAGCGTATTTTTGAATGTGCTTGATGCAAATCAAAACATCCTGTTTGCAACTAGGGCCCAAGTGCTGCCACTGATGTGGTGGGTGTCTGTGTGGCCCAATTTTTGGAAAAAAGGGAGACTCCGCTTGGAGTAACCCTTGCTTGCTGTGTTTTTAAAAGAAGCCAAGATGAACAGAGCTGGGATCAGGAAAGACTTTGCTACCTACCCCGGTGTCATCCTGGGGACGGTTAAGAATAGCGTATTTTTGAATGTGCTTGATGCAAATCTAGCTGTGAAGTGTACAACTGGGGCACAACTGCTGCCACTGAAGGGGTGGGTGTGTGTGGGGCCCAATTTTTGGAAAAAAGGGAGACTCCGCTTGGAGTAACCCTTGCTTGCTGTGTTTTTAAAAGAAGCCAAGATGAACAGAGCTGGGATCAGGAAAGACTTTGCTACCTACCCCGGTGTCATCCTGGGGACGGATAAGAATGGCGTATTTTTGAATGTGCTTGATGCAAATCTAGCTGTGAAGTGTACAACTGGGGCACAACTGCTGCCACTGAAGGGGTGGGTGTGTGGGGCCCAATTTTTGGAAAAAAGGGAGACTCCGCTTGGAGTCACCTTGCGGTGTTTTACATGACTTTAGAAGGGCGTGCCATGCCTATATCTGTGTGTCCTCCTCTTTTTCCTTGTCCAGCTGTTTTGTTTTCGCATGAGTACATGTCCTTGTCACTTTCCCATGTGTTTGTGTTGTGTTGTGAGTTGTTTGTCACCTTTTGGACACCTTTGAGGGTGTTTTCTAGGTGTTTTACTGTGTTTGTGATTGCCTGCCATTGTTTCCTATGGGCTCGAGTTCGGTTCGTCGAACGTTCGACGAGCCGAACTCGAGCCAGACCCCCCGTTCGGCGAACCGCCTCGAGCCGAACCGGGACCGGTTCGCTCATCTCTAGTTATAATGAGTTGGAGTGTGCAATGCAGGTAGGGGTGCTGCAAATATCTTTGCACTAGCGGGACTATAGCAAAGTCCAATAGCCACGTTTAGGATGCCACTAGGTACACTGAGTGTTTGCTAGTATAATGGCTTAGTTATATTGAGTTGGAGTGTGCAATGCAGGTAGAGGTGCTGCAAATGTCTTTGCACTAGTGGGACTATAGCAAAGTCCAATAGCCACGTCTAGGATGCCACTAGGTACACTGAGTGTTTGCTTGTATAATGGCTTAGTTATAATGAGTTGGAGTGTGCAATGCATGCAGAGGTGCTGCAAATGTCTTTGCACTAGTGTGACTAGACAACAGTCCAATAGCCACGTTTAGGATGCCACTAGGTACACTGAGTGTTTGCTAGTATAATGGCTTAGTTATAATGAGTTGGAGTGTGCAATGCAGGTAGAGGTGCTGCAAATGTCTTTGCACTAGTGTGACTAGACAACAGTCCAATAGCCACGTTTAGGATGCCACTAGGTACACTGAGTGTTTGCTAGTATAATGGCTTAGTTATAATGAGTTGCAGTGTGCAATGCAGGTAGAGGTGCTGCAAATGTCTTTGCACTAGTGTGACTAGACAACAGTCCAATAGCCACGTTTAGGATGCCACTAGGTACACTGAGTGTTTGCTAGTATAATGGCTTAGTTATAATGAGTTGGAGTGTGCAATGCATTTAGAGGTGCTGCAAATGTCTTTGCACTAGTGGGACTATAGCAAAGTCCAATAGCCACGTTTAGGATGCCACTAGGTACACTGAGTGTTTGCTAGTATAATGGCTTAGTTATAATGAGTTGGAGTGTGCAATGCAGGCAGAGGTGCTGCAAATGTCTTTGCACTAGTGTGACTAGACAACAGTCCAATAGTCACGTTTAGGATGCCACTAGGTACACTGAGTGTTTGCTAGTATAATGGCTTAGTTATAATAATTTGGAGTGTGCAATGCAGGTAGAAGTGCTGCAAATGTCTTTGCACTAGTGTGACTAGACAACAGTCCAATAGCCACGTTTAGGATGCCACTAGGTACACTGAGTGTTTGCTAGTATAATGGCTTAGTTATAATAAGTTGGAGTGTGCAATGCAGGTAGAGGTGCTGCAAATGTCTTTGCACTAGTGTGACTAGACAACAGTCCAATAGCCACGTTTAGGATGCCACTAGGTACACTGAGTGTTTGCTAGTATAATGGCTTAGTTATAATGAGTTGGAGTGTGCAATGCAGGCAGAGGTGCTGCAAATGTCTTTGCACTAGTGTGACTAGACAACAGTCCAATAGCCACGTTTAAGATGCCACTAGGGACACTGAGTGTTTGCTAGTATAATGGCTTAGTTATAATGAGTTGGAGTGTGCAATGCAGGTAGAGGTGCTGCAAATGTCTTTGCACTAGTGTGACTAGACAACAGTCCAATAGCCACGTTTAGGATGCCACTAGGTACACTGAATGTTTGCTAGTATAATGGCTTAGTTATAATGAGTTGGAGTGTGCAATGCAGGTAGAGGTGCTGCAAATGTCTTTGCACTAGTGGGACTATAGCAAAGTCCAATAGCCACGTTTAGGATGCCACTAGGTACACTGAGTGTTTGCTAGCATAATGGCTTAGTTATAATGAGTTGGAGTGTGCAATGCAGGTCGAGGTGCTGCAAATGTCTTTGCACTAGTGGGACTATAGCAAAGTCCAATAACCACGTTTAGGATGCCACTAGGTACACTGAGTGTTTGCTAGTATAATGGCTTAGTTATAATGAGTTGGAGTGTGCAATGCAGGCAGAGGTGCTGCAAATGTCTTTGCACTAGTGTGACTAGACAACAGTCCAATAGCCACGTTTAGGATGCCACTAGGTACACTGAGTGTTTGCTAGTATAATGGCTTAGTTATAATGAGTTGGAGTGTGCAATGCAGGCAGAGGTGCTGCAAATGTCTTTGCACTAGTGTGACTAGACAACAGTCCAATAGCCACGTTTAAGATGCCACTAGGTACACTGAGTGTTTGCTAGTATAATGGCTTAGTTATAATGAGTTGGAGTGTGCAATGCAGGTAGAGGTGCTGCAAATGTCTTTGCACTAGTGTGACTAGACAACAGTCCAATAGCCACGTTTAGGATGCCACTAGGTACACTGAGTGTTTGCTAGTATAATGACTTAGTTATAATGAGTTGGAGTGTGCAATGCAGGTAGAGGTGCTGCAAATGTCTTTGCACTAGTGTGACTAGACAACAGTCCAATAGCCACGTTTAAGATGCCACTAGGTACACTGAGTGTTTGCTAGTATAATGGCTTAGTTATTAAGAGTTGGAGTGTGCAATGCAGGTAGAGGTGCTGCAAATGTCTTTGCCCTAGTGTGACTAGACAACAGTCCAATAGCCTTGTTTAGGATGCCACTAGGTACACTGAGTGTTTGCTAGTATAATGACTTAGTTATAATGAGTTGGAGTGTGCAATGCAGGCAGAGGTGCTGCAAATGTCTTTGCACTAGTGTGACTAGACAACAGTCCAATAGCCACGTTTAAGATGCCACTAGGTACACTGAGTGTTTGCTAGTATAATGGCTTAGTTATAATGAGTTGGAGTGTGCAATGCAGGTAGAGGTGCTGCAAATGTCTTTGCACTAGTGTGACTAGACAACAATCCAATAGCCACGTTTAGGATGCCACTAGGTACACTGAGTGTTTGCTAGTATAATGGCTTAGTTATAATGAGTTGGAGTGTGCAATGCAGGTAGAGGTGCTGCAAATGTCTTTGCACTAGTGGGACTATAGCAAAGTCCAATAGCCACGTTTAGGATGCCACTAGGTACACTGAGTGTTTGCTACTATAATGGCTTTGTTATAATGAGTTGGAGTGTGCAATGCAGGTAGACGTGCTGCAAATGTCTTTGCACTAGTGTGACTAGACAACAGTCCAATAGCCACGTTTAAGATGCCACTAGGTACACTGAGTGTTTGCTAGTATAATGGCTTAGTTATAATGAGTTGGAGTGTGCAATGCAGGTAAAGGTGCTGGAAATGTCTTTGCACTAGTGTGACTAGACAACAGTCCAATAGCCACGTTTAGGATGCCACTAGGTACACTGAGTGTTTGCTAGTATAATGGCTTAGTTATAATGAGTTGGAGTGTGCAATGCAGGTAGAGGTGCTGCAAATGTCTTTGCAATAGTGGGACTATACCAAAGTCCAATAGCCACGTTTAGGATGCCACTAGGTACACTGAGTGTTTGCTAGTATAATGGCTTAGTTATAATGAGTTGGAGTGTGCAATGCAGGCAGAGGTGCTGCAAATGTCTTTGCACTAGTGTGACTAGACAACAGTCCAATAGCCACGTTTAAGATGCCACTAGGTACACTGAGTGTTTGCTAGTATAATGGCTTAGTTATAATGAGTTGGAGTGTGCAATGCAGGTAGAGGTGCTGCAAATGTCTTTGCACTAGTGTGACTAGACAACAGTCCAATAGCCACATTTAGGATGCCACTAGGTACACTGAGTGTTTGCTAGTATAATGGCTTAGTTATAATGAGTTGGAGTGTGCAATGCAGGTAGAGGTGCTGCAAATGTCTTTGCACTAGTGGGACTATAGCAAAGTCCAATAGCCACGTTTAGGATGCCACTAGGTACACTGAGTGTTTGCTAGTATAATGGCTTAGTTATAATGAGTTGGAGTGTGCAATGCAGGTAGAGGTGCTGCAAATGTCTTTGCACTAGTGGGACTATAGCAAAGTCCAATAGCCACGTTTAGGATGCCACTAGGTACACTGAGTGTTTGCTAGTATAATGGCTTAGTTATAATGAGTTGGAGTGTGCAATGCAGGTAGAGGTGCTGCAAATGTCTTTGCACTAGTGTGACTAGACAACAGTCCAATAGCCACGTTTAGGATGCCACTAGGTACACTAAGTGTTTGCTAGTATAATGGCTTAGTTATAATGAGTTGGAGTGTGCAATGCAGGCAGAGGTGCTGCAAATGTCTTTGCACTAGTGTGACTAGACAACAGTCCAATAGCCACGTTTAGGATGCCACTAGGTACACTGAGTGTTTGCTAGTATAATGGCTTAGTTATAATGAGTTGGAGTGTGCAATGCAGGCAGAGGTGCTGCAAATGTATTTGCACTAGTGTGACTAGACAACAGTCCAATAGCCACGTTTAAGATGCCACTAGGTACACTGAGTGTTTGCTAGTATAATGGCTTAGTTATAATAAGTTGGAGTGTGCAACGCAGGTAGAGGTGCTGCAAATGTCTTTGCACTAGTGGGACTATAGCAAAGTCCAATAGCCACGTTTAGGATGCCACTAGGTACACTGAGTTTTTGCTAGTATAATGGCTTAGTTATAATGAGTTGGAGTGTGCAATGCAGGCAGAGGTGCTGCAAATGTCTTTGCACTAGTGTGACTAGACAACAGTCCAATAGCCACGTTTAGGATGCCACTAGGTACACTGAGTGTTTGCTAGTATAATGGCTTAGTTATAATGAGTTGGAGTGTGCAATGCAGGTAGAGGTGCTGCAAATGTCTTTGCACTAGTGTGACTAGACAACAGTCCAATAGCCACGTTTAGGATGCCACTAGGTACACTGAGTGTTTGCTAGTATAATGGCTTAGTTATAATGAGTTGGAGTGTGCAATGCAGGCAGAGGTGCTGCAAATGTCTTTGCACTAGTGTGACTAGACAACAGTCCAATAGCCACGTTTAGGATGCCACTAGGTACACTGAGTGTTTGCTAGTATAATGGCTTAGTTATAATGAGTTGGAGTGTGCAATGCAGGTAGAGGTGCTGCAAATGTCTTTGCACTCGTGTGACTAGACAACAGTCCAATAGCCACGTTTAAGATGCCACTAGGTACACTGAGTGTTTGCTAGTATAATGGCTTAGTTATAATGAGTTGGAGTGTGCAATGAAGGTAGAGGTGCTGCAAATGTCTTTGCACTAGTGTGACTAGACAACAGTCCAATAGCCACATTTAGGATGCCACTAGGTACACTGAGTGTTTGCTAGTATAATGGATTAGTTATAATGAGTTGGAGTGTGCAATGCAGGTAGAGGTGCTGCAAATGTCTTTGCACTAGTGGGACTATAGCAAAGTCCAATAGCCACGTTTAGGATGCCACTAGGTACACTGAGTGTTTGCTAGTATAACGGCTTAGTTAAAATGAGTTGGAGTGTGCAATGCAGGTAGAGGTGCTGCAAATGTCTTTGCACTAGTGTGACTAGACAACAGTCCAATAGCCATGTTTAGGATGCCACTAGGTACACTGAGTGTTTGCTAGTATAATGGCTTAGTTATAATGAGTTGGAGTGTGCAATGCAGGTAGAGGTGCTGCAAATGTCTTTGCACTAGTGTGACTAGACAACAGTCCAATAGCCACGTTTAGGATGCCACTAGGTACACTGAGTGTTTGCTAGTATAACGGCTTAGTTATAATGAGTTGGAGTGTGCAATGCAGGTAGAGGTGCTGCAAATGTCTTTGCACTAGTGTGACTAGACAACAGTCCAATAGCCATGTTTAGGATGCCACTAGGTACACTGAGTGTTTGCTAGTATAATGGCTTAGTTATAATGAGTTGGAGTGTGCAATGCAGGTAGAGGTGCTGCAAATGTCTTTGCACTAGTGTGACTAGACAACAGTCCAATAGCCACGTTTAGGATGCCACTAGGTACACTGAGTGTTTGCTAGTATAATGGCTTAGTTATAATGAGTTGGAGTGTGTAATGCAGGCAGAGGTGCTGCAAATGTCTTTGCACTAGTGTGACTAGACAACAGTCCAATAGCCACGTTTAGGATGCCACTAGGTACACTGAGTGTTTGCTAGTATAATGGCTTAGTTATAATGAGTTGGAGTGTGCAATGCAGGCAGAGGTGCTGCAAATGTGTTTGCACTAGTGTGACTAGACAACAGTCCAATAGCCACGTTTAAGATGCCACTAGGTACACTGAGTGTTTGCTAGTATAATGGCTTAGTTATAATGAGTTGGAGTGTGCAATGCAGGTAGAGGTGCTGCAAATGTCTTTGCACTAGTGTGACTAGACAACAGTCCAATAGCCACGTTTAGGATGCCACTAGGTACACTGAGTGTTTGCTAGTATAATGGCTTAGTTATAATGAGTTGGAGTGTGCAATGCAGGTAGAGGTGCTGCAAATGTCTTTGCACTAGTGGGACTATAGCAAAGTCCAATAGCCACGTTTAGGATGCCACTAGGTACACTGAGTGTTTGCTAGTATAATGGCTTAGTTATAATGAGTTGGAGTGTGCAATGCAGGTAGAGGTGCTGCAAATGTCTTTGCACTAGTGGGACTATAGCAAAGTCCAATAGCCACGTTTAGGATGCCACTAGGTACACTGAGTGTTTGCTAGTATAATGGCTTAGTTATAATGAGTTGGAGTGTGCAATGCAGGTAGAGGTGCTGCAAATGTCTTTGCACTAGTGGGACTATAGCAATGTCCAATAGCCACGTTTAGGATGCCACTAGGTACACTGAGTGTTTGCTAGTATAATGGCTTAGTTATAATGAGTTGGAGTGTGCAATGCAGGCAGAGGTGCTGCAAATGTCTTTGCACTAGTGTGACTAGACAACAGTCCAATAGCCACGTTTAGGATGCCACTAGGTACACTGAGTGTTTGCTAGTATAATGGATTAGTTATAATGAGTTGGAGTGTGCAATGCAGGTAGAGGTGCTGCAAATGTCTTTGCACTAGTGGGACTATAGCAAAGTCCAATAGCCACGTTTAGGATGCCACTAGGTACACTGAGTGTTTGCTAGTATAACGGCTTAGTTATAATGAGTTGGAGTGTGCAATGCAGGTAGAGGTGCTGCAAATGTCTTTGCACTAGTGTGACTAGACAACAGTCCAATAGCCATGTTTAGGATGCCACTAGGTACACTGAGTGTTTGCTAGTATAATGGCTTAGTTATAATGAGTTGGAGTGTGCAATGCAGGTAGAGGTGCTGCAAATGTCTTTGCACTAGTGTGACTAGACAACAGTCCAATAGCCACGTTTAGGATGCCACTAGGTACACTGAGTGTTTGCTAGTATAATGGCTTAGTTATAATGAGTTGGAGTGTGCAATGCAGGCAGAGGTGCTGCAAATGTCTTTGCACTAGTGTGACTAGACAACAGTCCAATAGCCACGTTTAGGATGCCACTAGGTACACTGAGTGTTTGCTAGTATAATGGCTTAGTTATAATGAGTTGGAGTGTGCAATGCAGGCAGAGGTGCTGCAAATGTCTTTGCACTAGTGTGACTAGACAACAGTCCAATAGCCACGTTTAAGATGCCACTAGGTACACTGAGTGTTTGCTAGTATAATGGCTTAGTTATAATGAGTTGGAGTGTGCAATGCAGGTAGAGGTGCTGCAAATGTCTTTGCACTAGTGTGACTAGACAACAGTCCAATAGCCACGTTTAGGATGCCACTAGGTACACTGAGTGTTTGCTAGTATAATGGCTTAGTTATAATGAGTTGGAGTGTGCAATGCAGGTAGAGGTGCTGCAAATGTCTTTGCACTAGTGGGACTATAGCAAAGTCCAATAGCCACGTTTAGGATGCCACTAGGTACACTGAGTGTTTGCTAGTATAATGGCTTAGTTATAATGAGTTGGAGTGTGCAATGCAGGTAGAGGTGCTGCAAATGTCTTTGCACTAGTGGGACTATAGCAAAGTCCAATAGCCACGTTTAGGATGCCACTAGGTACACTGAGTGTTTGCTAGTATAATGGCTTAGTTATAATGAGTTGGAGTGTGCAATGCAGGTAGAGGTGCTGCAAATGTCTTTGCACTAGTGGGACTATAGCAAAGTCCAATAGCCACGTTTAGGATGCCACTAGGTACACTGAGTGTTTGCTAGTATAATGGCTTAGTTATAATGAGTTGGAGTGTGCAATGCAGGCAGAGGTGCTGCAAATGTCTTTGCACTAGTGTGACTAGACAACAGTCCAATAGCCACGTTTAGGATGCCACTAGGTACACTGAGTGTTTGCTAGTATAATGGCTTAGTTATAATGAGTTGGAGTGTGCAATGCAGGTAGAGGTGCTGCAAATGTCTTTGCACTAGTGTGACTAGACAACAGTCCAATAGCCACGTTTAAGATGCCACTAGGTACACTGAGTGTTTGCTAGTATAATGGCTTAGTTATAATGAGTTGGAGTGTGCAATGCAGGTAGAGGTGCTGCAAATGTCTTTGCACTAGTGTGACTAGACAACAGTCCAATAGCCACGTTTAAGATGCCACTAGGTACACTGAGTGTTTGCTAGTATAATGGCTTAGTTATAATGAGTTGGAGTGTGCAATGCAGGCAGAGGTGCTGCAAATGTCTTTGCACTAGTGGGACTATAGCAAAGTCCAATAGCCACGTTTAGGATGCCACTAAGTACACTGAGTGTTTGCTAGTATAATGGCTTAGTTATAATGAGTTGGAGTGTGCAGAGGACAGGAGGGTACAGTGCCAGGATTGTGGGTCTGGGTAGAGGAATGGAAGCCTGCCTTTCTATTCCCTCCTAATGGGGAAATGCAGCGACGAAATCCCTGACCTTTGCTACACAGACGCTGTCGCTGTTTTCAGGACCTGTCACCTTAACTCTGACCCTGCCCGTACGAGCCCTTAAAAGGACTGATTGATAGTGCTATCCCTATGCTGTCCAGCGTATCCAATATCGGCGATAGGACTCAGGACGGAGCTGCCCCAGTGAAGTCTGACACCAAGGACGCAGAAGAGATAATGGCGTGCTGGAGGAAAATGTCCGGTTTTATAATGCAGGGACATGTGACATGGACATCCTATCACACATGCCGTTGCTTCTCTGGCTAAAAGTCCAATTAGCTGTGTGTGTGTCTGGGATTGGCTGACATGCTGGCCCGCCCCACAAGACGCGCGCGCTTAGGGAAGGAAGACAAGGAAAAAAAAATAAAATGGCGATCGCCATTATACAAACAGGAGTGATCTGAATGCGCTGTTCACGCACACTATACACTGAAATGTCATAATAGTGTGAGTCACAGAGTGACTTACACTATTACAGCGGAAAGCCAGCTAGGAATTTGCTGTTTTTTTGCTGCTAGAACCGTTCTCGAACGTTTCTAGAACTATCGAGCTTTTGCAAAAAGCTCGAGTTCTAGTTCGATCTAGAACAGGCCCCAAAATCACTCGAGCCTAGAACTGGAGAACCACGAACCACGAACCGCGCTCAACTCTACTCAACACTAATGATCAGCTTTTGGTGAGTTTTTGATTTTGTAGAATCTCTGCACCGTTTCTGCACCTATTATGTAAATTAGGTTACTTTTGTTTTTATATTGCATTTTTATTACTGCAGTTTTTTTTACTTTTGTTGGGTATGTCATGTTTTAAAGTTGCTTTGTTTCTTATACTTTCTGGTGTTTGTGTTGCACAGCTTCTAGCTTCCCAGTTGCAATATAAAGTTCACAGAGCAGATTACATGGGATAACAAGCTCTTTACTTCTCAGAACATGAGGTAAAGATATGCACAGTCATACAGTACTGCATCAGGAAGAGAAAACAAAACCAGGAAGAACAAAATACTTTTTTACAATACAGTGAGTAAGGAAACTTTACACAACATCGCCATCTACTGTTAGATCAGCATAAAGTCCTCCTTTGCACAGACAAAGAAGTCCTCATCTGTTGCATATACCAATAGTTTGTCTTTAACTAAACTTTATTGATATACTTAGATGTGCATTACATGTAGTCTTGATGCATTGCCACTAAAAACGCATGTGTGTTTTTTACCTGCGGATTTTCCACATCTAATACACGTTTATGGGGAAAATCATGATTTTAAATACATATTCATAAGGATAAGATTGATTAACAAAAAGGTCAAATTAACCTTCGTAATGACCATCAATACGCCTTTTATTGGCAGTTGCTCAGGTGCCTTCATCCTAAGCACTACTTTTTAACTGGCTGAGGAATAAGTGTATTGAGCCCCCATGGCCAAAAATCCCGAAAGTGAAAGTTGACGCACACGAGCAGCAGTCCCGACCAACCAGTTAAATCCCTTAAATGCTGCTGCTGCAGCTGTAATGCCTCCACTTAGTGGGGTCTTAGCTGTATCCTGCCAGAGTAGTAGTTTTTGGTCTAGGTAATGTACAGCTGCAGTTCCATCTTTGCTGTAAGTAATGATATTTATTCCTCTTTTTTGTTGCTTTTTTATATTATATATAGTGTAGGGACCTACAAGCATGAGGTTCCCGTTATGAGGGTTGTAGGCTTCCGTCTTATGGCCATAACACCAACTTAAAACCTCATTTTTGTATACAGGATACAGCCAGGCCCCTTTTTGTTAGGCCTTGCATATTAGAGTTCCTGTCCCATTATGATGCACAGAAGGGGTACGGCTTAGCAGGCCGCCTGATCTAGTAGTATGGGCGTCGCCATGTGAACAGAGCTCTATGCAAATCATCAGTGTGCAGTTTTACTACCAGCAATCGCCGCCTCCATGTTTTGGGAGCGTATGTGTGATTTGCTCCTCTTACACCTGTGATGCCTCCACCTAGTGGGGGGTTTGCTGTATCCTGCCAGAGTAGTAGGCTTAGGTAATGTACAGCTGCAGTTCCATCTTTGCTGTAAGTAATGATACTTATTCCTCTTTTTTGTTGCTTTTTTACATCCCTTGTGAAGGTGAAAAATTTGGGGTTAAAGGAACATTTTAGAGTAAAAAAATTATAATTTTTTTCATTCTGCTTTGCATTAATTCTTGTGTAGAATTTACTGACTGCAGTTTTTAGCATTAGATGGATGCAGTTTTTAAAATGTTATTACTTTTGAGGAGTTTCTAATATATAGGCCCCTCAAGGTTCACTTAAATCTGAATAGGTGCCTAAAGAAACAGGTTTTGTAAATTTCTTGAAAAAAGAGATATTGCTGCTAAACTTTTAACCCTTTTAACATGCAGATGTAATGTAGACTTATGGAAAATGTTATTTCTTGATTCTTTTCCACAGCATGACTAACTGGTTTACAGATGTAAAAGTTTAAAGTTTGAAAATTTTAAAAAAATTTCCCCAAAATTCTGATATTTTTAAAAATAAATAAAAAAAAAAACTACTTAAATTTCTCAATATCATAAAGTGCAAAGTGTCACTAAAAATCAGTCTCAGAATCAATGGGATATGTTGAGCATTCCAGAGTTATTACATCATAAAGTGACAATGATCAGATTTAAAAGTTGCCCTGGTCATTAGCGTAAAAATTACCTCCATTACTAAGGTGTAACAGACATTTTCATATACAGTGAATTAACAGAAATGTACTTACATATAATAAATAGGGATGATCGAATACTTCAAATATTCGGCTTCGCAAATATTTGCCGAATAGTTCGCTGCTATTCAACTATTCGCGAATACTTGATGCGCAATGTAAATCTATGGGAAAGTCGAACAACAACTATTCGGAATTATTCGGGCTTCCCATAGATTTACATTGCGCATCAAATATTCGCATAGCGGCAACCTATTTGTCGGATATTCGCGAAGCCGAATATTTGAGGTATTCGATCATCCCTAATAATAAACTAAATATCATGTATGGGATTGCACATCAACAACAATTGCATTATCAGATAGTTAGGGGTAAAATAAAATGGATCTCAGGGCATAAAGAAGTGAAAACTCAATAAATTCCTTAAAATTGTCATGAATTTGATGGTTGGGCAAAGCGATGGCCTATTCCGCCCATACTTTTCTATTAGCTTTGCCCGTTTTGGTGGAGCATCCCAAAACTGGTGGGAATATGCCAAGCGTTGCTACATTTTTGCACAACTACTCATTGCATAAAATTGTGCAACTATTCAAAATCTTGAACACTGATTTTCAGAGGCAAACACTTTGATTAATTGGGGCCTATGTCTCTGTTCACAGCCACCATGTCCACTCCAGCTAAGGCCCTTTTCACACATCAGTGGAAAGTACACACGTTTCTCATGGACGTATTGAAGGTGCGTATGGCCCTCCGTATGCCATGATTTTGGCCCACGTGTAATCTCCGTGTGCTATCCGTGATAATACATGGTGATCAGGCACTTGTAGTCACCTGTCCCCGCTCCTGCTGTCTGTGGTGCTCAAGTCCCCCGCGATGCTGTCTCCGGCTACCGCTGTCTCCCTTCTGCAGCTACTTCCCGGTCAGCTGTGCAATGCATATGTATGAACATAATTAGCCAGTGTGAAAGCAGGAGACAGCAGCAGCTGAACACAGCATCACTGGAGACGGGTGAGTTTAGAAGGTTTTTTTATTTAAAATGTACGTGATTTTTCTGGTACATGTTTCATGGATCCCTCCATAGTGTGGTCCGTGGGACATCAGTGATGCCATAAAAAAGAAGGGCATGTCTCCATGCAGAACACAAGGACACGCATGTACACCACACACAAACACATCAGTGAGAAATCACAGATGTGTGCGCAGACCCATTGATTTTAATGGGTCTGCGAATGTCTGTGATTCTGGTACGTATAAAAACTGCAACATACATACCAGAATCACTGACGTGTGAAGGAGGCCTAAGAGTAAAGGCCGGTTTACACGCTGCGATATCATTACCGATATTGCTAGCGAGCGTACACGCCCCCATCGGTTGTGCAACACGGGCAAATCGCTGCCCATGGCGCACAACATCGCTCAGACCCGTCACACTACTTACCTGCCTAGCGACGTCGCTGTGACCGGCGAACCACCTCCTTTCTAAGGGGGCGGTTCATTCGGCGTCACAGCGACGTCACTAAGCGGGCACCCAATAGAAGCGGAGGGGTGGAGATGAGCGGGACGTAACATCCCGCCCACCTCCTTCCTTCCGCATTGCCGGCGGCTGCAGGTAAGGTGAGGTTCCTTGTTCCTGCGGTGTCACACATGTGACATGCGATGTGTGCTGCCGCAGGAACGACGAACTACATCGTACACACAGCAGCAACGATAATTGGGAATAAGGGGGCATGTCACCGATCAGCGATTTTGAATGTTTTTGTAACGATTCAAAATCGCTCATAGGTGTCACACGCAACGACATCGCTAAAGCGGCCGGATGTGCATTCCGTGACCCCAACAAGATCACTTGAGCGATGTCGTAGCGTGTAAAGCGGCCTTTAAGGGTGCTTTAAACGCTGCGACATCGCTAGCGATGTCGAGCGTGATAGAACCCGCCCCCGTCAAACGTGCGACATTTGGTGCTCGCTGCCGTAGCAAACATTATTGCTACGGCAGCGTCACATGAACATACCTTGTCAGCGACGTCGCTGTGACCGCCAAACAATTCCTCCTTCAAGGGGGAGGTGCGTTCTGCGTCATAGCGATGTCACTGCGGCGTCACTAAGTGGCCGGCCAATCGAAGCAGAGGGGCGGAGATGAGCGGGACGTAACATCCCGCCCACCTCCTTCCTTCCGCATTGCCGGTGGATGCAGATAAGGAGATGTTCGTCGTTCCTGCGGTGTCACACATAGCGATGTGTGATGCCGCAGGAACGATGAACAACATCGTACCTGTGGCAGCAGCGATATTAAGGAAAGGAGCGACATGTCAACGATCACCGTTTTTGAACGATTTTGCGATCGTTGATAGTCGCTCCTTGGTATCACACGCTGTGATGTCGCTACCGGCGCCGGATGTGAGTCACTAACGACGTGACCCCGACGATATATCGGTAGCGATGTCGCAGCATGTAAGGGACCCTTAAGTGTGATGTAGCCGTCCCTTTAACATTTTTTTTTACTGTTACCTACTTAATGAAGGACACTGGGGGAAATGGGGAGGTGTTAATGTTGAGGAACAACATATAGGAGGAATATTGACAAGAGGTTGTGCCGCTGAGTAATAAGTGGGGTTTGGCCCAGTCAAAGGTTTGCTCTGCGGCACCTAATAATCCAATTATACAACTGATTAGAAAGTCAATAAAGAGGCTGTACAAGAAAAGTTATTACATATCCTATTATAGCGTAAATTAAAACTCTGGGCAAAACTGATTCTCTCTGTTATGCCTACTGCATGTTGTAAGATGGAGGTGTATGATACCTAGTCTGGATTCAAACCACACTAAAGAGATCTTCCCTATATTGTAATCATTCACCAGGGCCCTGTACTAAATATGACATCATGTATCATAGATATAGTGTATATATACAGTACCGACCAAAAGTTTGGACACACCTTCCCATTCAAAGAGTTTTCTTTATTTCCATGACTCTGAAAATTGTAGATTCACATTAAAGGCATCAAAACTATTAATTAACATATGTGGAATTAAATACTTAACACAAAAGTGTGAAACAACTGACAATACATCTTATATTCTAGGTTCTTCAAAGTAGCCACCTTTTGCTTTGATTACTGCTTTGCACACTCTTGGCATTCTCTTGATGAGCTTCAAGAGGTAGTCACCGGAAATGGTTTTCCAACAGTCTTGAAGGAGTTCCCAGATATGCTTAGCACTTGTTGGCCCTTTTGCCTTCACACGGTCCAGCTCACCCCAACCCATCTCGATTGGATTCAGGTCTGGTGACTGTGGAGGCCAGGTCATCTGGCGTAGCACTCCATCAATCTCCTTCTTAGTCAAATAGCCCTTACACAGCCTGGAGGTGTGTTTGGGGTTATTTTCCTGTTGAAAAATAAATGATGGCCCAACTAAAATCAAACCGGATGGAATAGCATGCAACTGCAAGATGCTGTGGTAGCCATGCTGGTTCAGTATGCCTTCAATTTTGAATAAATCCCCAACAGTGTCACCAGCAAAGGACCCCCCCACCATCACACCTCCTCCTCCATGCTTCACGGTGAGAACCAGGCATGTAGAGTCCATCCGTTCACCTTTTCTGCACCGCACAAAGACACGGTGGTTGGATCCAAATATCTCAAATTTGGACTCATCAGACCAAAGCACAGATTTCCACTGGTCTAATGTCCATTCCTTGTGTTCTTTAGTCCAAACAAGTCTCTTCTGCTTGTTGCCTATCCTTAGCAGTGGTTTCCTAGCAGCTATTTTACAATGAAGGCCTGCTGCACAAAGTCTCCTCTTAACAGTTGTTCTAGAGATGTGTCTGCTGCTGGAACTCTGTGTGGTATTGATCTGGTCTCTAATCTGAGCTGCTGTTAAACTGTGATTTCTGAGGCTGGTGACTCAGATAAACTTATCATCTGCAGCAGAGGGGACTCTTGGTCTTCCTCTTCTGAGGCGGTCCTCATGTGAGCCAGTTTCTTTGTAGCGTTTGATGGTTTTTGCCACTGCACTTGAAGACACTTTCAAAGTTTTCCCAATTGACTGACCTTCATTTCGTCAAGTAATGATAAAGTAATTTCTTAACGTAATGATGGCCACAAGACAGTTTGCACTCTGATAATGCTAAAGTATGGAAACCATGAATGTGTGAACATGGACGTTCATTACTGCTAAGGAAAATTAAGAAAAAATGAGATATTTAGCATATATAAATGGCCATTTGTATATCTGCCCAGTTGCCCCTTCACGGCATATCTCATTTTTAACCCAGAGAGAGGCTTCAGCATAGTGTAGGTACCCAGTTACGAGATATGCATTTATAAGGCAAGAAATCCCACTTATAAAACCTGATAGGCACATGTGTGAAGTGAGAACCATTTCCGGTGACTACCTCTTGAGGCTCATCAAGAGAATGCCAAGAGTATGCAATGCAGTAATCAAAGCAAAAGGTGGCTACTTTGAAGAACCTAGAATATAGGACGTATTATCAGTTGTTTCACACTTTTTTGTTAAGTATTTCATTCCACATGTGTTAATTCATAGTGTTGATGCCTTCAGTGTGAATCTACAATTTCCAGAGTCATAAAAATAAAGAAAACTCTTTGAATGAGAAGGTGTGCCCAAACTTTTGGTCTGTACTGCATATTACCGTATATATTTATATATATATATATATATATATATATATATATATATATAAAATGGTGTATGAATACTTTTTCAGCACTGGGGTCCAGGGTTCAAATCCCACATAGATTAACATCTACAAGGAGCTTGCATGGGTTTCCTCTGGTTCTCTGGTTTCCTCCCATACTCTAAAAACTTACTAATAGGACAAGTAGAGTGTGAGCCCCAATGGGGACAGTGATGGTGATGTCTCAAAGGTGCTGGGAAATTCAATGTAAATATATATATATATATATATATATATATATATATATATACGGTATATATATATATATATATATATATATATGTGTGTGCGTGTGTCTGTGTGTGTTTGTGTGGATATGTTTTCACGGAACACAATTAAATATAACCCTCCTTTCTGTCTTCTTACTAGATAGCATGTTGATTGCATCTAAAGAGCTCATGCCTATCTACAGCTCTACATTTTGTATACTTTGCCTGACAGGATGCATTTATCATCTCTCAGCGAGCGTAACCTTTCTGTGCCTGATAAAGATTATCCCTATTTGTATTCAGGCTCCAAGTGAGTGTACTGAGAGAGATGTTTTAAAGCAAATTCTTTTGTTTTCAGTGAAAGCATAATCTAAAGGTGAGGAAGTCGGCTAAACTGATGGCAGGGTAGTCCATCATAATCTACGCTCCGGTATGGCACTGTGACTGCTTCTAAATATAATTTAATGTATAGCTGTGTATTGTTTATTTTCATAAGAGGTTATATCCTGCATGGTGCTACTTTCATTCATTTTCTGGCATATTTTATAAAGGGCGCAGTGGCATATCTCCAACGGTGGCAGACCACAAGACCACTATGGGGCCCGTGACTTGGGGAAGCCCGGTGTTGGTGCCAACACCGCCCACCACCCAGCATTAAACTTTCAATTCTACACTCATCATGGATGCTGATACAGTTCAAGGCAATGATGATAGAGAAAGCTGATGCTCCCTCCTCCATCATTCTTCCGCTGCATCTGAGATCTGACAGCTCAGTGCAGTGAGTGTAAGTACTGTGACGCCCTGGACTAGCCAGGTAGTCACATACATAGCAACATACACACCCCCACCCTAGACAGTTACAAAAGTCAACCAAAAACCCTTGTTGCCTGCCTCCAGGGTCTGATGTCCACACCAGGTGGGGCGGAGCCAGGCAATTGGCCCCACCCACTGAGTAGTTCACAGGCCTGGAGGCGGGAAAAGCAGTAGATGAGTTTAGGAGGTGAAAGTGAGAGGTCAGAAACTTCAAGTGTCTGGGTCGGAGCCCAGGCACTGACAGCAAGGTTGGCAGACGGTGGTGGCCGTCTGCAGGAGTTAGTGGAACTCTGCAGAGCTGTAGGATCGGAGCTGGGCGGTGGCCCACCGGTACCGAACCGGGGAGCGGAGTGAAGGTAAGCACACAAGCAGGACCATCGGACCCCGACCAGGCTTGGAGCCGCCGACAATAGTCAAATCCGAGTGTGACAGGAACCCCAGGGGTTTCCCAACAACCAAGACCCGACAGAAGGCAAAAGTCCACACTGTGAGGATATACAGCCACCGCCATAGGCTAGAGATCCAAGGGCCAGCTACTGCAGGCAAAGCGGGCTCCTACGGCACCTATACGCCTGGGAGCGGACTACCGGTGGGCAACCACAGGAGTCAGAACATTCTAAAAGGTGCAGGGAAAGAAAGCCACCATCAGCCGTCCGGGGAGAGCACAACAACACTGCAGCCGGCTGCGGGACCCGTCCATCCGGCCGTTTGGTTTACCAGAGACTCTGTCATTGATTGCCTGAGTGAGTAGACCAGTGCTGTCCGGCACCGCGCCGTGTTGTCCTTACAACCCTGCACTTCAGCCATCCAGCCTCCCCGTTACACCACCAGGCCCCGGGATCACCAACCCCCTACCCACGGAGGGGACAACATCCTCGCTGCTCCCTACCATCTCTCCCGGGATCCCCGTCACCAGCAGCGGTGGTGCCATCATCACCACGTCCCGTGGGTGGCGTCACGAACTCTCACCCCAAACCAACCATTCCCATTTCACTCACAGGTGAGGAGCGCTGCTCGAGTCCCCGGGTCCGGCCCACCGACCGAGCCACCAAGCAGCAGCAGCAGAAGCCCCGAACCCGAGTGTGGCGAGCGCGGCCCCTCCGCCCACGACAACTTGGCGCCACAAACAGGATAGAACCGATCTACCTACCGGTAGAAGTGCACCTTGCAGTTCCCGTCGGCGGCGTCTGGCCAAAAAATTTGAAGCGCAGCCATCTTTGGCGCGAAGATTTACCGCTCGAGCGTCTTCTCCGAGCAGGGAAGGCGCGAAATCGAAGCCCCGCCCCCAAAAGATGAAGTGCTAGAAAGAACCAAGAGGGGGCGGGTGAAGGCCTGCCTAATGTAGCCGAGGGCATAAAGAAGCGGTGACACCAGGACTCCGTACCAATCTTGTTACTGGAACCCGCGAGCAGCATGTCCGTCCCATCCGGTGATGCCGAAATTCCTGAGCCCACGCCAGGAACGGCAGCGTGGGTGGAAGCCCGGACCGCACAAATGTGCTGCCGCCTGAAGTCCCAGGTCCGGTTCTTGATGGAGCGCTGAGTGGCCGAGATGGAGGAAGTGGCGGCGGCCATGCGGAGACGCGAGGTGGAGGCAGCGTTGGAGGAGCGGGTAAGCGACCAATGCCCCTGTGTCCGAGAAGGACCGGCCGCTGCGGCTGAGGGGCCCGGTCTGCGTCTGCTCACCCTCCTGTCTCTCCCGCCATCTGTACCAGTTGCTGTTGCCCCTCCACTCGGTCCGCTACCCCCAACATCGGTAGCGGAATCTAACCCGTCCGCCCTAGAGGACCGGCCCATGGGCGTTATCCGGAGACGGCCCGCACCGATTCCACTGCCGTGGAAGGTTCCTTCGGAGGTACCCATCCGGGAAGCGAAGCCGTCGGCCCCAGAAGATGCCGCACCCACAGATGACCCGGCCCCGGCAGTCCATCCGGCCGTGGAAGAACCGGCCGCTGCGGGCCCAAAGGCCCAACCCGTGAGGCCATCTGTTCCTGAGTTCCCTGCCTCGGCTGAGGCTGTGCCGGGTCCTCGCTGCGGGGCAGCAACTCAGACCACGTCACCGCCGGACCCCCCAAAGAGCGTGCTGGTTGTAGCCGGCGTGAGGGCAATCCAACGGGGCCTGACCCGAGCGCAGGGGTATGCCAACGCCCCGTACTGGGACAAAAAGTTGAACCCGTTGGGCCAGGAGATAGCCGCCAGGGAGCGGGAGAGAGCCAACGTGGTAGCCCGTACCATAAGAGAGAAGGACCACCTCCGGCACGCCACCTTCCGGGTGCGGGGCCCGATCTATGAGGGCCAAGTCAGGAAGTTTGACCCACGAAGGGGGTTCAGCTTTATCTATGAACCAGGCCTGGAGGCCAAGGTGTTTGTGGCTCGCCACGACGTGAACTCGCATCTCCCAACGGGCCACCCAGGTCGCGATCTGTTGCCAGGCGACCTGGTAACCTACACCCGACATTGCGGGGAGAGGGGCTGGTATGCCCTCGACGTGAAACAGAGGGACAGCCACGGTGTGCAGGTGCGGCCCCAGCCCCCTCCCCCACCGTGCTGTCCAGATGTCGAGCTGGAGGAGGTCCTTGATGAGTGTGACCTCAAGTAATGACAGCGGTCCGCCGTTGCAACCAAGTTGTCCCCGTTGGGACCCTCAGCACTTTGTTTTTTTCCATTGAATGAACATAAAATCAAACTGAAGTTTTACCTGATCAGCAACCAGTGGTTATCCCGGCCGTTGCCGGCAAGTTGTCCCCGGAGGGACTCTCTGTGTTTTACCTCCCACATGAGAAACTGCTCATGAACATGGCCGAGAACTAGCAGGCCTCCCACAAACTTGTGGGTTTGTAAATAAATTGTGGGCCAGTTTTCCGTTCCGTGCCGCCTCCGGAGAGGCAGATTGGAGGAAGGGCCCGCAGCAGAGGAGGCTGGGGCCCGGCCACCACTAGGACCGGTGGCCATCCTCCGGGGGTCAGGGGTCCCCCTGGACGTGGGGTCCCCTGAAGTGACAGCTGGGTGCGAGACACCGTACCCGTTCCCGCTCTGGTAACCTGGACCTGGACTGGGGTAAAGGGGTGCTGCCTGTTTCTTAGGGGCAGCACCAAGGTTTAGGTTATTTGGGTGGGAGAGCGGATGACCATGAACCCGTCCGTTTTAATAAAAATGTTTACCGTTTACAAAGTTAAAGTACCGTGCCTCCCGTAAGGGAAGATTTCTAAATATGCTTATGTTGAAAGTTTAAATGTTAATTTATCTTTTGCAGTAACAAAAATAAAACCAGTGATGAACGGGCAGCCTGTGGACAGTCTGCGTTTTACCAAGGGGGAGTGTGACGCCCTGGACTAGCCAGGTAGTCAAATACATACCAACATACACCCCCACCCTAGACAGTTACAACAGTCAACCAAAACCCTTGTTGCCTCCCTCCAGGGTCTGATGTCCACACCAGGTGGGGCGGAGCCAGGTGGTTGGCCCCACCCACCGAGGAGTTCACAGGCGTGGAGGCGGGAAAAGCAGTAGATGAGTTTAGGAGGTGAAAGTGAGAGGTCAGAAACTGCAAGTGTCTGGGTCGGAGCCCAGGCACTGACAGCAAGGTTGGCAGATGGTGGTGGCCATCTGCAGGAGTTAGTGGAACTCTGCAGAGCCATAGGACCGGGGCTGGGTGGTGGCCCACCGGTACTGAACCGGGGAGCGGAGTGAAGCTAAGCACACAGGCAGGGCCATCGGACCCCAACCAGGCTTGGAGCCGCCAACAATAGTCAAATCCGAGTGTGACAGAAACCCCAGGGGTTTCCCAACAACCAAGACCCGACAGAAGGCAAAAGTCCACACCGTGAGGATATACAGCCACCGCTATAGGCTAGAGATCCAATGGCCAGCGCCTGCAGGCAAAGCGGGCTCCTACGGCACCTATACGCTGGGGAGCGGACTACCGGTGGGCAACCACAGGAGTCAGAACATTCTAAAAGGTGCAGGGAAAGACAGCCACCAACAGCCGTCCGGGGAGAGCACAACAACACTGCAACCGGCTGCAGGACCGGTCCATCTGGCCGTTTGGTTTACCAGAGACTCTGTCATTGATTGCCTGAGTGAGTACACCAGTGCCGTCCGGCACCGCGCCGCGCTGTCCCTGCAACCCTGCACCCCAGCCATCCAGCCTCCCAGTTACACCACCGGGCCCCGGGATTACCAACCCCATACCCACAGAGGGGACAACATCCTCGCTGCTCCCTACCATCTCTCCCGGGATCCCCGTCACCAGCAGCGGTGGTGCCATCATCACCACGTCCCATGGGTGGCATCACGAACTCTCTCCCCAAACAAACCATCCCCCTTTCACTCACGGGTGAGGAGCGCTGCTCGAGTCCCCGGGTCCGGCCCACCGCTCGAGCCACCGAGCAGCAGCAGCAGAAGCCCTGTACCCGAGCGTGGCGAGCGCGTCCCCTCCGCCCGCGACAGTACGTCACTTCATCATGTCTGCTGTGCAGAGCAGAGAAAACAGAGGTTTAGAACACTCCCTGCCAAGATCGGAGCAGGGAGGGATAGAGGAGAGGTCAGCATTTTTATAAATCAGTGAGTAAATGGTGCCATAATACTACGTGGTTGACTATGGAGTGAACATTATACTATACTAACTATTGGATCCGTTCTACACCCGGGTGTCAATGATTTAGCATCAGGGCAGGGCTTTGTAGATGGGGTATTCTTTATCTATTCCTCCCCTGGCTATTTCCTTTCCCTTTATTTAAATATTGCACTGTGGCTGCCGCTATCATTCCTATGGCCGGCACGTGCGCAGTGCTATGTTCATTTTGTAGTTAAATTCTTCACTAAAATGGGTCCGGAATAAGCGCGTACGCATGCAGCGATTTCGACTCCATTTATTGAAGACACTGTGTTTGAGAATATAATGTGAAAAAACTGGTGACTGGTGATATTCACAGAGATAGTGTCTTCAATAAAATAGTGCTGGAGTTGGTGGAATACGCACACGCTGACTCCAGTGACATTTTATTGAAGAACTCCGCTACAACGTGAACATAGGACTGGGCTTCAGATAGGACGTGTTCAGCATTTTGTAAAGGATGAATGAAAAAAAAAATATTTTCTGCGTGTATTGGCAGATAACAGAGTGCAGCGGCGTAGGTGACGTCAGTGAATTCACCGCATGTATGTGTACAGTTAGGTCCAGAAATATTTGGACAGTGACACAATTTTCGCGAGTTGGGCTCTGCATGCCACCACATTGGATTTGAAATGAAATCTCTACAACCGAATTCAAGTGCAGATTGTAATGTTTAATTTGAAGGTTTGAAAAAAAATATCTGATAGAAATTGTAGGAATTGTACACATTTCTTTACAAACACTCCACATTTTAGGAGGTCAAAAGTAATTGGACAAATAAACCAAACCCAAACAAAATATTTTTATTTTCAGTATTTTGTTGCGAATCCTTTGGAGGCAATCACTGCCTTAAGTCTGGAACCCATGGACATCACCAAACGCTGGGTTTCCTCCTTCTTAATGCTTTGCCAGGCCTTTACAGCCGCAGCCTTCAGGTCTTGCTTGTTTGTGGGTCTTTCCGTCTTAAGTCTGGATTTGAGCAAGTGAAATGCATGCTCAATTGGGTTAAGATCTGGTGATTGACTTGGCCATTGCAGAATGTTCCACTTTTTTGCACTCATGAACTCCTGGGTAGCTTTGGCTGTATGCTTGGGGTCATTGTCCATCTGTACTATGAAGCGCTGTACTATGATCAACTTTGCGGCATTTGGCTGAATCTGGGCTGAAAGTATATCCCGGTACACTTCAGAATTCATCCGGCTACTCTTGTCTGCTGTTATGTCATCAATAAACACAAGTGACCCAGTGCCATTGAAAGCCATGCATGCCCATGCCATCACGTTGCCTCCACCATGTTTTACAGAAGATGTGGTGTGCCTTGGATCATGTGCCGTTCCCTTTCTTCTCCAAACTTTTTTCTTCCCATCATTCTAGTACAGGTTGATCTTTGTCTCATCTGTACATAGAATACTTTTCCAGAACTGAGCTGGCTTCATGAGGTGTTTTTCAGCAAATTTAACTCTGGCCTGTCTATTTTTGGAATTGATGAATGGTTTGCATCTAGATGTGAACCCTTTGTATTTACTTTCATGGAGTCTTCTCTTTACTGTTGACTTAGAGACAGATACACCTACTTCACTGAGAGTGTACTGGACTTCAGTTGATGTTGTGAATGGGTTCTTCTTCACCAAAGAAAGTATGCGGCGATCATCGACTACTGTTGTCATCCGTGGAGGCCCAGGCCTTTTTGAGTTCCCAAGCTCACCAGTCAATTCCTTTTTTCTCAGAATGTACCCGACTGTTGATTTTGCTACTCCAAGCATGTCTGCTATCTCTCTGATGGATTTTTTCTTTTTTTTCAGCCTCAGGATGTTCTGCTTCACCTCAATTGAGAGTTCCTTAGACCGCATGTTGTCTGGTCACAGCAACAGCTTCCAAATGCAAAACCACACACTTGTAATCAACCCCAGACCTTTTAACTACTTCATTGATTACAGGTTAACGAGGGAGACACCTTCAGAGTTAATTGCAGCCCTTAGAGTCCCTTGTCCAATTACTTTTGGTCCCTTGAAAAAGAGGAGGCTATGCATTACAGAGCTATGATTCCTAAACCCTTTCTCCGATTTGGATGTGAAAACTCTCATATTGCAGCTGGGAGTGTGCACTTTCAGCCCATATTATATATATAATTGTATTTCTGAACATGTTTTTGTAAACAGCTAAAATGACAAAACTTGTGTCACTGTCCAAATATTTCTGGACCTAACTGTATGTATGAGTGTGTGTGTCGCGGGCGGGGAGGAGGGTGTCAGCACACTACGCTCACCCCTTCTGCTCGGGTCCGGCGGCTGCTGCTCAGTGGTGGCTCGAGCGGTGGGCCGGATCCCGGGGGTTTCTCGAGCGGCACTCCTCGCCCGTGAGTGAAAGGGGTTTGTTGGGTGTGGGAAGTATTTATTGTCCGTGACGCCACCCACGGTTGTGGTGATTTCACCACCGCTGCTCTATAGGCCCGGGGACGATGGTGTGTAGCAGCGAGATGTTGCGTTGCCCCTCCGTGGGTAGGGGTTGGTGATCCCGGGGCCCGGTGATGGTGAGGGAGGTGCAGGGCCTGGTGGGCGCAGGGACGCGGGGGGCAGCGCTGTGCCTTGCGGCACTGTGGTACTCACTCAGCCTGAGACGTTGACACAGTTTTTAAGGTAAACCAAACGGCTGGATAGACGGTCCCACGGACGGCTGCACTTGCTCTCCCAGCAGGTGACGGTGATGTCCCTCTTCCTTGCACCTTTGTGTACTTGTTGGTTGCGATGGGTCCCCACCGGTAACCCGCTCCCCGGCTTCAAGCTGGACCGGAGGAGCTCTACTCTTTGCCCGCAGGCACTGGCCCTAAGAAACTGGTGCCTTGGCGGTGGCGGTGTCTCTTCTACTCTGGTTGGGCTGTTGCCTTCAATCGGGACTTGGTTGTTGGGGGATCTACGTCCCCATCACTGACGGATTTGGCAAATTATGGCGACTCCTAGCCTTGCCGGGGTCCGAGAGGCCCCTGCCCTGGTGCTGACTGTCCTTCGGAACACTGCTCCAGACCGCCGGGCACACAGCCTCCGGGGTCCTTCCAGGAACTTCCAAACGGTCCTCCTCCAGACAGTCACCGCCGTTGCTGACCTTGCTGACCTGGTCCTAGACACAGCTGGACCCTTCAGGCTTTCTTTTTTTTCTTGTCACCTCACTTGCTTTCCTCCTTTACCACTTTTCTTCACTCAAGCTCCCCCTGAGCTGAACTGCACTTGAGCCCTGCCTGGGCTAATCTGCCTGGTTTCTCCCGCCTCCAGAGCTGTGTACTCCTCGGTGGGCGGAGCCAACCGCCTGGCCCACCCCCTGGTGTGAATCATCAGCCTCTGGAGGGAGGCAACAAGGATTTCTGGTTAGCTTTGGTGCTCCTAGCTGGGATGTAGGGTGTGGTGGTGTGTGACCTGTGTCCCCTGGCTTGCCCAGGGCGACACATTCCCCCTTAGCAAAATGCAGACCGTCCGCGGGCTGCCGTCCAACACCGGCTTTATTTTTTTGAAAAAGATAACATGTAAAATAATAACATATGTACATTTTTAATAACTCTTCCCTTACTGGAGGCACATTTCTTAAACGTTGTATAACGGTTTACGGTTACGGTTTCCGCTCTCTCCCACCCAAGCAACCTGGCACTGATGATGCCCCTAAAACCCAGGCAGCACCCCTTGACCCACAGTCCAGCACACGGTACCCGAGCGGGATCTGTCCTTCCCTCCAGAGGGTAGCCACCGGTTCATTTGGTGGCTGGGCCCCAGCCTGCTCTGCTCAGGGCCCTCCCTCCAACCTGCCTCTCCGGAGGCGGCATTGCGGAAAACGGTAACGGCAAACAACTTATTTACAAGCCACTAACGTTTGTGGTTGCCCTGCAAGTTCACGGGCTTGTTCATGGATAGTCCTCCATGCAAAACTTTTTGTAACGGTCCCCACAGGGACAACGGTGCCGGCTCCAGCCGGTTGCAATCACAAAGCAAATCAGGTTATGTACTCGGTAATCATCATTTTTCATCATTTTTCAACTTTTCAAACTTTTCAAACTTTAAACAACAGGTGGTCCCAACGGGGACTGGACAACGGTGCTCCGCTGCCCTACTCCAGGCCTTCAACTTCATCCGAGGGAGGGGGTGCAGGACTCACTCTGCTCTCTTGGCTGCCCCGCAGCTTCACATCAAGGGCAAACCACCCCCTCTCTCCGCAGTGTCGGGTGTACCGAACAAGGTCTCCCGGCATTAGGTTGCGGCCGGGATGCTCCTCAGGCAGGTGGGCATTCACATCCCGCCGGGCTACAAACACTTCGGCCTCCAGGCCCGGCTCGTAGATGAACCCGTAGCCCCGGCGGACATCAAACCGCCTCACCTGCCCCTCGTACAACGGGCCCCGGACACGGAACGTGGCCTGGCGGAGATTTTCTTTTTCTCGGATAGCTCGGGCCACCAGCTCGGCCTTCTTCCGCTCCCTCTCGGCGATCTCCAGGCCCAGCTGTACCGGCTCCCTATCCCAATACGGCGCTGCTGCCAGCGCCGGCGCACGGGTCGGGCCCCGCGGGACATCCTGGACGTTGCACACTGTCAGGAATCTGGGCGGCAGGTCCCGTGGTGTCTTGGCCTTGGGCGCTGCCTTGCAGCAACAACCTGGCGCTACCTCCGCCGAGGTGTGGGGGATGGGCATAGGGGCTTTCCGCCGCTGGGCCTTCGGCTCGGAGCGGGTCATCAGCTCCGGCTCGGGGGATTTTTCAGGGGATGCCTCCGGTTCAGCTTTCGGAATCTTCCACGGTAACACCTCCGAGGTGCCGCGGGCTCCGGCTACAGGTCGGGCCGCCTGGGCGGGGACGCTGGGTACTGCTACCGGTTGCGGTGGTAGCAGGCCTAGTGGCGGGGTCACGGCCTCCGGGACGGGTGGCGAGGGAGGCAGCGGGGGGAGAGGGCTTGGACCGGGCCCCACAGCCACGATGACCGGCCCTTCAAGGGCATCGGGACGTGGGTCACTCACCCTCCCTTTCTCCGCTTCCTCCTCGCGTCTCCGCACGATGGCTATAACGTCCGCCATGTCGGCCTCCCACTCCTCCATGAGGAGCTGCATCCTGACCTGCAGCCGTTGGTAGAGCTGCCCGGTTCGGATTTCCACCCACGCCGCGGTTCCAGGCGCGGGGGCTACGGTGTTGCGGGACGGCATCCACATGATGGCTTCTTCTCTACTTCCAGGAACGGTATATTCGCAGAGTCCTGGCGTCCCTGCTTTTATAGCTGCAGCTACATGCGTCCAGCCGCCATCGCGTCCCCCTTAGCTCTTTCCGGCCCCTCCTCTCTCGGGGCGGGGTTTTGGCCTTCGCGCCTCTACTACTCGAGAAGACGCTCGAGCGGGAACTTTTCGCGCCAAAGATGGCGGCTTCTGAAATTTTTCTGCCGGATACCTCCGGCGGTAACAAGGCGCACCTCTACCAGATGGCAGAGCGGTAAGATCCTGTTCGTGACGCCAAGTTGTCGCGGGTGGGGAGGAGGGTGTCAGCACACTACGCTCACCCCTTCTGCTCGGGTCCGGCGGCTGCTGCTCAGTGGTGGCTCGAGCGGTGGGCCGGATCCCGGGGGTTTCTCGAGCGGCACTCCTCGCCCGTGAGTGAAAGGGGTTTGTTGGGTGTGGGAAGTATTTATTGTCCGTGACGCCACCCACGGTTGTGGTGATTTCACCACCGCTGCTCTATAGGCCCGGGGACGATGGTGTGTAGCAGCGAGATGTTGCGTTGCCCCTCCGTGGGTAGGGGTTGGTGATCCCGGGGCCCGGTGATGGTGAGGGAGGTGCAGGGCCTGGTGGGCGCAGGGACGCGGGGGGCAGCGCTGTGCCTTGCGGCACTGTGGTACTCACTCAGCCTGAGACGTTGACACAGTTTTTACGGTAAACCAAACAGCTGGATAGACGGTCCCACGGACGGCTGCACTTGCTCTCCCAGTAGGTGACGGTGATGTCCCTCTTCCTTGCACCTTTGTGTACTTGTTGGTTGCGATGGGTCCCCACCGGTAACCCGCTCCCCGGCTTCAAGCTGGACCGGAGGAGCTCTACTCTTTGCCCGCAGGCACTGGCCCTAAGAAACTGGTGCCTTGGCGGTGGCGGTGTCTCTTCTACTCTGGTTGGGCTGTTGCCTTCAATTGGGACTTGGTTGTTGGGGGATCTACGTCCCCGTCACTGACGGATTTGGCAAATTATGGCGACTCCTAGCCTTGCCGGGGTCTGAGAGGCCCCTGCCCTGGTGCTGACTGTCCTTCGGAACACTGCTCCAGACCGCCGGGCACACAGCCTCCGGGGTCCTTCCAGGAACTTCCAAACGGTCCCCCTCCAGACAGTCACCGCCGTTGCTGACCTTGCTGACCTGGTCCTACACACAGCTGGACCCTTCAGGCTTTCTTTCTTTCCTGTCACCTCACTTGCTTTCCTCCTTTACCACTTTTCTTCACTCAAGCTCCCCCTGAGCTGAACTGCACTTGAGCCCTGCCTGGGCTAATCTGCCTGGTTTCTCCCGCCTCCAGAGCTGTGTACTCCTCGGTGGGCGGAGCCAACTGCCTGGCCCACCCCCTGGTGTGAATCATCAGCCTCTGGAGGGAGGCAACAAGGATTTCTGGTTAGCTTTGGTGTTCCTAGCTGGGATGTAGGGTGTGGTGGTGTGTGACCTGTGTCCCCTGGCTTGCCCAGGGCGACACATGTGTATGAGTGTATGTGCATGATTGATTGTGTATGAGTGTGTGTGTATTGGCAGATAACAGTGACCAGCAGCGTGCATCCTTGTGGTTGGCGCAGTTACAGCAGTGAGTTTGCCATATATGTGTGTGTGTGTGTGTGTATGAGTGTGTGCATTGG
Organism: Anomaloglossus baeobatrachus; assembly: GCF_048569485.1. Classification (NCBI taxonomy): domain Eukaryota; kingdom Metazoa; phylum Chordata; class Amphibia; order Anura; family Aromobatidae; genus Anomaloglossus; species Anomaloglossus baeobatrachus. Next base: position 66,000,314 of record NC_134363.1, read on the forward strand.
CAGATAACAGAGTGCAGCAGCGTGCACCTTTGTAGTCGGCGCAGTGACGTCAGTGAAGTAACTGCCTATATGGATGTGTGTGTATGATTGTGTGTATGTATTGGCAGATAACAGTGAGCATCAGCACGTACCCTTGTGGTTGGTGCAGTGATGTTAGTGAATCGGTCGCATATATGTGTGTGTATGAGTGTGTATATGGACAGATAAAAGAGAGCATCAGCGCTCAACCATGTGGACAGTGCAGTCACGTCAGTGAATTGGCCTCATATATGTGTGTGTGTGTGTGTGTGTGTGTGTGTGTGTGTGTGTGTGTGTGTGTGTGTGTGTGTGCGCGCGCGCGCGCGCATTGGCAGATAAAAGAGCAGCAGTGAGTATTTTTGTGGTTGGCGCAGTGATGTCAGTGAAATAGCAGCTTACATGAGTGTGTGTATGAATGTGTGTGTGTATTGGCAGATAACAGAGCAACAGTGCACTCCCTTGTGGTCAATGCAGTGACATCAGTGAATTGGTTGCATATATATGTGTGTGTGTATGTGTATGAGTGTTTGTGTATGAGAGTGTATGCATCTTTGTAATGGCAGAAAACAGTGAGCAGGAGCGCGCACCCTTGTGGTTGGCGCAGTGATGTCAGTAAATTGGCCACATATGTGTATGCATGTTTGAGTGAGTTTGTGTGTGACTGTGTGTGTATTGGCAGATAACAGAGAGCAGCGTGCACTCTTGTGGTCGGCGCAGTGACATCAGGGAATTGGCTGCATATATGTGTGTGTGTGTGTGTGTGTGTATGTGTGTATTGGCAGATAACAGAGAGCAGCACTATGTACCCTTGCGGTCGGCACAGTGATGTCAGTGAATTGGCCACATACAGTATGTGTATGAGTGTGTGTATTGCTAGATAACAGAGAGCAGCAGCGTGCACCCTTGTGGTCAGCACAGTGACATTGGCGGCATATATGAGTGTGTGAAAAACTGAGAAACTAGAGTGTTTTGTGTCAATAAACTACAAAAATGTATTAATTATAGTAAAAAGATAGTTTAGACATACAAAAACAAAAAGGAGGGATGTGGTGAGATCAGCATAAGTGCACACGTTCTAATTTTCATCTGATATGTATAGTACATGCTCAATGAAAAACCTGCTCTGAAATACCATATATAAGAAGTATTAGGAAAGTCCCATCAGATTAATTACCGCAGGTTAGAGAGACATAATACCTAACAGTACATACCTAATAAAGTGCTGAGTGCAGTACCAAATGCTAGAATGGAGCTCCAAGTGAAGACCCCTGACGCACGTTTTGAGTGTGGAATCACAGCTTACTCATGAGGATAATGTTCAGTGTATCTGCCAGGACCTTTTTAGCATCCCAAAGCCAGTCATATCACCGCTGCTGGCCTAATATGGATGGCTACAGCGGTGCAAGCACACACGTGCCGAGCGGGCCCCCACATCCCACAGCGGCATCAAAGCCCATGCACGCGCAAGGGAACCTAGCATTGCCATGGAATCCCGACATGTACAGCATGCCTAGTAGATGCCAGGGTAGGAGCAGGGAGGAGGGCGGCAAAAGGAGCACAAGCACACCAACCATAGGGCACTACTGAAATATCGCTGTCATGTCTTCAGGAAAAAACATCAGAATTAAAATATTATGAGTTGTACATAGCCCGCTATAATGTTTGGGATGTAACAACCAATACACACAAAAAGAACAACAAACAACATCAAGGAAACCAAAATGGTCACAAAAGATGGTGCAGGGCACCTACAGGAAATAGGCAAAGCTAAGATTTCCATTCAGACCTTTGAGGCTCATTGTCCTCAGGGACACTATCCACTTCACCTCCCTTTGTCTAGTATCTAGAGTTGAGCGTGGTTCGTGGTTCGTGGTTCTCCAGTTCACGGTTCGAGTGATTTTGGGGGGTGTTCTAAATCGAACTAGAACTCGAGCTTTTTGCTAAAGGTTCGTTAGCTCGAGTTACGTTCGAGAACGGTTCTATAAGCAAAAAGCCAAACTAATTATTAGCTGGCTTTTCGCTGTAATAGTGTAAGTCACTCTGTGATTCACACTATTATGAAATTTCAGCGTATAGTGTGTGGGGACTGCGCGTTCAGATCACTGCTGCTGGGATAATGGCGATCGCCATTTTTTTTTTCTTTTCTTCCTTCCCTAAGCGCGCGTGTAGTGGGGCGGGCCAGCATTTCAGCCAATCTCAGACAAACACACAGCTAAGTGGACTTTTTGCCAGACAAGCAAGGGCATGTGTTATAGGCTGTCCATGTCACATGTCCTTGCATTATAAATACGGCAATGTTCCCTTCTGGACACTATTATCTGCCTTCTGCGTCTGGGTGACAGTCACCGCTGACGTAGCTCCTGCCGCCGATCCTGCTGTGTACGCTCTACACACAGCGCTCTACAAATTAGGGATAGAAGTTTAATTCAGCCCTTTTCAGGGCTAATTTCATCCGGCTCAGAGCCATAGGTGACAGTCAGGTCCGTGGAAACAGTTTTTAACAGCTACAGATAACAGCGTCTGTGTAGCTAAGCTCAGGGACTTCCTTGCTGCATTTCACCATTAGAAGGGATAGAAAGTGAGGCTTTCTTTCCTGTACACTGACCCACAACCCTGCCACTGTACCCTCCTGCCCTTTTTAGCAAAGCCATTTTAATTGCAGAGTGCTGCCAGTTAGTGCCATACAAAAAGTGGCTGCTGTCCGCCATTATTGTGGCACTTGTGCAAAGCTATTTCCAGCACCTCTGCATTACACCCTCCTGCTCATTTTTTAATAAGCTATAATAATAGCAAAAAACGCTTGAACTTAGTGGCATCCAAAAAGTGGCTGTTGTTCTCCATTTGTGCCCCATTGGTGGCAAGCTATTTCCACCACCTTTGCATTAAACCCTCAAGCTCATTTTTTAATAAGCTATAATAATAGCAAAAAATGCTGCAACTTAGTGGCATCCAAAAAGTGGCTGTTGTACTCCATTTGTGCCCCACTGGTGGCAAGCTATTTCCAGCACCTCTGCATTAAACCCTCCTGCTCATTTTTTAAAAAGCTATAATATTAGCAAAAAATGCTGCAACATAGTGGCATCCAAAAAGTAGCTGTTGGACTCCATTTGTGCCCCACTGGTGCAAAGCAATTTCCAGCACCTCTGCATTACACCCTTCCGCTCATTTTTTAATAAGCTATATTAATAGCAAAAAATGCTGAAACTTAGTGGCATCCAAAAAGTGGCTGTTGTACTCCATTTGTGCCCCACTGGTGGCAAGCTATTTCCAGCACCTCTGCATTACACCCTCCTGCTCATTTTTAATAAGCTATAATAATAGCAAAAACTGCTGTAACTTAGTGACATCCAAAAAGTGGCTGTTGTACTCCATTTGTGCCCCACTGGTGCCAAGCTATTTCCAGCACCTCTGCATGACACCCTCCTGCTCATTTTTTAATAAGCTATAATAATAGCAAAAAAAGCTGCAACATAGTGGCATCCAAAAAGTGGCTGTTGTATTCCATTTGTGCCCCACTGGTGTAAACCAATTTCCAGCACCTCTGCATTACACCCTCCTGCTCATTTTTTAATAAGCTATACATATAGCAAAAATGCTGGAACTTAGTGGCATCCAAAAAGTGGCTGTTGAACTCCATTTGTGCCCCACTGGTGCCAAGCTATTTCCAGCACCTCTGCATGACACCCCTGCTCATTTTTTAATAAGCTATAATAATAGCAAAAAAAGCTGCAACATAGTGGCATCCAAAAAGTGGCTGTTGAACTCCATTTGTGCCCCACTGGTGCCAAGCTATTTCCAGCACCTCTGCATGACACCCCTGCTCATTTTTTAATAAGCTATAATAATAGCAAAAAAAGCTGCAACATAGTGGCATCCAAAAAGTGGCTGTTGTATTCCATTTGTGCCCCACTGGTGTAAAGCAATTTCCAGCACCTCTGCATTACACCCTCCTGCTCATTTTTTAATAAGCTATATTAATAGCAAAAAATGCTGAAGCTTAGTGGCATCCAAAAAGTGGATATTGTACTCCATTTGTGCCCCACTGGTGGCAAGCTATTTCCAGAACCTCTGCATTACACCCTCCTGCTCATTTTTTAATAAGCTATAATAATGATAATAGCAAAAAATGCTGAAACTTAGTGGCATCCAAAAAGTGGCTGTTGTACTCCATTTGTGCCCCACTGGTGGCAAGCTATTTCCAGCACCTCTGCATTACACCCTCCTGCTCATTTTTTAATAAGCTATACCAATAACAAAAAATGCTGAAACTTTGTGGCATCCAAAAAGTGGCTGTTGTACTCCATTTGTGCCCTACTGGTGGCATGCTATTTCCAGCACCTCTGCATTAAACCCTCCTGCTCATTTTTTAATAAGCTATAATAACAGCAAAAAAAGCTGCAACTTAGTGGCATCCAAAAAGTGGCTGTTGTATTCCATTTGTGCCCCACTGGTGCAAAGCAATTTCCAGCACCTCTGCATGACACCCTCCTGCTCATTTTTTAATAAGCTATAATAATAGCAAATAATTCAGAAGCTTAGTGGTATCCAAAAAGTGGATGTTGTACTCCATTTGTGCCCCACTGGTGGCAAGCTATTTCCAGCACCTCTGCATGACACCCTCCTGCTCATTTTTTAATAAGCTATACCAATAGCAAAAAATGCTGAAACTTAGTGGCATCCAAAAAGTGGCTGTTGTATTCCATTTGTGCCCCACTGGTGCCAAGCTATTTCCAGCACCTCTGCATTACACCCTCCTGCTCATTTTTTAATAAGCTATAATAATAGCAAAAAAAGCTGCAACTTTGTGGCATCCAAAAAGTGGCTGTTGTACTCCATTTGTGCCCCACTGGTGCAAAGCAATTTCCAGCACCTATGCATTACACCCTCCTGCTCATTTTTTATCAAGCTATAATAATAGCAAAAAAAAAGGCTGAAGCTTAGTGGCATCCAAAAAGTGGATGTTGTACTCCATTAGTGCCCCACTGGTGGCAAGCTATTTCCAGCACCTCTGCATTACACCCGCCTGCTCATTTTTTAATAAGCTATACCAATAGCAAAAAATGCTGAAACTTAGTGGCATCCAAAAAGTGGCTGTTGTACTCCATTTGTGCTCCACTGGTGCAAAGCAATTTCCAGCACCTCTGCATTACACTCTCCTGCTCATTTTTTAAAAAGCTATAATATTAGCAAAAAATGCTGCAACGTAGTGGCATCCAAAAAGTGGCTGTTGGACTCCATTTGTGCCCCACTGGTGCAAAGCAATTTCCAGCACCTCTGCATTACACCCTCCTGCTCATTTTTTAATAAGCTATATTAATAGCAAAAAATGCTGAAACTTAGTGGCATCCAAAAAGTGGCTGTTGTACTCCATTTGTGCCCCACTGGTGGCAAGCTATTTCTAGCACCTCTGCATGAAACCCTCCTGCTCATTTTTTAATAAGCTATAATAATAGCAAAAACTGCTGTAATTTAGTGGCATCCAAAAAGTGGCTGTTGTAGTCCATTTGTGCCCCACTGGTGGCAAGCTATTTCTAGCCCCTCTGCATTACACCCTCCTGCTCATTTTTTAATAAGCTATACAAATAGCAAAAAATGCTGGAACTTAGTGGCATCCAAAAAGTGGCTGTTGTACTCCATTTGTGCCCCACTGGTGCAAAGCAATTTCCAGCACCTCTGCATTACACCCTCCTGCTCATTTTTTAATAAGCTATAATAATAGCAAACAATGCTGAAGCTTAGTGGCATCCAAAAAGTGGATGTTGTACTCCATTTGTGCCCCACTGGTGGCAAGCTATTTCTAGCACCTCTGCATTACACCCTCCTGCTATTTTTTAATAAGCTATACCAACAGCAAAAAATGCTGAAACTTAATGGCATCCAAAAAGTGGCTGTTGTACTCTATTTATGCCCCTCTGGTGGCAAGCTATTTCCAGCATCTCTGCATTACACCCTCCTGCTCATTTTTTAATAAGCTATACCAATAGCAAAAAATGCTGAAACTTAGTGGCATCCAAAAAGTGTCTGTTGTACTCCATTTGTGCCCAACTGGTGCCAAGCTATTTTCAGCACCTCTGCATGACACCCTCCTGCTCATTTTTTATCAAGCTATAATAATAGCAAAAAAGGCTGAAGCTTAGTGGCATCCAAAAAGTGGATGTTGTACTCCATTTGTGCCCCCCTGGTGGCAAGCTATTTCAAGCACCTCTGCATTACACCCTCCTGCTCATTTTTTAATAAGCTATACCAATAGCAAAAAATGCTGAAACTTAGTGGCATCCAAAAAGTGGCTGTTGTACTCCATTTGTGCTCCACTGGTGCAAAGCAATTTCCAGCACATCTGCATTACACCCTCCTGCTCATTTTTTAAAAAGCTATAATATTAGCAAAAAATGCTGCAACGTAGTGGCATCCAAAAAGTGGCTGTTGGACTCCATTTGTGCCCCACTGGTGCAAAGCAATTTCCAGCACCTCTGCATTACACCCTCCTGCTCATTTTTTAATAAGCTATATTAGTAGCAAAAAATGCTGAAACTTAGTGGCATCCAAAAAGTGGCTGTTGTACTACATTTGTGCCCCACTGGTGGCAAGCTATTTCTAGCACCTCTGCATTACACCCTCCTGCTCATTTTTTAATAAGCTATACATATAGCAAAAAATGCTGGAACTTAGTGGCATCCAAAAAGTGGCTGTTGTATTCCATTTGTGCCCCACTGGTGGCAAGCTATTTCCAGATCCTCTGCATTAAACCCTCCTGCTCATTTTTTAATAAGCTATAATAATAGCAATAACTGCTGTAACTTAGTGGCATCCAAAAAGTTGCTGTTATACTCCATTTGTGCCCCACTGGTGCCAAGCTATTTCCAGCACCTCTGCATTAAATCTTCCTGCTCATTTTTTAATAAGCTATAATAATAGCAAAAGAAGCTGCAACTTAGTGGCATCCAAAAAGTGGCTGTTGTATTCCATTTGTGCCCCACTGGTGCAAAGCTATTTCCAGCACCTCTGCATTACACCCTCCTGCTCTTTTTTTAATAAGCTATACCAATAGCAAAAAATGCTGAAACTTAGTAGCATCCAAAAAGTGGCTGTTGTACTTTATTTATGCCCCTCTGGTGGCAAGTTATTTCCAGCACCTCTGCATTACACCCTCCTGCTCATTTTTTAATAAGCTAATAATAATAGCAAAAAATGCTGAAACTTAGTGGAATCCAAAAAGTGGCTGTTGTATTCCATTTGTGCCCCACTGGTGCAAAGCAATTTCCAGCACCTCTGCATGACACCCTCCTGCTCATTTTTTAATAAGCTATAATAATAGCAAAAAATGCTGAAGCCTAGTGGTATCCAAAAAGTGGATGTTGTGCTCCATTTGTGCCCCACTGGTGGCAAGGTTTTTCCAGTATCTCTGCATTACACCCTCCTGCTCATTTTTTAATAAGCTATACCAATAGCAAAAAATGCTGAAACTTAGTGGCATCCAAAAAGTGGCTGTTGTACTCTATTTGTGCCCCACTGGTGGGAAGCTATTTCCAGCACCTCTGCATTAAACCCTCCTGCTCATTTTTTAATAAGCTATAATAATTGCAAAAAATGCAGAAACTTAGTGGAATCCAAAAAGTGGCAGTTGTAATCCATTTGTGCCCAACTGGTGCCAAGCTATTTTCAGCACCTCTGCATGACACCCTCCTGCTCATTTTTTATCAAGCTATAATAATAGCAAAAAAAGGCTGAAGCTTAGTGGCATCCAAAAAGTGGATGTTGTACTCCATTTGTGCCCCACTGGTGGCAAGCTATTTCCAGCACCTCTGCATTACACCCTCCTGCTCATTTTTTAATAAGCTATACCAATAGCAAAAAATGCTGAAACTTAGTGGCATCCAAAAAGTGGCTGTTGTACTCCATTTGTGCTCCACTGGTGCAAAGCAATTTCCAGCACATCTGCATTACACCCTCCTGCTCATTTTTTAAAAAGCTATAATATTAGCAAAAAATGCTGCAACGTAGTGGCATCCAAAAAGTGGCTGTTGGACTCCATTTGTGCCCCACTGGTGCAAAGCAATTTCCAGCACCTCTGCATTACACCCTCCTGCTCATTTTTTAATAAGCTATATTAGTAGCAAAAAATGCTGAAACTTAGTGGCATCCAAAAAGTGGCTGTTGTACTCCATTTGTGCTCCACTGGTGCAAAGCAATTTCCAGCACATCTGCATTACACCCTCCTGCTCATTTTTTAAAAAGCTATAATATTAGCAAAAAATGCTGCAACGTAGTGGCATCCAAAAAGTGGCTGTTGGACTCCATTTGTGCCCCACTGGTGGCAAGCTATTTCTAGCACCTCTGCATTACAGCCTCCTGCTCATTTTTTAATAAGCTATGCATATAGCAAAAAATGCTGGAACTTAGTGGTATCCAAAAAGTGGCTGTTGTATTCCATTTGTGCCCCACTGGTGGCAAGCTATTTCCAGCACCTCTGCATTAAACCCTCCTGCTCATTTTTTAATAAGCTATAATAATAGCAAAATAAGCTGCAACTTAGTGGCATCCAAAAAGTGGATGTTGTACTCCATTTGTGCCCCACTGGTGGCAAGCTATTTCCAGCACCTCTGCATTACACCCTCCTGCTCTTTTTTTAATAAGCTATACCAATAGCAAAAAATGCTGAAACTTAGTAGCATCCAAAAAGTGGCTGTTGTACTTTATTTATGCCCCTCTGGTGGCAAGTTATTTCCAGCACCTCTGCATTACACCCTCCTGCTCATTTTTTAATAAGCTATAATAATAGCAAAAAATGCTGAAACTTAGTGGCATCCAAAAAGTGGCTGTTGTACTCCATTTGTGCCCCACTGGTGGCAAGCTATTTCCAGCACCTCTGCCTTACACCCTCCTGCTCTTTTTTTAATAAGCTATACAAATAGCAAAAAATGCTGGAACTTAGTGGCATCCAAAAAGTGGCTGTTGTACTCCATTTGTGCCCCACTGGTGCAAAGCAATTTCCAGCACCTCTGCATTACACCCTCCTGCTCATTTTTTAATAAGCTATAATAATAGCAAAAAATGCTGAAGCTTAGTGGCATCCAAAAAGTGGATGTTGTACTCCATTTGTGCCCCACTGGTGGCAAGCTATTTCCAGCACCTCTGCATTACACCCTCCTGCTCTTTTTTTAATAAGCTATACCAATAGCAAAAAATGCTGAAACGTAATGGCATCCAAAAAGTGGCTGTTGTACTCTATTTATGCCCCTCTGGTGGCAAGCTATTTCCAGCACCTCTGCATTACACCCTCCTGCTCATTTTTTAATAAGCTAATAATAATAGCAAAAAATGCTGAAACTTAGTGGAATACAAAAAGTGGCTGTTGTACTCTATTTGTGCCCCACTGGTGCAAAGCAATTTCCAGCACCTCTGCATGACACCCTCCTGCTCATTTTTTAATAAGCTATAATAATAGCAAAAAATGCTGAAGCTTAGTGGCATCCAAAAAGTGGATGTTGTACTCCATTTGTGCCCCACTGGTGGCACGCTATTTCCAGCACCTCTGCATTAAACCCTCCTGCTCATTTTTTAATAAGCTATAATAATAGCAAAAAATGCAGAAACTTAGTGGAATCCAAAAAGTGGCTGTTGTATTCCATTTGTGCCCCACTGGTGCCAAGCTATTTTCAGCACCTCTGCATGACACCCTCCTGCTCATTTTTTATCAAGCTATAATAATAGCAAAAAAGGCTGAAGCTTAGTGGCATCCAAAAAGTGGATGTTGTACTCCATTTGTGCTCCACTGGTGCAAAGCAATTTCCAGCACATCTGCATTACACCCTCCTGCTCATTTTTTAAAAAGCTATAATATTAGCAAAAAATGTTGCAATGTAGTGGCATCCAAAAAGTGGCTGTTGGACTCCATTTGTGCCCCACTGGTGCAAAGCAATTTCCAGCACCTCTGCATTACACCCTCCTGCTCATTTTTTAATAAGCTATATTAGTAGCAAAAAATGCTGAAACTTAGTGGCATCCAAAAAGTGGCTGTTGTACTACATTTGTGCCCCACTGGTGGCAAGCTATTTCTAGCACCTCTGCATTACACCCTCCTGCTCATTTTTTAATAAGCTATACATATAGCAAAAAATGCTGGAACTTAGTGGCATCCAAAAAGTGGCTGTTGTATTCCATTTGTGCCCCACTGGTGGCAAGCTATTTCCAGCACCTCTGCATTAAACCCTCCTGCTCATTTTTTAATAAGCTATAATAATAGCAAAAACTGCTGTAACTTAGTGGCATCCAAAAAGTTGCTAAAGTTGCTGTTATACTCCATTTGTGCCCCACTGCTGCCAAGCTATTTCCAGCACCTCTGCACTAAACCCTCCTGCTCATTTTTTAATAAGCTATAATAATAGCAAAAGAAGCTGCAACTTAGTGGCATCCAAAAAGTGGCTGTTGTATTCCATTTGTGCCCCACTGGTGAAAAGCAATTTCAAGCACCTCTGCATGACACCCTACTGCTCATTTTTTAATAAGCTATAATAATAGCAAAAAATGCTGAAGCTTAGTGGCATCCAAAAAGTGGATGTTGTACTCCATTTGTGCCCCACTGGTGGCAAGCTATTTCCAGCACCTCTGCATTACACCCTCCTGCTCTTTTTTTAATAAGCTATACCAATAGCAAAAAATGCTGAAACTTAGTAGCATCCAAAAAGTGTCTGTTGTACTTTATTTATGCCCCTCTGGTGGCAAGTTATTTCCAGCACCTCTTCATTACACCCTCCTGCTCATTTTTTAATAAGCTATAATAATAGCAAAAAATGCTGAAACTTAGTGGCATCCAAAAAGTGGCTGTTGTACTCCATTTGTGCCCCACTGGTGGCAAGCTATTTCCAGCACCTCTGCCTTACAGCCTCCTGCTCTTTTTTTAATAAGCTATACCAATAGCAAAAAATGCTGAAACTTAGTAGCTTCCAAAAAGTGGCTGTTGTACTCTATTTATGCCCCTCTGGTGGCAAGTTATTTCCATCACCTCTGCATTACACCCTCCTGCTCATTTTTTAATAAGCTATAATAAAAGCAAAAAATGCTGAAACTTAGTAGCATCCAAAAAGTGGATGTTGTACTCTATTTATGCCCCTCTGGTGGCAAGCTATTTCCAGCACCTCTGCATTACACCCTCCTGCTCATTTTTTAATAAGCTAATAATAATAGCAAACAATGCTGAAACTTAGTGGAATCCAAAAAAGTGGCTGTTGTATTCCATTTGTGCCCCACTGGTGCAAAGCAATTTCCAGCACCTCTGCATGACACCCTCCTGCTCAATTTTTAATAAGCTATAATAATAGCAAAAAATGCTGAAACTTAGTGGCATCCAAAAAGTGGCTGTTGTACTCCATTTGTGCCCCACTGGTGGCAAGCTATTTCCAGCACCTCTGCATTACACCCTCCTGCTCATTTTTTAATAAGCTATAATAATAGCAAAAAAATGCTGAAACTTAGTGGCATCCAAAAAGTGGCTGTTGTACTCCATTTGTGCCCCACTGGTGGCAAGCAATTTCCAGCACCTCTGCATGACACCCTCCTGCTCATTTTTTATCAAGCTATAATAATAGCAAAAAATGCTGAAACTTAGTGGCATCCAAAAAGTGGCTGTTGTATTCCATTTGTGCTCCACTGGTGCAAAGCAATTTCCAGCACCTCTGCATTACACCCTCCTGCTCATTTTTTAAAAAGCTATAATATTAGCAAAAAATGCTGCAACGTAGTGGCATCCAAAAAGTGGCTGTTGGACTCCATTTGTGCCCCACTGGTGGCAAGCTATTTCTAGCACCTCTGCATTACAGCCTCCTTCTCATTTTTTAATAAGCTATGCATATAGCAAAAAATGCTGGAACTTAGTGGTATCCAAAAAGTGGCTGTTGTATTCCATTTGTGCCCCACTGGTGGCAAGCTATTTCCAGCACCTCTGCATTAAACCCTCCTGCTCATTTTTTAATAAGCTATAATAATAGCAAAATAAGCTGCAACTTAGTGGCATCCAAAAAGTGGATGTTGTACTCCATTTGTGCCCCACTGGTGGCAAGCTATTTCCAGCACCTCTGCATTACACCCTCCTGCTCTTTTTTTAATAAGCTATACCAATAGCAAAAAATGCTGAAACTTAGTAGCATCCAAAAAGTGGCTGTTGTACTTTATTTATGCCCCTCTGGTGGCAAGTTATTTCCAGCACCTCTGCATTACACCCTCCTGCTCATTTTTTAATAAGCTATAATAATAGCAAAAAATGCTGAAACTTAGTGGCATCCAAAAAGTGGCTGTTGTACTCCATTTGTGCCCCACTGGTGGCAAGCTATTTCCAGCACCTCTGCCTTACACCCTCCTGCTCTTTTTTTAATAAGCTATACAAATAGCAAAAAATGCTGGAACTTAGTGGCATCCAAAAAGTGGCTGTTGTACTCCATTTGTGCCCCACTGGTGCAAAGCAATTTCCAGCACCTCTGCATTACACCCTCCTGCTCATTTTTTAATAAGCTATAATAATAGCAAAAAATGCTGAAGCTTAGTGGCATCCAAAAAGTGGATGTTGTACTCCATTTGTGCCCCACTGGTGGCAAGCTATTTCCAGCACCTCTGCATTACACCCTCCTGCTCTTTTTTTAATAAGCTATACCAATAGCAAAAAATGCTGAAACGTAATGGCATCCAAAAAGTGGCTGTTGTACTCTATTTATGCCCCTCTGGTGGCAAGCTATTTCCAGCACCTCTGCATTACACCCTCCTGCTCATTTTTTAATAAGCTAATAATAATAGCAAAAAATGCTGAAACTTAGTGGAATCCAAAAAGTGGCTGTTGTACTCTATTTGTGCCCCACTGGTGCAAAGCAATTTCCAGCACCTCTGCATGACACCCTCCTGCTCATTTTTTAATAAGCTATAATAATAGCAAAAAATGCTGAAGCTTAGTGGCATCCAAAAAGTGGATGTTGTACTCCATTTGTGCCCCACTGGTGGCACGCTATTTCCAGCACCTCTGCATTAAACCCTCCTGCTCATTTTTTAATAAGCTATAATAATAGCAAAAAATGCAGAAACTTAGTGGAATCCAAAAAGTGGCTGTTGTATTCCATTTGTGCCCCACTGGTGCCAAGCTATTTTCAGCACCTCTGCATGACACCCTCCTGCTCATTTTTTATCAAGCTATAATAATAGCAAAAAAGGCTGAAGCTTAGTGGCATCCAAAAAGTGGATGTTGTACTCCATTTGTGCTCCACTGGTGCAAAGCAATTTCCAGCACATCTGCATTACACCCTCCTGCTCATTTTTTAAAAAGCTATAATATTAGCAAAAAATGTTGCAATGTAGTGGCATCCAAAAAGTGGCTGTTGGACTCCATTTGTGCCCCACTGGTGCAAAGCAATTTCCAGCACCTCTGCATTACACCCTCCTGCTCATTTTTTAATAAGCTATATTAGTAGCAAAAAATGCTGAAACTTAGTGGCATCCAAAAAGTGGCTGTTGTACTACATTTGTGCCTCACTGGTGGCAAGCTATTTCTAGCACCTCTGCATTACACCCTCCTGCTCATTTTTTAATAAGCTATACATATAGCAAAAAATGCTGGAACTTAGTGGCATCCAAAAAGTGGCTGTTGTATTCCATTTGTGCCCCACTGGTGGCAAGCTATTTCCAGCACCTCTGCATTAAACCCTCCTGCTCATTTTTTAATAAGCTATAATAATAGCAAAAACTGCTGTAACTTAGTGGCATCCAAAAAGTTGCTAAAGTTGCTGTTATACTCCATTTGTGCCCCACTGCTGCCAAGCTATTTCCAGCACCTCTGCACTAAACCCTCCTGCTCATTTTTTAATAAGCTATAATAATAGCAAAAGAAGCTGCAACTTAGTGGCATCCAAAAAGTGGCTGTTGTATTCCATTTGTGCCCCACTGGTGCAAAGCAATTTCCAGCACCTCTGCATGACACCCTACTGCTCATTTTTTAATAAGCTATAATAATAGCAAAAAATGCTGAAGCTTAGTGGCATCCAAAAAGTGGATGTTGTACTCCATTTGTGCCCCACTGGTGGCAAGCTATTTCCAGCACCTCTGCATTACACCCTCCTGCTCTTTTTTTAATAAGCTATACCAATAGCAAAAAATGCTGAAACTTAGTAGCATCCAAAAAGTGTCTGTTGTACTTTATTTATGCCCCTCTGGTGGCAAGTTATTTCCAGCACCTCTTCATTACACCCTCCTGCTCATTTTTTAATAAGCTATAATAATAGCAAAAAATGCTGAAACTTAGTGGCATCCAAAAAGTGGCTGTTGTACTCCATTTGTGCCCCACTGGTGGCAAGCTATTTCCAGCACCTCTGCCTTACAGCCTCCTGCTCTTTTTTTAATAAGCTATACCAATAGCAAAAAATGCTGAAACTTAGTAGCTTCCAAAAAGTGGCTGTTGTACTCTATTTATGCCCCTCTGGTGGCAAGTTATTTCCAGCACCTCTGCATTACACCCTCCTGCTCATTTTTTAATAAGCTATAATAAAAGCAAAAAATGCTGAAACTTAGTAGCATCCAAAAAGTGGCTGTTGTACTCTATTTATACCCCTCTGGTGGCAAGTTATTTCCAGCACCTCTGCATTACACCCTCCTGCTCATTTTTTAATAAGCTATAATAATAGCAAAAAAAGCTGCAACTTAGTGGCATCCAAAAAGTGGCTGTTGTATTCCATTTGTGCCCCACTGGTGCAAAGCAATTTCCAGCACCTCTGCATTACACCCTCCTGCTCATTTTTTGATAAGCTATAATAATAGCAAAAAATGCTGAAGCTTAGTGGCATCCAAAAAGTGGATGTTGTACTCTATTTATGCCCCTCTGGTGGCAAGCTATTTCCAGCACCTCTGCATTACACCCTCCTGCTCATTTTTTAATAAGCTAATAATAATAGCAAACAATGCTGAAACTTAGTGGAATCCAAAAAAGTGGCTGTTGTATTCCATTTGTGCCCCACTGGTGCAAAGCAATTTCCAGCACCTCTGCATGACACCCTCCTGCTCAATTTTTAATAAGCTATAATAATAGCAAAAAATGCTGAAACTTAGTGGCATCCAAAAAGTGGCTGTTGTACTCCATTTGTGCCCCACTGGTGGCAAGCTATTTCCAGCACCTCTGCATTACACCCTCCTGCTCATTTTTTAATAAGCTATAATAATAGCAAAAAAATGCTGAAACTTAGTGGCATCCAAAAAGTGGCTGTTGTACTCCATTTGTGCCCCACTGGTGGCAAGCAATTTCCAGCACCTCTGCATGACACCCTCCTGCTCATTTTTTATCAAGCTATAATAATAGCAAAAAATGCTGAAACTTAGTGGCATCCAAAAAGTGGCTGTTGTATTCCATTTGTGCTCCACTGGTGCAAAGCAATTTCCAGCACCTCTGCATTACACCCTCCTGCTCATTTTTTAATAAGCTATAATAATAGCAAAAAACTGCTGAAACTTAGTGGCATCCAAAAAGTGGCTGTTGTACTCTATTTGTGCCCCTCTGGTGGCAAACTATTTCCAGCACCTCTGCATTAAACCCTCCTGCTCATTTTTTAATAAGCTATGCCAATAGCAAAAAATGCTGAAACTTTGTTGCATCCAAAAAATTGGCTGTTGTACTCCATTTGTGCCCCACTGGTGGCAAGCTATTTCCAGCACCTCTGCATTACACCCTTCTGCTCATTTTTTAATAAGCTATACCAATAGCAAAAAATGCTGAAACTTTGTGGCATCCAAAAAATTGGCTGTTGTACTCCATTTGTGCCCCACTGATGCAAAGCAAATTCCAGCACCTCTGCATGACACCCTCCTGCTCATTTTTTAAAAAGCTATAATAATAGCAAACAATGCTGAAACTTAGTGGCATCCAAAAAGTGGCTGTTGTACTCCATTTGTGCCCCACTGGTGGCAAGCTATTTCCAGCACCTCTGCATGACACCCTCCTGCTCATTTTTTAATAAGCTATACCAATAGCAAAACATACTGAAACTTAGTGGCATCCAAAAAGTGGCTGTTGTACTCCATTTGTGCCCCACTGGTGCCAAGTTATTTCCAGCACCTCTGCATTACACCCTCATGCACATTTTTTAATAAGCTATAATAATAGTAAAAAAAGCTGCAACTTAGTGGCATGCAAAAAGTGGCTGTTGTATTCCATTTGTGCCCCACTGATGCAAAGCAATTTCCAGCACCTCTGCATGACACCCTCCTGCTCATTTTTTAATAAGCTATAATAATAGCAAAAAATGCTGAAGCTTAGTGGCATCCAAAAAGTGGATGTTGTACTCCATTTGTGCCCCACTGGTGCAGAGCTATTTCCAGCACCTCTGCATTGCACCCTCCTGCTCATTTTTTAATAAGCTATACCTATTTCAAAAAATGCTGAAACTTAGTGGCACCCAAAAAGTGGGTGTTGCACTCCATTTGTGCCCCACTGGTGGCAAGCTATTTCCAGCGCCTCTGCATTACACCCTCCTGCTCATTTTTTAATAAGCTATAATAATAGCAAAAATTGCTGCAACTTAGTGGCATCCAAAAAGTGGCTGTTGTACTCCATTTGTGCCCCACTAGTGCCAAGCTATTTCCAGCACCTCTGCATTACACCCTCCTGCTCATTTAGCTACGCTATTTTTATAGCAAACTCATGGAATTCCTTGCTGCATTTCATCTTTAGGAAGGATAGAAAGTGAGGCTTCCTTTACTGTCCTGGTACCCACAGAAGACGCCCACTGTACCCACGGTATTTCATTTGCCCAAAGAGCTGACTTTTTCTGCCATCCTAAAATTGTTTGGAATACTAAGTTATTAGTGTTCCTTTGCTGCCAAGCAAGGTGCAACACATGTGCATTCTACAGTCCTTTCCATTTCTGGAACGCAATTATTAACTGCAGGTAGTCCAGCCAATCTGTTACGAAGGTGCAGGCGTGGAGATAATGTTTCCTTCATCCAATGGTGTTTCTCTCGATGTCTGACAGCTCAACAATAACATCTGTTTTCACTTACAAAACAAGTGATGACCTGCCAATCACTCCTGCTTACAGGTAACGGGGTGGAAGTTCAGTGTGAAAAAGCATGTGTGACTGCTGTCCCCACAGTCACAAAAGATGAAGAGCACGCACATGCACTTGATTGGACAGGCGGTGGTTGCACAGCCCCGCTAGGCTGCATTGTAGCACAGTGAAATTCCCGTTTCGACTTATGCTTCATTTTAAGTCTTGTATTTGGTGGGCTCCCCAGTATGCAGCAAAACCATGCAACATGAAAAGCGCTGTATGCAGTTGGGTTCATAAATGATTGTTTAACTTTCCCCAAACAAACAATAAGAACCATGCATAAAATTGAAATAATAGAACAATCTGTTCAGTTGCCTACTATTTGCTAATCCCTCTGCGTAGCAGCAGTAATTGTGTGTTTGTGTGTGTGTGTGTGTGCGAACAAGACTTACTAGTGGCGCATCACAAGAGCTTCCCAGTTATGTACCTAAACATAGACAAAACACATCCCCCACCCTGAATACCCTTGTTAGCTGAAGCCTCACAGATAAGGCAGATGATAACAGTGTGGATGCAAACCACACAGCTCTGCAACACAGTCATGGAAATCTTGAAAATCAACAGTCAATGCAAACATGTGTCGCTGTCCCTCTATGATTTAAACCGTAGGTGACAATTTGACAGTGCAGAGGCAGCAAGTCTTATTGTCTATATAGTCATCCTACACAGAACAGATATGTGTTTTGATAATAAAACAAAGTGTTGCGTGCACGCATTACTGTCTGGGCACAGCCTACCGTACCCGGGTACTGTGATGTCCATTTGCCATAAATACAGACTTTACGCTCCTATTATGGTAAACAGTATAGATAGCACCGGAAGAATGTTGGTCTGTGGCACAGGATGCTGCTCACTCGCGTTACGGTACTCCTCACCAAACTCCAAAATGACTCCCCTCACAATTGAACGAAGTGTTTCCGCGGTTGCTCCCTGCTGTAAAGCCCACTTTACACGTTGCAATTAGTTGTACAATCGCATTTGTGATGTGACACGCCCAGGTTGCATACGGGATCTTATGAGATTGCACGTTGGTCGTTCATTTGCTGTCACACGTGCGTTAGTAGTCTATGTTAAATTGGTCAATTTTGTGTGCGATCCTTTAGATCATGTTTTCCGTGACGTATGCATTGGGCACCTTTTTTTTTTTTTTATTTATTGACTTGACAAGTGTGTGTAATGTGTAGGGATGCGTTTTTACTATGTCATCTGCCGTTCAGCTCTGCTACATGGCCGCTGACAGCAGACACAGACAGCCATGTAGCAGAGCTGAATGGTAGTTGACAGCAGACACAGACAGAGCCGCACTGTCAGAATGAACTCGGGTGAACCTCACACGACTTCATTGTCATGCTGCGGCTCTGTCTGTGTCGCGTCCTGATTAGCAGTCACCTGTGAAGGACTCACCGGTGACCGCTAATCCCCCGAGTGACTGAAGTGTCCCCCCCTCTCTGATACTCACCGATCCCCGGCGTGGCACTGCACGGCATTCACACTGCTCCGGCGGCTTTTACTGTTTTGAAAAAGCCGGCCGGCCATTAAACAATTTCGTATTCCCTGCTTTCCCCGCCCACCGGCGCCTATGATTGGTTACAGTGAGACACGCCCCCACTCTGAGTGACAGGTGTCACACTGCACCCAATCACAGCAGCCGGTGGGCGTGTCTATACTGTGTAGTGAAATAAATAATTAAATAATTTAAAAAAACGGCGTGCGGTTCCCCCCATTTTTAAAACCAGCCAGATAAAGCCATACGGCTGAAGGCTGGTATTCTCAGGATGGGGAGCTCCACGTTATGGGGAGCCCCCCACCCTAACAATATCAGCCAACAGCCGCCCAGAATTGCCGCATACATTATATGCGACAGTTCTGGGACAGTACCCGGCTCTTCCCGATTTGCCCTGGTGCGTTGGCAAATCGGGGTAATAAGGAGTTATTGGCAGCCCATAGCTGCCAATAAGTCCTAGATTAATCATGTCAGGCGTCTATGAGACACCCTCCATGATTAATCTGTAAATTACAGTAAATAAACACACGCCCGAAAAAATCCTTTATTAGAAATAAAAACACACACATATACCCTGGTTCACCACTTTAATCAGCCCCAAAAAGCCCTCCATGTCCGGCGTTATCCAGGATGCTCCAGCGTCGCTTCCAGCGCTGCTGCATGGAGGTGACCGGAGCCGCAGCAGACACAGCCGCTCCGGTCACCTCCACACAGCAAATGAAGACAGCCGCGCGATCAGCTGATCTGTCACTGAGGTTACCCGCGGCCACCGCTGGATCCAGTGACAGCGGGTAACCTCAGTGACAGCTCAGCTGATCGCGCGGCTGTCTTCATTTGCTGTGTGGAGGTGACCGGAGCGGCTGTGTCTGCTGCGGCTCCGGTCACCTCCATGCAGCAGCGCTGGAAGCAACGCTGGAGCATCCTGGAGTACGCCGGACATGGAGGGCTTTTTCGGGCTGATTAAATTGTTGAACCAGGGTATATGTGTGTGTTTTTATTTCTAATAAAGGATTTTTTCAGGCGTGTGCTTATTTACTGTAATTTACAGATTAATCATGGAAGGTGTCTCATAGATGCCTGACATGATTAATCTAGGACTTATTGGCAGCTATGGGCTGCCAATAACTCCTTATTACCCCGATTTGCCAACGCACCAGGGCAAATCGGGAGGAGCCGGGTACAGTCCCAGAACTGTCGCATATAATGTATGCGGCAATTCTGGGCGGCTGTTGGCTGATATTGTTAGGGTGGGGGGCTCCCCATAACGTGGAGCTCCCCATCCTGAGAATACCAGCCTTCAGCCGTATGGCTTTATCTGGCTGGTTTTAAAAATGGGGGGAACCGCACGCCGTTTTTTTTAATTATTTAATTATTTATTTCACTACACAGTATAGACACGCCCACCGGCTGCTGTGATTGGGTGCAGTGTGACACCTGTCACTCAGAGTGGGGGCGTGTCTCACTGTAACCAATCATAGGCGCCGGTGGGCGGGGAAAGCAGGGAATACGAAATTGTTTAATGGGCGGCCGGCTTTTTCAAAACAGTAAAAGCCGCCGGAGCAGTGTGAATGCCGTGCAGCGCCGGGGATCGGGGATCGGTGAGTATATGAGAGAGGGGGATAGACTGACATGGACAGAGAGTGAGGGACAGAGATCGTGACTGACTGACAGAGATTAGTTAATGACAGACATTGTGAGGCGCTTCAGAACGCAGCTTTTCAGCTGCGCTCTGAAGCGGACCTTTTTTAAGCTGCGGTGCAGAGCGCACACCTGCGCACATAGCATCAGCCACCAAAATCGTATGAGGGATGTCACACGTTACAATTCACTAGGTTCGTGCAACAAAACGCTCAATTCTAGAGAATGATACGATGTGTTTGCGATCAACGGTTTTGCGTTCAATCCTGATCGCACGTAGATGTCACACGCAGATACCTCACAAACGATGCCGGATGTGCGTCACTTACAACTTGACCCCAACGACGGATTGTGAGATATATTGAAGCGTTTAAAGCAGGCTTAACACACACCTTTTATCTTTTCATTCTGTTCATAGATAGCATCTCCAAGTCCACACCCGAAGATCGTTTTGCTATTGCTATAGTGACCAAACAGACAAAAGCAGCTCCAAAAAAACAGCAGCCCCTTGTGTGTAGTCTGCAACAATGTATGCATTGAACGGCAAATAAGCATGTTGCATTGACAGTGGCTAAAGCTGAGCAATACATCCTCACGCTATCAATTCATATCCATGTGACACTTCATGGTGGAAGTACTCAAAGTTGAGATTTTTTGCCTTCTACTTACAGATTGTTACAGATTACATGACTTGGGTGATCCTTTGCTATGTCCAAAAAATTCCAAGGCTAAGCAAGGCTTACAGCCCATGCGAACTGCATAGCCAACATGACTTATGCTCAGCGGCAGAGTTGTGGCCGAGGATTCTGTTGTTGACGTGCTTCCAGTACTTTGTCTTTGTCCAGGAAGACACAACGTAAACTCATCGTCAGTAGCATCCTCCTCCACCTCCTCTGCTGACGTCATCGATTGGCTCACTTTGGTTTGACAGTAAGTGCTGTCTCCAACCTCATAATCACCCTGTGTGTTTTCATTCCCCTCATCCTGAGTCCTCCGTGACAACCTCTCCTGCCCTGACCGAATAGTAAAGTTGACGTTACAATCAGGTATCTGAGTCTCGTCATCATGTTACCCATTGTCTCCACCAGGATGATGTACGGTTTGGAAATGAGGGTGTACATTATGCTCAGCACCTTCTTCATCGGGACCTGGATCCAACTCACAAACCTTCTGGCCATCTGTGCAGATAATTTCCCCTGTCTCCTGTAACTCGCTGCCTCAACACGTCAGATTATCTTCTACACCCGCAAGCTTCAAACGGAACCTGAAAACTCATCTGTTCATACATAACTATAACCATTAAATGACACCACCACCGTGCGGATGTTCTGCCCAACCTATACCCCACCTACTGTCTCCTCCCCAAAATACTTTACAATGTAATCCCACAAGGGCTGGGTCCTCTGCCCTCTGTACCAGTCTGTCTATTGTTACTTGTATATGTATTCTGTATATAACCCCCTTGTCATGTACAGCACCATGGAATCAATGGTGCTCTATAAATAAATAATAATAATAATAACTTCTTTGTCTATACTTACTGCAGCTTTGGAGCAGACCTCTGATTCACAGGCTATAGTGTGACTGAACAGCTCTGCAGACTCAATCATCTCTGTTACCCCTTACTCAGCAGGGCTGGTGGAAACTTGAGATCTGTTAGGAAGCAAGTGCGATTGGGTTGAAACCACAGTGAAATAGAGTATTTGTTGTGATATTAAACTTGAGGTGGAGGAGAAGCCACTTTATGGTGCACTTGAGATCCATTGAAGCAGCTGCTGTTTTGGTGCCTCATCTACATTTGTTAGCGATGGTCGTGTCCATAAAAAAAGGATCATATCTGATTATCCACGGGAAGAAGTACACCTGTTATTTTGGCTGTTATTTGTTGTTACAAATCAGTGCCGCCGTAAATTCAAGCAACCTGCTGCGGTTCCAGTTGCGCCCAGGCGTCAGCTGCCATTTAGAGCTGTGCCTCAGGTTGTCCAGCTGGCTGCTTTCTCCTCCACATCTAAGTGTGGAGAGGCGGCTAGTGCGCATGCGTGTGCCGATTTACCCCAGCCTCAGTCTAACTACAGTGTTTAGCTCAGCCTGACTGTGCCATTCCTGAGGCTAAGTCTTTATTTCGGGCTACAGCGCATGCTCATTTGGACTGTGCCTGAGTCATTCTGCGACCTGTGGTTCCACACACTTACACAGGGCCCTGGGGCTTGCCTCACTTTCGGGAGGCCACTACAACTAACTGCACCCAACATCAGCACATGTCCCCTTACACAGCAGTGGCGGTCCCCACTGACCGCAATACCGAGAGTGGCGTCACGAAACTACATATAAAGAAGCAACCTACCTGTGACCAGACTATTCCTCCACGTGGAGTCCCTGAAGGTAACGCACTGACACAACACCTGTGGGGCTCCACACTTAGTGCGAAAAGCCCCTTTGCACAGGTACTTGCACTCCGTGCCGGGTCTAAGTCCTGTGTTTTGCCTAGACAGCATGCTGAAGCGGATAGTCTTTTTTCGGAGACTGTATTTCATGCTACTGAGCATGCTCAGGCACTTACTGCATCAGAGGCTAGGTCCGGTAATGAACTCTTTGCCCCTGTACCTGATGTGGGGGATCATATAGACCACAGGGCATCAGGTGTCCTGACGATGTGGCCAGGCCACTCCCAACTGACTTGCAGAGGCCCGTCCCTATGACTTGTCACCTCATTATTGTTGGTCAGACGATGACTGGTGAGGTGTTTGGGTTGTGGCAGCCATGAGGTCATTATTGAAGTGGCGGTTCCGAATAGGACGCTAGTTATGCCACTCATGATGTGTCACTCTGCTTTTGTCTCCAGTAGGTGCATTGTGGTCCACCCTGGTTTGGGGCGGACCCAGGTTATAAAAGGGGCTGAAGCCAACAAGGACGTGCGCAGTCTTCTATTATGCTCCGAAAGAGCACACCTCCATGTGTTGAACCCATTGCGGCTTTAGGCCAGAGGTAGGCAGGGATAGGGCGTCGATGCAGGCCGCCACCACAGTTGATTACACAGAACGGTTAAGACGAGCTTCTGTCCTACCAGCCCTGCTAGTGCAGCCCAGTGGCATTAACAGGCCTGATGCTGCTGATGCGCCTGCTGTCCACAGGTGTGACCACTACGCACACGGACAGCGTACCCAATGTCCCCTGTGTTGTTAACAGGGAGTTCCTGGGCTGGGTGGCGTGTGGACCCTGTGACGCTAACAGGGCTCCCAGTCTCAAGATCCGAATGGCGTCTAACTCGGTTCAGGCTACTATTAGTTTCATAGCCACTCAGCTCTGTATCCTCCACCTAACCTTCCAGTTGCCAGCCTCTCCTTTTCCATCTGGGAGCACGGTGGACACCGACTGGCGATGGGGATATATACCTTTCTCTTTCTTTTCTTCCTAATTTTTTTATATAGCGTTAACATAGTATATATCACCTTATCCAAATCTGCCATTCCCACCATAACAGATGTTGTTTCTTCAGCAAATGTTACTGTTGCTTAACCACCAAACCCACGGACACAAACTTTTTTCCCCTTTCCCACACACCTGTTCCCCTTTCGACCAGCATCTGTCCTTTTTCAACTCATTTTGTATATGACCAAAAGAGCAACTCTTCAGGGACACCGTACTCAACGCCATCTCAGCACAGCAGCCAGCCCTCGGTCCCTCAGATGTGGACAAGTAAAAGCCCATTTCCTTCTATCCATGACAAAGCGTTGAGATTCACTCTGTGCAGCACTGGTGTTTACTGGAAAAGCAGATCTAAGATTGCGTACCACCTTCCACAGATACTCCTGTATACGTGCATCCCTTTCTATGGCAGGAATTATTTCGCCAAATTTTGTCTTGTACCGGGGATCTAACAGTGTGGTAACCCAGAAGTCAGCATTAATTCGAATTCGTACAATCCGAAGGTCATGTTGTAGGTAGTCCAGCAAGAAGGCGCTCATGTGTCTTGTGCATCCAGGGGGACCAAGTCCTTGCTGTGTTGGTGGCGGAGAGGTGAAAATCATGCCTCCTTCCTCTGCCCTCTCCCCCCAACCTCGCACAACTGAAATGTGAGCAAGCTCTCACTCATCTGCTGAATCTTCCATGCCCATTGCCAGTTCGTCCTCCATTTCTTCATGGGCTCCTGTACCTTCCTCAACAGTTTTGCTGATTCTATGCACCCTTGTTAATCCCTCTCCCCCACCGTACCATGACTGCCGCCTAGGTGCCGCTGACTGTCTGGACCTTGTAGATCTTGTTATACCTTCCACATATGACTCCTCCTGTACTTCCTCCCCTTCCTCTTGTCCCAACACCTGACTCCGAATAATGCTTACAGTGTGCTCCATCATGTAGATGAGCAGAATTGTCACGCTGAGAATGGCATCGCCAGTGGTAAACATCTTTGTCGACATTTGTAACCTGTGTAGAAGGGTGCATAGGCCCTTGATCTGACACCACTCCAGCAGCGTGATCTGCACCACTTCTGGATAAAGTTAGCCCAGGGTATACGTCATAACGTATTTCAGCAGGGCTCTGCGGTGCTGCCACATGTGCAGATTCAAATTCCGGCGTGTCGGCACATCACATTTCAGGCGTTGACCCGCCAGACCAAAAGACTTCTGGAGCGATGAAAGTTGTTGAACTGCTGGGTGCGAACGATGGAAGTGAGCACATAGTGAGCGTGCCCGCTGCACAAGGCCATGTAGGCCGGGATGGTGTTTTAAAAATTGCTAGAGAAGCAGATTCAACATGTGAGCCATACAAGGCACGTGTGTCACATTGCCCTGACGAAGGCCCGCAGCCAGGTTTGCATCATTGCCGCAACCGGCCTTCCCTGGCTGCTGGTTGAGTGGAGACAACCATTAATGAAACTCTGTCTCACTCTCCACAGCTTACCGTCCACAACTCCTCAGCGGTGTGACTCCCATTTCCCAGACATTTCTAAGTAAAGAGTCGACCGCATCATGCTGTTGAGCTCTGCTGCCAGCATAGTAAGGAGGTGTGTGGAATTCCTTGGGTGCAGTGACAAGGAAGGGTGGCCTGACCACTCAGGGTTTGGGCCGCGGTGGAGGACCCACACGAGGTTGAGGAGGCAGAAGCAGTGGAGGAACTTGTACATACAGAGGAAGGATTGACACACAACTCGTGGGGACGGAAAGACTTGTACAGCAGACCCTTCTCCATCTCTCACCATAGTTACCCAGTGCCCAGTCAGCAACATGTAACTCCCCTGTCCATGCTTACTGGTCCAAGTATCTGAGGTGAAATGCACCCTGTCACACACAGAGTTTCTCAAGGAATCGGTGATGTTGTGTGCGACCTGCTGTGGTAGCGCGGGCACGCCTTTCTTGGAGAAGGAGTGGCGAATGGCCATCGGCTCTTGGGGCACTGCAATGGGCATAAGGTCTCGAAAATCCTCGGTCTCAAAAGGGTGTAAAGGCAGCCTTTCTGTAACCAACAAGTTGCAGATGCTGAAACTCAATCTCTTAGGCATGTCATGCCCTTTGAAAAGCATGTAAAACAGAGAGAGGGGACTCCAACCACAGTCTCCCTCGTTTCGACTAATTGGGCCACACACACCCCACTTGATGGGCATCAGCTGACCCACTTTTCAAAATGAAAAAGATGCTTTGCATGAAGCACTCTCAAAAACAAGCGTGCCTTTCGCCTCCCCTGGATGAGCCAGGGGAAATCCTCTGAGAGAAATGACTTGTTCATCTTGGTTCTTTTAGAAACACAGCAAGGAGACTCCAACCACAGTCTCCCTCGTTTTGACTTATTGGGCCACACACACCCCACTTGACTGGCATCAGTTGACCCCCTTTTCAAATGGAAAAAGATGCTTTGCATGAAGCACTCTCAAAAATATGCGTGCCTTTCGCCTCCCCTGGATGACCCAAGGGAAGAAAAGTCCTCTGAGAGCCATGACTTGTTCATCTTGATTCTTTTAGAAAAACAGCGAGGGGACTCCAACCACAGTCTCCCTCGTTTCCACTAATTGGGCCACACACACCCCACTTGACTGGCATCAGTTGACCCCCTTTTCAAAATGAAAAAGATGCTTTGCATGAAGCACTCTCGAAAATACGCGTGCCTTTCGCCTCCCTTGGATGAGCCAGGGGAAGAAAAGTCATCTGAGAGCCATGACTTGTTCATCTTGATTCTGTTAGAAAAACAGCGAGGGGACTCCAACCACAATCTCCCTCGTTTCCACTAATTGGGCCACACACACCCCACTTGACTGGCATCAGTTGACCCCCTTTTCAAAATGAAAATGATGCTTTGCATGAAGCACTCTCAAAAATACGCATGCCTTTCGCCTCCCCTGGATGAGCCAGGGGAAGAAAAGTCCTCTGAGAGCCATGACTTGTTTATCTTGGTTCCGTTAGAAACACAGCAAGGGGACTCCAACCACAGTCTCCCTCATTTCGACTAATTGGGCCATACACACCCCACTTGACTGGCATCAGTTGACCCCCTTTTCAAAATGAAAAAGATGCTTTGCATGAAGCACTCTCGAAAATATGTGTGCCTTTTGTCTCCCTTGGATGAGCCAGGGGAAGAAAAGTCCTCTGAGAGCCATGACTTGTTCATCTTGGTTCTTTTAGAAAAACAGAGAGGGGACTCCAACCATAATCTCCCTCGTTTCCACTAATTGGGCCACACACACCCCACTTGACTAGCATCAGTTGACCCCCTTTTCAAAATGAAAAAGATGCTTTGCATGAAGCACTCTCGAAAATACGCGTGCCTTTCGCCTCCCTTGGATGAGCCAGGGGAAGAAAAGTCCTCTGAGAGCCATGACTTGTTCATCTTGATTCTTTTAGAAAAACAGCGAGGGGACTCCAACCACAATCTCCCTCGTTTCCACTAATTGGGCCGCACACACCCCACTTGACTGGCATCAGTTGACCCCCCTTTTCAAAATGAAAAAGATGCTTTGCATGAAGCACTCTCGAAAATACGCGTGCCTTTTGCCTCCCTTGGATGAGCCAGGGGAAGAAAAGTCCTCTGAGAGCCATGACTTGTTCATCTTGATTCTTTTAGAAAAACAGCGAGGGGACTCCAACCACAATCTCCCTCGTTTCCACTAATTGGGCCACACACACCCCACTTGACTGGCATCAGTTGACCCCCCTTTTCAAAATGAAAATGATGCTTTGCATTAAGCACTCTCAAAAATACACGTGCCTTTCGCCTCCCCTGGATGACCCAGGGGAAGAAAAGTCCTCTGTGAGGCATGACTTGTTCATCTTGGTTGTTTTAAACATAGCAAGGGGACTCCAACCACAGTCTCCCTCGTTTCCACTAATTGGGCCACACATACCCCCCTTGACAAGCATCAGTTGACCCCCATTCTCAAGATAAAAAAGATGCTTTGCATGAGGCACTCTCAAAAATACACGTGCCTTTCGCCTACCCTGGATGACACAAGGGAACAAAAGTCCTCTGAGAGCCATGACTTCCTCATCTTGGTGAACGTTAGTATGTCCACATGGTCAGTGGACAGACGCGTGTGCTTATCTGTCAGCACACCCGCAGCAGCACTGAAGACAGGTTCCGAGAGAACGCTGGCTGCGGGACACGACAAGATCCCCAAAGCGTACGTGGTGAGCTCAGGCAATTTATCCAGATTGGAAGCCTAAAATGAGCAGGGCTCAAGTTGCACAGTAATGGCATCGATGTTCCCTTGCATATACTCATATATCTGTGTCTCCTCCTCTTTTTCCTTGTCCAGCTCTTTTGTTTTCGCATGTGTATATGTCCTTGTCACTTTCCCATGTGTTTGTGTTGTGTTGTGAGTTGTTTGTCACCTTTTTGACACCTTTGATGGTGTTTTTTAGGTGTTTTTATGTGTTTGTGATTGGCTCCCATTGTTTCCTATGCGGTTCAAGTGGTTCGCCGAACCGAACTCGAACTAGACCTCCGTTCGACGAACCAAGCTCGAGCTGAACCGCGACCGGTTCGCTCATCTCTACTAGTATCGTCTGCATATTCCCACCTCTGATGCCACCATGAACAACGTCTATGCCACCTATTTTTAATGATTTGGCGTTACAGTCATTGCTGCAGGAGCTAGAGGTGGGGAGACAGAAGGTGCAAATAGGGTCTTACCCGGTATGACTTGAAATAACGAAAAACTATGAGTACACTCACCTGATCTGGTTGTGCCAGTCACAACTCCTGAAATCGCATGTGAGTGTCAGCTTGGTTTGAAAGCAGCGGCCCCGTGAATTGCGAATGTCATATATATAGAAGTAGGAAAACGGGTTTTAGCCGCGCTGAAAAACCACTGGTGCAGGATTAATGAAGAGGTTTCTTTTTTATTATTTATTATTTATTATTATTTTATTATTTTTATTATTATTATTTGGAAATGCTGTAATAAAAAAGAAACCTCTTCATTAATCCTGCACCAGTGGTTTTTCAGCGCGGCTAAAACCCGTTTTCCTACTTCTATATATATGACATTGCTGCAGGAGGAGAGAGGACCCTGCCAGCGAGGACTCACAGTCTACAGGGGATGGGTGAGCGAACAGTAGGTGAGGACAGAGCTGGTTGCTCAGTGGCGTAGTGGACTGAGGGTTATTGCAGGTCAGGTTGTATTCTTGTTGGAAGAGGTGGGTCTTCAGGTTCTTTTTGAAACATTCCATGGTAGGTGAGAGTCTGATAAATTGGGACAAATAGTTGCAGAGTATGTGGGAGAAATCTCGTATGCAATTGTGGGAGAAGGAGATAAGAGGGGAGTAGAGAAGGAGATATTGTGAGGATCTGAGGTTGCGTGTGTGGCGCCCCTGAGTGTCAGGTGCCAAAGGGTACTACAACTAACCCCGGATTCCTGGAAGACCAGTGCCGGTGAACACCACAACACACACAAATCCACGGCTTTTTTCCCAGACTGGGTGACAGGCTAGAGACGTAACTGATGGATAGCCACCTATTTGGTCGGTACTCATCCAATCCTCTAGTCAGAAACCCGGGAGGAGGGGCTAGTCTGTGGAGTGATGGGAGATGGACATCATGTCAGACAGTAAGTCAGAAGACGTGAAGTCAGTCAGACGTTCAGTCAGAAGTCAGTACACAGACGGAAAGTGTAAAGTGACTGATCGAGTAGTGACTGAAGAAGAACGGTTGTCAGGGAAAGTGCGTCGTGAGTCGCAGTTCAGGAAGACGCTTTCGGCTCACCTGATAAGAATCTGCCTGGTGAGGGGACCATCAAGGACTTTACTGATGTTAGTGTCCTAGGCACAGCAGCAAAGAGGGAACCCGGGAACGGAGACAGAGGTCTGACCCAAGAGAGGTGCAAACTGCCTGCTGTATGGGCCAGGACTGTGACAACTTGAGGGGACCCCAAAACGCTCCAGGCTATGGGGATCCACCAACTACAAACGGGCGCATGAAAGAAAAACTCACCAGGTCACTACATCGGCACTGGAACAAAGGGAATACCGGATTGGTAGAGACCAGCACCAGCTGGGTTCCAGATACTCCAAACGAGTGAGTAAAGCACAAGTTAAACCACAGCCCCTGTGTTGTCTGAATTCTTCCTACACCTCTGCATCTATATACTACAACCACAATCATCCTCCCCTGGGGCCCAGCTCTACTTGTGGAGAGCCATAACATCTAAGCTGCCTAATACCACCGGCCCCAGCAGTGAGAGACTTTTTTAGCTGCTTGTTTCCCCATATAGCCGCATATTGCAAGTGGCGTCACGAAAAACATATTATTTTATTTTTCCCATGTATAATTCCCCTTTTTAAGTGACCCCCAGGGTTACAGAACTGGGCAACAGCCACTCGTGATATGTCCTAGTGAATACAAAGCCCGGGACTGAGTATCCCAAAGCCCTGGGGTGTGTCACGTGCAGGTGAGTACCGGAAGATTAGGTCACAGATGTATTGAGGAGGCAGGTTGTGAATGGCTTTTTATGTCTGGGTTAGTGTTTTGAACTGGGAAGCCAGTGAAGAAGAGATTTGCAGAGTGGTGAGGCCAGGGAATAGCATAAGTTACCATTTTCGATCCCCTAGCCAGATAAATTGGGCTCCTTTGGATATTTCTAAGGATTTAATTACATAAAAGAATTTGGAATGAGTTTACTGCGATTATAGGAGATCTCATAGTCCTACACATATCATTTCCAGGCAATTACAGAATTATTATTGAGATTCACAGGGAACCAATTTGTTCTTAATCAAATTCTTTTGGAAAAATTGGTCAAACTCGATGAATTTTAATTTCAAAAGATTTTATCATTTCTGACCTAAACCTGAAATTCCCATTTCCATGTGAAGTTCTACCATCACACGCCCTCTGTCTTGAGATTATATTCGACTCAGATCTTTCCTTCATTTACTACATCCGATCCCCTGCTCGTGTTTTCAACTTCAAGTGACCTAGTAAAATATTGAAATATCAGGCCATTGAAACTTGAGGGATCGCTGTAGAAATAAAAAACAGAACTAAAAATAAACTAAGAAATTCACATATAAAATGAAAAAACAAGGACTGAGATGTAATGATGATTTTTAGATGCTATAAATAGAAGGTTGACTTTCTGTAAAAAAAGCTGAAGAGCGTGAAACATGAATAGCAATTTGATCATAATTAATAGAAATGTCAAGATTATCTTTCAGATTGTGTAAATATTGCCATCTGGGTAGCATTGAAATGGTCCCATATTTGCTCTCTGGGCAGACAATTATGATATATTTACTGATTATTATAGATATTTTCTTAACATCACAGCAAAATATCGAGAATTGTGAAATTTATTTTCTTCTTTATATTCTATCCATATTGTTTTTTTATTTTTATGTTGATAGTTGATAGCGCGTAGACCCTGGGTCTTGGTCAACATCTTGATCCTAATAACCGGTCTGGGACCGAAAGCACAGCGGAGTACAGGACCCTAAGTCGGGGAGTGGCTTCAGGCAACCCGGCAATAAACCTGTGGAGGATAGTGACTCTATGGACTGTCCCCAAGAAGCTCAGAGATCAGGGGCACTAGCAGAATGAGGGGGATAGGGCATTCCAAGCAAAGCAGCCCACAGAAATCCCAAGCGTGAGCCCTTGAGAGCGCAGTTTCACTACCAACAAGTAGGGAGCGGGCCCGGACAGCTTTAAGACAACGGGCCACCAGAACATTTCTAATTGTGCACAGAGGCAAGCCCCAGACCATCTGGCAGTACCAGAGGGGACAGATACCTGGACGAGCTCCCCCAAGAGGGCAGCACACCCAGAGACTTGGTTTACCTTGTTGTCAGAGTCTGCTTTGCGGCCGCATCATCACCAACACTGCCTGAGGGAGTACGTGGTCCTCCCCTGCTCCCAACCAGCCCTGTACTCCCCTGCTCCACCACCATCCAGAGTCCCAGGGCCTCCAATACCCGTGGAGGGAACGTCATCTGGCTGCCCCCAGCTCCATCGCCCCCGGGTTCTCCCATCGGCAGCGGCGGTAGTCCCCTTTACCGCGAACCACGGGTTGCATCACCAACTCTAATCTCCTGTAAATATACCCCCCCTTTTCATTTGAAGTGGCAGCGAGCCCCTGGGTTCGGAGACCCTTGAGCCACACCAGACCCCTGATCCAAGCGGTTCGACTGCTGCAGGAGCAGCACATTTGCAGTTTCTTTTACTTTACCATGGGCAGTTAAGAAGGTCATGGCAAAAACTGACAATCACTTTAAGGACAAATGCAGACAAAAAAGTGATACTGGCATGTGTGACATTTTGGAGGCAAGTTAGCTAGCATGATCACAATCTTCTGAGTTATGTAATAATTATCAAGTATGTGTATCATAAAGGGGATGTCTATACTTTTAACTATTGTGTTTTAACGAGGACTTTCCACTAGATTTTTCATATTGAACTTGACAAACAATGTGCTAGTGGCTCCAAAGCGGAATAACAGATTATTTTTTGCTGGTTAACATCATTTTGCATTGCCGCACGGGGGTTCCCATAATGTTGCGCAACTATGATATCTCACAGATTATCATACTTTATAGTGGCAAGCAAAAGTTTGGGCACCTCTGGTCAAAATTACTGTTTTTGAGAACAATTAAGTAAGTAGAAAATGAAATGCTCTCTAAAAGGCATAACATTAAAGATGACACATTCATTTGTATTTTAAGAAAAAATATATATATTTTTAACTTTTACATTATGGGATTGCTGCTGCAGACTGCGGTACCTCAAATGGAGCGGCTGCACTTTCTTCAGGCTTGAATCCCATAGAAAACCTATGGGATCAGCTGAGTCGCCATGTAGAGGCTATAACTCTGTTCCCCAGAACTTCAATGACCTGAGGGCCGCTCTTCAAGAAGAATGGAGTAACATACCTCAGCAGACAATATATCCACTTGTGAATAGCTTGAGATGTCGTTGTCAAGCTTTAATTGATACTCAAAGCCACATGGCGAGTTTTTTTCAAACCAACGTTTTTTGGAGGCTATACTACCACTGTTGTTGGCTTTTGTTTCAATAAATTGTTTGAAATTAAGAAATCATTCTACTTAAATGACTTACTTTCATGATAAACTATCACTGTATATTTTCAATAAAGTTTAGGGGGCTGCCGTATTTGAGGGAACTGTTGTTACTCACAGCAAATCCAAGATGGCAGGGCCCAGTGTTTCAGTGAAACTAGAATAAAAAAAACCTAAGTAAACAATGAACATTTCATAATCACTATTAGCAATAAAAAAAAAAAATGCAACTGTTACGGTGGGACTGGCGGATTAGAATAAAGGTGGTAAATATCCCAATCACCAGTAAGGGTCAACCGTGCTCCATGCTGGTAAAGGAGCTGCTACCACCTGTAGGGCAGGCGGATAATAAAGACCTGGGTGGCTCTGAGTCTGAAATCATATGAGCCTGATCCAAGGTAAACGTCACTTGAACCAAGACTATTGTGAACCCTGTTAACGCCACAGGGTCCACACACCCAAACCAGGACTACCAATGTTAGTGTGGCACCCCTGACCCGGTCAGGCATCACTGAGTACTGCACCCATGCTGGGACAGTACTTCCAGGTAATTCTAAAGGCCAGAATGAGGTGTGTACGCACAGACACATAGCAACCAGGTCTCCCACACCTTTAGAGGGGACCCTTGGGTAGTCTCCAGAGGGGGGCTAGCTTTCAAATCTCATCAAGAGGCGCAGCGGAGGGGCTGGGAACTAAAGTGCAGAGGTTGTCAGGAAGAAAGGAGAGCCAGTCTTGTAGTGGAGCGCGGCGGTTGCTAGGCGATGCACGCACTGCCAGTAGTCAGACCCTGCGCGGTGTAGTGACAGTTAGTGGGGGAGAACGGTCATCGAGTGAGGACGCTGAAAAGGTGCTCCTGGTGACTAAGCACGTACAGGGTACAGGTCTCTAGAGCAGACTTCAGTTTAACAATCTGCTAAACCTGCCGGTGAGGGGAACTTCAGGTACCTCACAGGTTCGAGCCTCAGTAGCAATGCAGGGACCCATAAGGAGACATAGTTTGGAGCCATCTCACCTAGTCCACGCTGCCGGCAAACAGGCCGAACACAGGGGAGAAAAGGCAGTTGCGACTCCCTGTATAGACCCCACGGTACTTCAGGTCAGGGGTTATCTGAAAACAGAAGTGCTAGGAAGGCGAGCTACCTGTTACCCTCAGACTGACGCCAAGGATACCTGGTTCAACCTGGTTTATTGCAGCATCATCTGGGTGAGCTCACAACAACAGCACAGTGAGTAAAAATCAGTTAAAGACTTTTGGACTCTGCCGGAATTATTCTGAGACCCGCTACCTTACACACCCGAGCCCCTGGGGCCAGCCTCACTCACGGGAGGCCACACCATCCGACTGCAGACCTCATCTGCCCCAGAAGCTCATTAAACCTGCAGTGGCGGTCACCTATATCCCTGACCGCAAACCGTGAGTGGCGTCACGATACATAAAATAACTTACCTTACCTGTCCGCCAAATTGTCCAAGACCTGTGGCTTCCCTGAAGAGGATCAGCATCCATGGGGGGCGGCACATTAGCACCACGGGAGTCCTGGGGTACAATGTCCATGTGTGTAGTGGGCACACCATGACAGTAGGCGCATCAGCCACAGCCCAGTTAACTCCACTGAGCTGCTACAACAGGACTAGAACGGCAGGAAGGGAACCTGACTCTAACTTGCTGAGTCTTTGTGACGCCCTGGACTAGCCAGGTAGTCACAAACATAGCATCACACACACCCCCCTCCCCTGGATAGTTTACATCAGTCAAACAAAACCCTAGTTGCTTCCCTCCTGGGTCTGATGTCCACACCAGGTGGGGCGGAGCCAGTCGGTTGGCCCCACCCACCGAGGAGTTCCCAGGCCTGGAGGCGGGTAAAGTGACAGATTCGTTTGAGAGTTGAAAGTGAGAGGACTTTCTCACTCAGGACTTACTCAGAAACTGTTGGTGTCTGGGTAGGAGCCCAGGCACTGTCAACAAGGTCGGCAGACGGTGGTGGCCGTCTGCAGGAGGTGGTGCAAGTCAGCAAAACCGTAGGACCGGGGACGGGCGGTGGCCCGCCGGTACCGAGCCGGGGAGCAGATTTGCATCGAGCACAAAGGCAGGGCCATCGGACCCCGACTAGGCTTGGAGCCGCCGACAACGGTCAAACCCGAGAGTGGCCGGAACCCCAGGGGTTTCCTAACACCCAAGACCCGACAGAAGGCAACAGTCCACCATAGGCTAGAGATCCAAGGGCCAGCGCCTGCGGGCAAAACGGGCTCCTCTGGTACATACACGCCGGGGAGCGGACTACCGTTGGGAAACCATCGGAGTCAACACATTCTACACAGGTGCAGGGAAAGACAGC
Source organism: Anomaloglossus baeobatrachus (assembly GCF_048569485.1). NCBI lineage: Eukaryota > Metazoa > Chordata > Amphibia > Anura > Aromobatidae > Anomaloglossus > Anomaloglossus baeobatrachus. Next base: position 66,035,376 of record NC_134363.1, read on the forward strand.
CACCATCAACCTGTCCGGGGAGAGCAAAGACAATGCAGCCGGCTGTGGGACCCGTTGATCCAGCCGTTTGGTTTACCAGAGACTCTGTGAATTTGTGCCTGAGTGAGTGCCACAGTGCCATCTGGCACCGTGCCGCGCTGCCCCTGCAACCCTGCACCCCAGCTACCCTGCTTCCCAGTACCGCCACCGGGCCCCGGGATCACCAACCCCTACCCACGGAGGGGACAACATCCTATCTGCTCCCTACCATCGCTCCCGGGATCCCCGTCACCAGCAGCGATGGTGCCCTTTATCACCACGACCCGTGGGTGGCATCAAGAACTATCTCCCAAAACAAACCACCCCCTTTTCACTCGTGGGCGAGGAGCGCTGCTCGAGTCCCCGGGTCCGGCCCACCACTCGAGCCATTGAGCAGCAGCAGCAGCCGCGGACCCGAGCGTATCGAGCGCGGCCCCTCTGCCTGCGACAACTTGGCGTCATGAACAGGATAGAACCAATCTACCTACTGGTAAAAGTGCACCTTGCAGTCCCCGCCGGCGGCGTCCGGCCGAAAAATTTGAAGTTCCGCCATCTTTGGCGCGAAGATTTCCCGCTCGAGCGTCTTCCCCGAGCAGGGAAGGCGCGAAAGTGAAGCCCCACCCCCAGAAGAGGGATGTGCCAAGGGGGGACGGGAAAAAGATGTCTGCGCCCGACGGAGCTGTTGGAGGAGTGGCGGTCACAGCCGCAGCGGTGCCCGCAGACAGAAATGGGGCAGCCCTTGCTCCGGCCACAAGAGCGGGGGAGGCCGCGGGTCCAGCGGTCACCCAGGTAATGCCGATCTCCCTGTCCTATGTGCCTGGTGCTGCCTGGCTACCGCAATGCGATGGGAAACCTGATGCTTTGCAGGTGTTCCGTAAAAAGATTAGCCCGGTCCTTGATTTGTATGCCCTGACTGGCAGGCAACGGGCGGCGGTAGTATTAGGGCAGCTAACCGGCACGACTGTGCAGGAGGCATAAACCTGGACCGACGCGGAACGGGCCTCAGTGACTACCATTCTTGAGAAACTCCAGACCGCTTTTGAGACCCGCACGGAAGCGGATTTGCGGATGCAGTTTTATCAGTGCTGACAGCGGCCTGCGGACAATATAAGAGACTATGCCTTGCGCTTGCAAACAGCCCTCCGTGCGCTGAAGCGGGTGGACACTATTAACGATGTGGACAGCAAAAAGATGCTAGTAGAACAATTCCTGCAAGGGCTGGGGTCCACGGAAGACCGCAAGCAGCTACGGCTGTGGGCCCTAGAACACCCCGATCTGGACTTTGCAGTATTGAAAGAGCAGGCCATCAAGGCCCTGCAAGCCCCAACAGCAGACGTTCCTGAGGCGGCCCCATGGCCGGCTGAAACCGCTCCCATCTCGGTGGCACCTCCTCTCCCGACTCTACCGGCCCCTGCAGCGCCCGTCGGGATGATGGAGGAGCTGGCTGCCCAGATCCGCCGCATGGATGGAGACCTAGCTAAGATCCTCGCCGCACTCCAGCTTCCGATGAGAGCCAAGCCCCCAGGGAAGATCCAGCTCGCCGACAGCCCGGAGGACGTCCCCTGGATGCAGCGGAGAAGGACCAGTGACTTGCGGTATGGGCCTCCTATTTGTTACAGGTGCAACAAGCCTGGCCACTACTCCCGGCGATGTCCGTTAAACGAGCAACCCCTGGGGCCAAGGGCCAATCCTCAGGAGTAGATTCCAATGGCCCCCTAATTGTCGAGACAGGTACGTTGGAGCTCGCCCCATCATTCCTCTTGCAGTGGACGGCATCCCGCTCATGGCCCTATTGGACACTGGATCACAGGTAACCACTATGCCCTATACATTGCACCAGCAGTATTGGGGTAATGGTGAACTTGCCCCCCCTGATGGTAGCCTGACCCTTGTCACGGCCAATGGACTCCCTCTGACCCAGGTGGGATATAAACAAGTGGCCCTGACTGTGCGACGTGCGGAGCTAAAACACCAAGGAATGATTGTGGTGCTGAATGAACCCAGTGACCATAACCCAAAAGTAATTCTAGGGAATAATGTGATGGAGCATTGTATGAGTGAGGTGCTGAGTATTTTGCAGCAGTTAGCCGCCACTGCAGGAGGAGGCCAACAGAGGGCAGTGCAGTGTGAGATCCGGGCCCTCCTACATCGGCAACAAGTGAATTCAACGGGTGGAGAGATTGGTGGGGTAAGGGTGATGGATGTGGCCCCCTTGGTGGTGCCACCCAGAAGCGAAATGATAATTTGGTGCAGGGCAGCAGTAGGCCCCCAGGGACGCGACTACCCGGCGATGGTGGAGCCCACGCCTTCTGAGCACTGGCCCACGGTGATGGCGGCCAGAGGGGTGGTTGACGTCAAAAAGGGGAGAGTGCCTGTGAGAGTGCTGAATTGTGGGGAGGAAGAAGTTAGGCTTCCCCGTTACGCTACCCTTGCCAAGCTGCTTACCCTAGACCCTCACACCATTCATGAAGCCGCCCCTCCTGCCTCTGCACCCCCTGCCAGTAACTATATACCCCCCGAACAGTTAGAGGAGTGGTGCCAGGAACTGCATGTAGGCACTGAAGCTACACCCATGCATCACAAAGAGGGGGTATACAGGGTGATACAGGAGTATGAACAGGTTTTCAGCAAGCACCCATTAGATTTCGGGAGGATTAAAGGGGTTCAATCAACACCACATCCCTACAGGCATACACTCAACTATTAAAGAAAGGTATAGGCACATCCCGCCAGCACACTATCCATGCGCCAAGGACATGTTGAGGAACATGAAGGAGGCAGGGGTCATTCGGGATAGTTGTAGTCCCTGGGCAGCTCCACTGGTACTGGTGAAGAAGAAGGATGGCACCATGAGAATGTGTGTGGATTACCGGAAGATCAACCAGATAATGCATAAAGATGCCTATCCTCTCCCCCGTATCGAAGAGTCGCTAGCTGCGCTGAAAACTGCTAACTTCTTCTCTACCCTTGACCTTACCAGCGGATACTGGCAGGTGGCGGTCGCACCTGAGGACCGCGAGAAGACTACGTTTGCCACTCCCATGGGACTCTGCGAATTTAACAGTATGCCGTTTGGGCTGTGCAACGCCCCCGGGACCTTTCAACGGCTCATGGAATGCTGTCTCGGACATCTCAATTTTGAAACTGTCTTACTGTATCTAGATGATGTGATCGTATACTCCCAGACGTACGAGGCCCACCTGGCTGAAGTGTTCGCGTCCCTTGCCAAGTATGGGATGAAGCTGAAGCCCTCAAAGTGCCATCTACTGAAGCCTAGGGTACAGTACCTCGGACACGTGGTGAGCGCAGAAGGTGTCGCCCCAGATCCCGAGAAGATCACTGCTATCCAGGACTGGCCGGGGCCGACCACAGTGAGAGAGGGGAGACAGTTCCTGGGCCTGGTGGGCTATTATAGCCGCTTCATCAAGGGGTACACTAAGATGGCCGCACCTATGCAAGATCTCCTCGTGGGACAGACCAAGGGTGGCAGAGTCCCTGGACTCCCGTTTATGTGGGAAGAAAAGCATGAAGAGTCCTTTCACCAGCTGAAGACAGCCTTGACAGGAGAGGAAATCCTGGCGTACCCCGACTACAACTTCCCATTCGTCCTCTACACCGATGCCAGCAATGTGGGTCTGGGGGCAGTCTTGTCCCAGGTCCAGGACGGGAAAGAAAAGGTGATCGCCTACGCCAGCAGAAAACTCCGGCCCACGGAATGGAACCCCGAAAATTACAGCTCCTTCAAGCTTGAGTTCCTGGCCCTGGTGTGGGCAATCACTGAGAGGTTTCGACGTTACCTCGCGGTGGCAAAGTTCACTGCCTGTACGGACAACAATCTGTTAACCCATCTGGACACGGCCAAGCTGGGCGCTCTGGAGCAACGGTGGGTGGCTAGGCTGTCTAACTATGACTTCACTATCAAGTACCGAGACGGCCGCAAGGACACCAACGCGGACGCGTTGTCCCGGATGCCCCGCCTGCCGGATGGGGGGTCGGAAGATGATGACCTTGAAGAAATCGAGTTGCCCGCGTTCCATCGGCCACTGGTCGACAAACTATATGTCAAACAGCAACAGGTGAACCTGGACCAACTACCCAGTCAGAGATGGCAAGAAGCTCAAGACCAGGCGCCTGCCGTCCAGCTGGTCAAGACCATGATTGAGCAGGGCTCCTCCGGAATGGACCCTGCCGCTCCCTCTGAGGCCCAGCGGCTATGGAAAGAACGAGCCCGGCTGTACCTGCACCAAGGGAAACTGTATCAGGAGCTGATCAACTCGAAGACTCATGAGCAGGTTCGCCAGCTGGTGGTTCCTCAGGCTAACGTGCCCAAAGTTCTACAAGCTTACCATGATGGTGCCGGGCACTTTGGGTGGAAGAAGCTGGAGATGCTGTTGAGAGAGCGGTTTTATTGGAGTGGGATGCGGGAGTCTGTAGAGGCCTGGTGCCGAGAGTGTGGTCCCTGTACACTGAGAAGAAGGGATGAAGCCAGCCAGAAGGCCCCTCTACGACCAATCATTACTCATCAACCGCTGGAGTTGGTTGCCCTGGACCACGTCAAGCTCACACCTAGCCGAAGTGGGTACACCTATGCCTTGACCATCGTGGACCACTACTCAAGATTCATGGTGGTTGTTCCAGTCAAAGATCTGACCGGCCGTACTGCAGCTAGGGCATTCCAAGCCTACTTTTGTCGACCGCACGGATACCCAGAAAGGGTGCTTACAGACCAGGGTCCGGCCTTCGAAGCAGAGGTGTTTCAAGAGTTTTGCCAATTATACAGTTGTAAGAAGATCAGGACCATGACATCAGTTTCACAGCCCAAGAAGCCACTCCCACCTCGACGCGCGTTTCACTGCTTCCGGTTTTGTCAGGAGGCCTGTGTAACATGTCAATATGGCTGCAGGTAATATACGTATAACTTAACCCATTACTGATTTCTGGTAATTGAGCTTTTGTATGGGCTGAGATTTAATGTAATAGCTTACTGCCGCTGCGCTGCACACTACTTTCCCTTACTATCAATTTATGGCTACTTGTGTGCCGGGCAGCGACAGTGCTTAATTTATCTAGATTGCTATGGAGCAGTGTCCATTATATCTCAACAACCTAACATTTATCCATCTTTGAATTACCTGTATACTATCTTTATCAGTTTAATGCATTGTATACTCTACACTTCGCAGAATTACTGCTATACTGATACATATAAAGATAGTCATTGACCATATACAGCTCCAATAAGCCACTCTTAGCAGTGCAACTTATTCCTTTTCATTTCCTTACAGTAGTCTATGCATAAAGTATTTTAATATTTGTTTGTATTGTGTACAACACTTAATAAATTTCTTCTTTCTATACTTGATGAATAATATATGTGTGGACCTGAATTATTCTATATAGGTTAGTGATATCTCCTCAGGGACACCACTACCATTTTAGTAGAAGTTTTATGTAGGTTATACACCTGATACTATCCAGCCTATCAGGGCCTGCCACCTCACGGACATGCCCAATGAAGCCCTTACCAGACTTAGCCTCTGATGCACAAAGTGCCTGAGCATGCTCAGTAGACTGAACAACAGATTTAGTCTCAGAAACAAGACTATCAGGCTGAACATGCTCAGTGGGCACAACACAGGACTTGGACACAGAATGAAGTCCAAGTACCTGTGCATAGAGGTTTTTCGCACTAAGTGTGGGAGCATGCTCAGTAGCCTGAACTGAGCACGTGGCCTCAGAAATAGCACTATCAGGCTGAGTATGCTGACTAGGCGAAACACTGGACTTGGGCTCTGCCTGGGGCAAATCGGCACACGCATTTGACCTAGCCGCCTCTCCACACTTAGACGTGGAGGGAGAAGCAGCCAGTTAGACGACCCGAGGCATGGCCAAAAATGGCGGCCGGCGCCTGAGCGTAGCAGGAACCGCAGCAGGCTGCTTGTGGTGACGACAGCGCTGATTTATAACAGCAACACCTTACCTTTAATTATTTTATTTATAATAATTACATATTTTAATTAACTTCCATCCAGTTTCTAATTATCTCTTTTTTGGCAATATTCCTCTGGGGGATATAAATTTTATAAACATAAAGGCTTTGGTATTTACCAGCAAAGATCACAGACACAAATGCATAAATGCACAGACAGGATGCAGGAGACCCCCTTAATAAAAGAGGTAACACAAGTGGAATATACTGAGAAAACAACCTGTTATGGGGGGACCGGCAGATTAGGACCAGGGGTATATATCCCAATCGCCAGTCGGGGCCCACCGTACTCCAGATGGTAATAGAGCTGCTGGCACCCTGTGGGTTAGGCGGAGACTATAGAGCTGGATGGCTCTGAGATAACTCAAGGAACCGGTCACGTGTGTAGGGACACGTCAGACCGGACGACAACCCAGTTAGCGTTTCGGTGGAGCGGACGCTACTCCGACCACGTGTGTAACAACACGTCAGGCCAGGTGGTAACCAGTTAGCGTTGACCGAGAAGACCGCTGCGACAGCGCCCTGTCGGCCACGTGTGTAAGACACGTCAGGCCGAGCGGTCCTCAGATTAGCGTTTCTGGCCACCACTCGACTGGCCACGTGTGTAAAGGACACGTCAGACCAGGTAGTCACACCAGTAGCATTTGACTGGGAAGCCGAGGAGGATAATAGGGTTCACACACCCAATCCAGGAACACCCTGTTAACTTCACAGGGGTTCTGGGGTGCGCTGTCCGTCCGCGTAGAGGGCACAACCGGACAGGTGGTGCAGCAGGTACACTGTCCGTGTGCGTAGAGGGCACTCTCGGACATGTGACGCAACAGGTATTCTGTCCGTGTGCGTAGGAGGCACAACTGAACAGGTGACGCAGCAGCCGCAGCCCAGTTACCGCCACTGGACTGTTCTAGCACAACTGGAACTGTAGCAAGGAAGCACGGCGCCTGACCCTCATGTGCTGAGCCACGAATCTTGGCGCGACAGGCACCGTTCGCCTAGCCCTACCTACCGCTTCCAACAAGGCTTATGCCACCAAGAACTCTAAATGAAGACTGCGCCCCTCTATGTTGTCTCCAGCCCCTTTTATAACCTGGGTCCACCCCAAACCCAGGTGGAACCACCAAGGTCCAATAGCAGAGTGCCATGTCATCAGTGACGTCACATGGGACCTATCCGGAACTGCCATGTCATTGATGACCTCATGGCAGCCACGCCCCAAACACCTCACCAGTCATCGTCTGATGACCAATGGTGAGGTGCCAGATCATAGGGGCGGGCCTCTGCAAGCCAGTCCGGAGTTGCCACGTCATCAGGACACCTGACACCCTCTGCCCTATCAGGGCATGCCACCTCACGGACATGCTCAGTGAGGTCCTTACCGGACCTAGCCTCTGATGCACTAAGTGCCTGAGCATGCTCAGTAGCCTGAGCAACAGGCTCAGAAAGCAGACTATCAGTTTGAGCATGCTCAGTAGGCACATCCCAGAACTTAGACACAGCATGAAGTCCAAGTACCTGAGCAAAGAGGCTGTTAGGGTTAATTGTGGGAGCATGCTCAGTAGCCTGAACTGAGGATTTAGTCTCAGACATAACACAATCAGGCTGAGCATGCTCACTAGGCAAAACACCGGGCTTAGACTCTGGCTGGGGTAAATCGGCGCACGCATGCCCACTAGCTGCCTCTCCACACTTAGACATGGTGGAAGAAACAGCCAACTGGACGACCCGAGGCACGGCCAAGAACGGCAGCCGGCGCCTGGGCACAACAGGAACCGCAGCAGGCTGCTTGTGGCTATGGCGGAGCCGGTTCGTAACACAACCCCTTTCAACCCACCAGTTCATGGAAGGGGTGCCCATTATCAGAATTGCACAAATATGTTGCTTACAATAGGGCGCAAAGCACACACATGTGAAGCACAGCGCCAACAGCCTATTACACGCCCCTACTATTCGATTAGGCGGACTGACCAGGGAAAGCCTTATTTCCAATCCCTGTGCCAATTTATTCATAGGCCAGATGGTCTCTTTACCAAAATGTTTATATTACTAAATGTTTGTACCATTTTGTGGTTAAAGTCTACAGTCTCGCTATGCACTTGCAAACTTCTACATTCCTACAACGTGCACAACAAATGCTATTAGTATTCTCCGGAATTGCCAGTGAGAGCTGGCAGTGTTATATGGTTCGCGAACATGCGATCATGTACCAATTAGACCTGCTCGGTGTTACTTAGTAAAAGTCAATTGAGAGAGGATGAGTTTGTTGAGTAGTAATGTGGGTAAAAGTATGCAAATTGCATACTTGTGGTCACTTGACTGGTCACTCTAGCCCTCTACATGTGAGAAACCTGATAGAGTGCAGTGAGCTCACTGTAAGGATTAAAAGGAACGTCAGGTGCAATATGCACCCAGAACTACGAGCAGTTCTGGGTGCATATTTCTATTCCCTGTCTAACCGTCCCTGCGTTTACTAGCATACATAAAGGGATCATTAGAAAAAGTATTTGTAAAGATCCTTCATGATATGCTAATGTCGCGGGCGGGGAGGGGACGCTGCGCTCACCACGCTCGGGTCCGGCGCTGCTGCTGCTTCACTTGCTGCTCGGTGGCTCGAGCGGTGGGCCGGTTCCCGGGGACTCGAGCGGCGCTCCTCGCCCGTGAGTGAAAAGGGGAATGGTTTTGGGGATTTATTGTCCGTGACGCCACCCACGGTTGTGGTGAGGTTGTGACACCACTGCTGCTCTGGACGGGGATCCCGGGAGCGATGACAGGGAGCAGCTTGGATGTTGTTCTTCCCCTCCGTGGGTAGGGGGGTTGGTTGTCCCGAGGCCCGGTGAGGGAGGGATGGCAGGGGGGTTACGGGGCCTGGTGAGGTGCAGGGTCGCGGGGCAGCGCGGTGCCGCACGGCACGGTGGTACTCACTCAGCCAATGACGAATGCAAAGTCTCCGGTAAAACAAACGGCTGGATTGACGGGTCCCACAGACGGCTGCGGTTGTTCTTCTCCCGATAGGTTGGTGGTGAATGCCTTTCCCTGCACCTGTGTTATCTTCTCGGTTCTGGTGGCTTTCCACCGGTAACCCGCTCCCCAGCTTGGATGAATGCTGAGGGAGCCCCTTTTGCCCGCAGGCTCTGGCCCAGGAACTGTAGCCTTGGTGGTGACTGTATTTCCCTTCACGGTTTGAGCTGTTGCCTTCAATCGGGTCTTGACTGCTGGGAAACCCCCGGAGGTTCCCTTCGCTAACGGATTTGACCGGTTTTACGGCGACTCCTAGCCTGGTCGGGGTCCGTAAGCCCTGCCGAATGGTGCTGGCTTCTCTTCGCTCCCCGATCCGGTACCAGTGGGCCACCGTCCGTCCCCGGTCCTTATAGTTCACGTCAAGCAGCCTCTCCTGCAGACGGTCACCACCGTCTGCCAACCTTGCTGTCAAGTGCCCGGGCCACGCACCCGGACACGGTCAGTCTCCTCCACTACCACTTCACTCCTCCACTCAACTCAACTCTAATCTGACTCCTTTTCCCGCCTCCAGGACTGTGAACTCCTCGGTGGGTGGGGCCAACCGCCTGGCTCCACCCCCTGGTGTGGACATCAGCCCCTGGAGGGAGGCAACAAGGATTTTTGTTTGACCTCGATGTGCCTAGCCGGGGTGTGGGGTGTGTTGTTGCAGTACCTTTGACGTCCTGGCTTGTCCAGGGTGCCACATTCCCCCTTTGTAAAATGCAGACCGTCCGCGGGCTGCCCGTCCATCACCGGTTTTATTTTTGTTAACTGCAAAGATAGAAAATGGTAAAAACATGTAGAAAAACAAACATTTTATAACGGTACGGCTTCCGCTCTTCTCCCACCCAAACAACCTGGCCCTAATGCTGCCCCTAAGAAGTGGGCAGCACCCCTTGACCCCAGTCCGGAACCAAGTTGCCTGAGTGGGTACGGTCTCTTTCAGGGGACCCCTGAACCCCCGCAGGATCGCCACCGGTTATGGTAGTGGCGGGCCTGGGCCATCCGTTTCCTCCAGGCCCATCCTCTCAAATCAGCCTCTTCGGAGGCGGTAACGGTTTCAAGCCAACATTTATTTACATCCCACTAAGTTTGTGGTTGCCCTGCCAGTTTTCGGGCTTGTCCGTAAGAAGTCCCTTACGCAATGCTTGCAGAAAGTCCCTGCGGGGACTAGTTGCCGGCAATGGCCGGTTCAATCAAAGTCCCAATCAGGTGACATCTTCTGTTAATTCACTTATCATTCAACTTTTTCATCTATATGCTCAACACACAAAGCCCCCTTTAAAGAGTAGTTTCCCTGTACCTAAGTGGGGGTCTACCTAGGTTGGGACGGATGGACCTTCAGGGCCCAGTGTCAGTGGTGGCAGGCAGTTGGGCAGAGGGAACAACTAGTTCCTCCTCCCTGCTATCGTGTGGGGCAGGCGGAGGCGTAGGGTAGCTGGGTACAGGTACATCCCTGGACACTGGCTCATGGTCAATCACTTCCATCACTTCCTCATCCACGGGTTGTGGGAACAGTATCACTGGAAGAATCACCGCGCCGTTCTGCGTAGGCCAGTCTGCCGGGAAATCACGCATCATGGTATGGATTACTTTTTTTTCTTTCTCCGCCGGTCTGGGAACTGGAGCTTCAGCAGCTACCCTCAATGGTAGTGGGCATTTCTTTAGATGGTCCCGGGAAACCGTGGCCAAAGTCCTCCCCTGGTCACGGCTGATCTGGTAGGCCTTCCCATTCTCCCATCCAGTGGGCTGCACTACATACGGGGTCTTTTCCCATTGATCATCCAGCTTATGGGTCCTTCTTTTTCGCTTCAGCACTACATCCCCAGGCTGGAAGGGACCGGCAGACGTCTTCTTGTTGAAGCACTGCTCCTGCTGTGCCCGACTCCGGCACAAGTTCTTTTCAACATATTCCTGTACCTGTCGGTACTGTGCTCTCCGCCGAGTGTCCCATTCAGCTGTCGAAGGGAGTGCTTCCAACCCCATTTCTAGATCCACTGGTAGTCGGCCGGGGCGATCCCTCATCAGGTATGCTGGAGTGCATTTCGTAGAGTTGGAAGGGATGTTGTTATACATATCGACCAGGTCAGGTAACTTCTCCGGCCACAGGTTCTGCTCTTCCAGCGGTAACGTCTTTAGGAGGCCCAGGACCAAGGGGTTCATCTTTTCACACATGCCATTTGTTTGGGCGTGGTAAGGCGTGGTCCGAATTTTCTTGCAGCCGTACAACTGGCAGTATTCTTGGAATACCTCCACTTCAAAGGCCGGACCCTAGTCGGTAAGCACCCTCTCGGGGTACCCATGCGGTCGACAGAAATAAGCCTGGAAGGCTCTAGCGGCGGTACGGCCGGTTAGGTCCTTAACTGGGACAACCACCATGAACCTTGAATAGTGGTCTACAATGGTCAGAGCGTAGGTGTACCCACTTCGGCTGGGGGTGAGCTTTACATGGTCGAGGGCAACCAGCTCCAGCGGTTGATGTGTGATGATCGGGTGTAGGGGTGCCTTCTGGCTGGCCTCATCCTTCCTTCTCAATGCGCAGGGGCCACATTTTCGGCACCAGGCCTCCACGGATTCCCGCATTCCACTCCAATAGAACCGCTATCTCAACAACATCTCCAGCTTCTTCCACCCGAAGTGCCCAGCACCATCATGGTATGCTTGCAAGACGGTGGGCACATTAGCCTGGGGAATCACTAGCTGGCGAACCTTCTCGTGGTTCTTCGGGTTAATCAGCCCATGATACAACTTCCCCTGGTGTAGGTACAGCCGGGTCCATTCTCGCCACAGATGTTGGGCTTCGGCAGGGGCGGCAGGGTCTATCCCAGCAGAACCCTGTTCCACCAGGGTCTTGACCAGGCGGACAGCAGGTGCCTGGTCCTGAGATTCTTGCCACTCCTGACTGGGCAGCGGGTCTAGGTTCACCCGTTGTTGATGGACATGCACATTCTAAGTTAGCGGCCGGTGAAAAGCAGGCAACTCGATCTCTTCGAGGTCGTCATCCTCTGGTCCCTCTTCCGACAGGTGGGGCATCCAGGAGAGTGCATCGGCATTAACGTTGGTACGGCCGGCCCGGTACTTTATGGTGAAATCGTAGTTGGCTAACCTGGCCACCCACCGCTGCTCCAACGCGCCCAGCTTGGCGGTATCTAGATGGGTCAGCGGGTTATTGTCCGTGTAAGCGGTGAACTTGGCTGCGGCCAGGTAATGGCGGAATCGCTCGGTGATAGCCCACACCAGTGCTAAGAGCTCAAGCTTGAAAGAGCTGTAGTTGTCAGGATTCCTCTCTGTTGGTCGGAGTTTTCGGCTAGCATAAGCAATCACCTTCTCCCTTCCGTCTTGGACTTGGGATAGAACAGCCCCCAAGCCCACATTGCTGGCATCGGTATAGAGGATGAATGGGCGGCTGTAGTCGGGGTACGCTAGGATTTCTTCCCCGGTCAAAGCCGCCCTCAGCTGGCGGAAGGATTCTTCATGCTTTTCTTCCCACACCAATGGGGCTCCTAGGGGTCTACCACCCTTGGTCTGTCCCACGAGGAGGTCTTGCATGGGGGCAGTCATCTTCGTGTACCCCTTAATGAAGCGACGGTAATATCCCACCAGGCCCAGGAACTGCCTCACTTCCCTCACTGTGGTCGGTCTCAGCCAGTCTTGGATGGCAGTGATCTTCTCGGGGTCGGGGGCGACACCTTCTGCACCCACCACATGTCCAAGGTACTGCAGTCTGGGCTTCAGCAGATGACACTTTGAGGGTTTCAACTTCATCTCATACTTAGCAAGGGACGCGAACACCTCGGCTAGGTGCTCCAGGTGGGCTTCATACGTCTGTGAGTACACAATCACATCATCCAAGTACAGCAAGACGGCCTCGAAATTTAAGTGCCCCAGACAGCCTTCCATCAGCCGTTGGAAGGTTCCGGGGGCATTGCACAGCCCGAACGGCATGCTGTTGAACTCACAGAGTCCCATAGGAGTGGTGAAGGCAGTCTTCTCTCGGTCTTCAGGCGCCACGGCCACCTGCCAGTACCCACTGGTGAGGTCAAGGGTGGAGAAGCAGTTAGCGGTTCTCAGCACGGCCAGGGACTCTTCAATACGGGGCATCCTTATGCGTTATCTGGTTAATCTTCCGGTAATCCACACACATCCGCATGGTGCCATCCTTCTTCTTAACCAGCACCAACGGAGCGGCCCAGGGACTACAGCTGTCCCTAGTAACCCCCGCCTCCTTCATGTTCCTCAACATTTCTTTGGCACATTGGTAGTGTGCGGGGGGAATAGGCCTGTATCTCTCTTTAATAGGGAGGTGTTCACCAGTAGGGATGTGGTGTTGGACCCCTTTAATCTGCCCAAAATCTAGAGGATGTTTGCTAAAAACTCGCTCATACTCCTGTACCACCCGGTATACCCCTTCCTTGTGATGTGTGGGGGTATCATCAGTGCCGACGTGTAGCTCCCGACACCACTCGTCTAACTTTCCCAGGGATGGGTGAGAGCTGGCAGTGGGCGGTGAGATCAGGGGAACGGCCTCATGGATGATGTGTGGATCTAGAGTGAGCAACTTGGCAAGGGTAGCGTACCGGGCAAGCCTAACCTCTTCCTCCCCACAGTTCAACACCCGTACAGGCACTCTCCCTTTCTTGACGTCTACCACCCCTCGGGCGGCCATTACTGTGGGTCAGTCTTCGGAGGGCATGGGCTCTATCATGGTGGGGTAGTCTTGCCCTTGGGGCCCTACCGCTTCCCTACACCAAATCATCATCTCACTCCTGGGAGGTACAATCAAATGGGCCGCACCCATCACTCTCACTCCTCCAATTTCTCCTCCTGTTGAGTTCACATGCTGGCGATACATCAGGGCCCGGATCTCACGCTGCACAGCTCTCTGTCAGCTCCCTGCCGCTGTGGCGGCCAGCTGCTGCAGTAGGGTCAGCACATCACTCATACAGTGCTCCATCACATTAGTCCCTAGCACTACCTTCGGGTTATGATCACTGGGTTCATTCATTATCACAATCAAACCCTGGTGTTGCAGCTCAGCTCGTCCCACAGTCATAGCCACTTGTTTGTACGCTACTTGGGTCAATGGTAGTGCATCAGCGGCAATCAGTGTCATACTGCCATCTGGGGGGGCTAGTTCGTCCTTTCCCCAATACCGTTGATACAGTGTGTATGGTATTGTGGTTACCTGAGATCCAGTGTCCAGGAGAGCCATCAGCGGGATGCCGTCCACTGCCAGGGGGATGATGGGCCAGGTTCCGATGTACCGGTCCCGCCAGTCGGGGGGGCCACTGGGTTCTACTCCTGAGGATTGGCCCGTGGCCCCAGGGGTTGCTCGTTTAACGGACACTGTCGGGAGTAGTGGCCGGGCTTGCTGCACCTGTAACAAATCGGAGGTCCATACCGTGAGTCATTCGCCCTTCTCCTCTGCATCCAGGGGACGTCCTCGGGGCTGTCGGCGAGCTGCATCTTCCCCGGGGGCTGGGACCTGGTCGGAGGCTGGAGTGCGGCGAGGATCTTGGCGAGGTCCCCATCCATGCGGCGGACTTGGGCAGCCAGTTCCTCCATCATTCCGCTTGGGGTTGCAGGTACCGGAGGCGTTGGGAGGGCAGGGGCCACCATGACGGGAGCCGTCTCAGCTGGCCATGGGGCGGCCTCAGGGACTTTCGATGCTGGGGGCTGCAGAGCTTTAATGGCCCATTCCTTTAACATCAGGGTGATCTAGGGCCCACAGCCGGAGTTGTTTGAGGTCCTCCGAGGACCTCATCCCCTGTACAAACTGCTCCACTAACATTTTGTTGCTGTCCGCATCGTTGATGGTGTCCACCCGCTTCAGTGTGCGGAGGGTGGTTTGCAGACGCAAGGCATAATCCCGAATGCTATCCGCGGGCCGTTGCCGGCACTGATAAAACTGCATCCGCAGCTCGGCTTCGGTACGGGTCTCGAAGGCAGTCTGTAGCTTCTCAAAGATGGTGGCTTCAGAGGACTGGTCCCCCTCGGCCCAGATCTCCGCCTCCTGCTCAGCCACGCCGGTTAGCTGCCCCAGCACTACCACTGCACGTTGCTTATCAGTTAGGGGGGTACAGTTCTAGTAGCGGGCTAAGCTTCTTCCGGAAGACCTGCAACGCATCAGGTTTCCCATCGTACTGCGGCAGCCAGGTAGCTCCGGGCACATAGGGCAAGGAGAACGGCATTAACTGAGCGAGAGCTGGGGCCACGGCGCCCCCCGCCAGTGCGGCCGGGACCTGGGCAGGCCCATTCTCATCCACGGGTGCCAGTGCGGCTGCAACCGCCGCTCCTCCAGCGGCTCCGTTGGGCGCAGACATCTTGTTTCCGTCCCCCTTAGTCTTTTTCCGGCTCCTCCTCTACAGGGGCGGGGTTTCGGTTTTCGCGCCTCCACTGCTCGAGGAGACACTCGAGCGGGGACTTTTCGCGCCCAAAATGGCGGCTTCTCAAAAGTTTCGGCCGGACACCTCTGGCTGTCACAAGGCGCACCTCTACCGGACGGCAGAGTGGTATGATCCTGTTCGTGACGCCAAGTTGTCGTGGGCAGGGAGGGGACACTGCGCTCACCACGCTCGGGTCCGGCGCTGCTGCTGCTTCGCTTGCTGCTCGGTGGCTCGAGCGGTGGGCCGGATCCCGGGGACTCGAGCGGCGCTCCTCGCCCGTGAGTGAAAAGGGGAATGGTTTTGGGGATTTATTGTCCGTGACGCCACCCACGGTTGTGGTGAGGTTGTGACACCACCGCTGCTCTGGATGTGGATCCCGGGAGCGATGACAGGGAGCAGCTTGGATGTTGTTCTTCCCCTCCGTGGGTAGGAGGGTTGGTTGTCCCGGGGTCCGGTGAGGGAGGGATGGCAGGCAGGTTACGGGGCCTGGTGAGGTGCAGGGTCGCGGGGGCAGCGCGGTGCCGCATGGCACGGTGGTACTCACTCAGCCAATGACGAATGCAAAGTCTCCGGTAAAACAAACGGCTGGATTGACGGGTCCCACAGACGGCTGCGGTTGTTCTTCTCCCGATAGGTTGGTGGTGAATGCCTTTCCCTGCACCTGTGTTATCTTCTCGGTTCTGGTGGCTTTCCACCGGTAACCCGCTCCCCAGCTTGGATGAATGCTGAGGGAGCCCCTTTTGCCCGCAGGCTCTGGCCCAGGAACTGTAGCCTTGGTGGTGACTGTATTTCCCTTCGGTTTGAGCTGTTGCCTTCAATCGGGTCTTGACTGCTGGGAAACCCCGGAGGTTCCCTTCGCTAACGGATTTGACCAGTTTTACGGCGACTCCTAGCCTGGTCGGGGTCCGTAAGCCCTGCCGAATGGTGCTGGCTTCTCTTCGCTCCCCGATCCAGTACCGGCGGGCCACCGCCCGTCCCCGGTCCTTACGGTTCAGGTCAATCAGCCTCTCCTGCAGACGGTCACCACCGTCTGCCAACCTTGCTGTCAAGTGCCCGAGCCACGCACCCGGACATGGTCAGTCTCCTCCACTACCACTTCATTCCTCCACTCAACTCAACTCTAATCTGACTCCTTTTCCCGCCTCCAGGACTGTGAACTCCTCGGTGGGTGGGGCCAACCGCCTGGCTCCACCCCCTGGTGTGGACATCAGCCCCTGAAGGGAGGCAACAAGGATTTTTGTTTGACCTTGATGTGCCTAGCCGGGGTGTGGGGTGTGTTGTTGCAGTACCTGTGACGTCCTGGCTTGTCCAGGGCGCCACACTAATGAGCACAGGGACTCGTCACAAGGGCATTACTTTCCCCGACTAGTCTGCCCATGTTAAAAATGAAGATTTTCAGCTTACTCTAGCAGGTGTCCCAGGGCTTCGGAGTGGTGCATGAATTCTTCCAGACAGGCCAGGTCCGGTATGGCAAACAAGCAGGAGCGAGGAAAAGGAGTAGATTCAGCACCAAAAATGTATATATAAAATAAACAAACTTTTATTCCATTATTATTATTATTATTATTATTATTATTATTATTATTATTAATAAAAGAAAATCAAAAAAGAGCACTACATATAAATAACTGCAGACATGGAAACACCTGGCGCATTTTGGACAAACAATTTATAAAACGTCCTTACTCATAGGTGAGCACATATTGGCAGTCTGCACACTATCTTGAGGGATAGTGCTAAAATGGAACCCTATGACGAATCTTCTTACAGGGGCATGCTAACATTCTAATTCAATGCCCATTGCCCAGCGTCATCAGTGATGATGCGCGTAGCTGTGTCCGTTATCACCGCCTCAAACACTGGGCAGTGTGCAAGATCAGAAGTCCCCGGCACTTCTGATTATGTGCAGACCTCTCTGAACCCGGGACAAGTACACCCGGCTTCATGGTGGCATAATTGGGAGTGCCAGAACTTCTGATCATGTGCACTGACCCTAAATCTGGTGTCTGAGGTGGTGACAACGGACACAGGTATGAGCATCACCACTGATGACGCTGGGCAATGGGCATTGAATAACATGTTAGTACATCCCTGTGGGCGTGCTAACATGCTAAAAGGGAGGACTAGTCGGGGGCTATTGTACCTTTGCGACTAGTCCCTGACCTCATTAGCATATCATAAAGGATCTTTAGAAATACGTTTTCTAAAGATCTCTTTATCTATACTACTAGATACAGGGACGGTTAGGCAGGGATCAGCAATATGCACCCAGAACTGCTCGTGATTCTGGGTGCATATTGCACCTGACAGGTTCCCTTTAATAAATCTGCAGTCACATAGAGTTAATGCAGACTTTCACAATGGCTGGTCAATGCTGGGAAAAAAAGGAATATTTGATATAACACCTTTTATCTACCAACCAATACATTACACTAGGGCTTTTACCCAAACACGGTATTTATCCACCATTCTATATCTTCATATTGTGCCTCTTTCTTACTGCACTACCAGATTTCAGCTCCTTTCATCCTCTTGGCTCTCCTCCTCCCAATTCCCTCCGCTTTGACCTCTTCTCCCTCCACCCTACTCTACTTCTTTTCTATGATTACATACAACGCTCTATAAAATATTATCTAAAAGATCGAAAACATATTTAAGAAAGAAATACTTCAATTGTTTTTAGAAACCACTAAGGTAGTGAAATGCATTTCATCGGAGACCGCTAGTAATATAAAAATATTGGATATCATACACACTGTAAAAAACTAAAACCTATATATCATTACCATTAAATTGTAATGTTGTGGTTTACAACACATAAATAATTGGTCTGAGAATCTGAAGTTATTGATCTTTTCTACAGTACAAAAAAATTGCCTTGGGCAGAAGATGTCTCCTGTATATTACATTGCCACAGAAGGGCTATGCTAAAATGAATAAAACTCTTTTGTGTACTGTTCTTACAAGAAATATTCCTGCTTCAACATTATTGAAACTGCAATTCCAATAAATGTAATATCTAAATCTTGAAAAATGCAGGAAAAGATCTGATGTGTTACATATAAGTTCTGTACTTTGCATGGTAGGAAGCCATAAATCAATGTATTTTAAATAGATACAAGTAGACTAAAACAAATTTCAATTTCAGGATGTTTTTGTAATAATGCATATTGATCTGACGAAAGGAAGGAAATAGGATATTGCGGCTACCTGTCTCCATTACAGCCATGCACCTCTTCTGGATTATGGTTCATTGTTGCCCTTCCTGGACATGTAATCATGCTTAAAGGAATGGCCATATTAATGGCTCAATAAAGACCGTCCTCAGCATGTAATAATACTCAATGGAAAGACCTTATTAATCACTCAATAATACCCTTCCTTGGCATTCAATCTTACTTAATGGAACGCCAATATTAATGCCTCAATAATGCCCTTCCTGGGTATGTAATAATGCTTAATGAAAGGGCCATATTAATGGCTCATGAATGCCTTTACTTGGTATGAAATAATACTCAATGGAAGTGCCATATTAATGCCTCAATAATGACCTTCCTGGGCATATCATAATACTCAATGGAAGTGCCATATTAATGGCTCATTAATGCCCATCCTGGGCATGTAATCATACTCAATGAAAGAGCCATATTAAGAGCTCATTAATGCCCTTCCTCAGCATGTAATTATACTCAATGAAAGAACTATATTGATGGATCCCTAAAGATTAATGCCCTTCCTGGGCATGTAATAATACTCAATAAATGGGCCATATTAATTGCACAATAATGCCCTTCCTGGGAATGTAATCATACTCAGTGAAAGAGCCAAATTAAGGGCTCATTAATGCCTTTCCTGGGCATGTAGTCATACTCAATGGAAGGGCCATATTAGTGGATCATTAATGCCCTTGCTGTGCATGTAATAAATCTCAAGGGAAAGACCTCATTAATGGCTCATTAATGCCCTTCTTGTGAATGTAATCATACTCAATGAAAGGGCCATATTAAGGACTCATTAAAGACGAAGTTCACTACTCACCATTAGTGGTCACATTGCTGTAAAATTCATAGGGAAATACCATATGTAGTTCTGCCTCTGTGCGGCGCTATTATGGTATGCAAATCTCTATCATGTGACCCCTGAGCTCTGTAACCTCTGAGATCCGATCATGTCATGTCAACTTCCAGTTGACCCATCATCACCGAGGCAGACCCCACTCTCCCGGAGTGACTGGGCTGTGGGCGGTGTTTCACCGCTCATCACATTGCATCTGCTTACGATGCTCTGCAGCGAAGAACAGAGTGCACAAGATGCTGGGCTGTGATGCTGGGCTTTGACAGGAAGGGAAACTCTACCCACAGCCCTGTCACTCAGGGAGACTGGAGCCAGCCTCAGTGATGTTGGGTCAACTGGAAGTTGACGTGACATTACCGGATCTCAGAAATCATGGAGTCTAGTTGTCACTTTATGGGGATGAGTAGACTTCAATAGCGCCGCTTAAAGTCAGAATGTACTACACAAGGTATTTGACAAAAACCTTTCCTATCATTCTTAAAGTGATGTAGCATCCAATTGTGAGTAGTGAACCACCTATTTAATGCCTTTTCTGGGCCTATAATCATACGCAATGAAAGGACGATACCTCAATGTCCTACATTTCACTAATTTCGTGATCTAGCTTGGTGCAAGATGTTGTAAAATTGAATCAAGTCCGAGGCACATCTGATGAAATTCAGTTCCAACTGCTTGACTGTTGCAACCAGTCAAAAGTCTCAAAAATGGTTTGCCTCCATTACTGTGCAATACAATGGATCACTAGCCCTGCAGTCAACGGAGTTAGAGCAGCTGCACATGTCTATTAAAAAGCATCAGCTACTTAGTAAAGTTGGTGTAAATCGATTTGCAGGACCCTGTATATCATCCACTACAGTATTCAGTGGTCACTAAAGGAGATCCATGAGAACCACCTCCAAGCTCACAGAATTCGCAACTTGGTATGATGTCATTTTTTTGGCATAACACCCACTTGATCACTGACAAGGCCAATGGACCAGGTCCTGTTAACCGATTTGTGCCAACTCTGTGGTTTAGTTATAAGTTTAATGCAATCAGATTTTGGTTGAAGAAAGAGGACATTCCAGTATTAAACTGAATCTGAAATATTATAAAAGATACTAAAATAATTTTCCAACACAAAATAGAATATTACAGTAACAAATAATATCAATGAAAGAACATGGATAGGAATTGTTAACTATTTAGGAATAGAGCACTCCAATGAAGCCTTTTATTTTATCTCAATACCCCCTTCGCTTTCTAAATTACTACTTTGCAATTCACCATAAACAAATTAAATAAGCCGATCTGCATTCTAGAAAATAAAATACAATTTTCTTTTTCACAAAATTCTACTTCACTCACAATACCAAGCAGAAAATCAAATAAATATGGTAATAGAAAAAGGTAAGATTCAATAAATACAATTGGAAGAATACGGGTCTGTAAAGTTATTGAGCGAAAGCAAAAGGAAAAAAAATGTAAAATATAAACAAAACTTCAATCATTAGACCAATTATAATGTAAATTGCAAACGGGGCCTCGGCAAAATGAGTTTTCAGTAATTTTTAAGCAAGTGAAGAATGCTTCAAAACTAATGGTGATTGGCAGATAATTTTATAAATGAGGAACAGCTAGCTGAAATGATCGATGGTCAGATGAGGTTCCTGCAGACAGTAAAATTATAGTACGACCAAGAGAGATTTAATGAAACATCAGGGAAAAGGAGTACGACATTAATCCACATTCTTGTTCTAGACACTAAATATAAATTTAGGGGTTTTTTTTATTGATACAATTTTAGCGCACTTTTCTTGGGTAGGTGCAAGAAGAAAAAATGGCAATTCTGACTTTTATCACTTAGTTATTGTTTTTTAATTTGGATTTTATGGACACAATATTTTTTTTTAATTTATTCAATAATTTTAACTTTATTGTTTTTGCACCACTGTAACTATTTGATCACTTATTCTCTATCATGCCTTATTGCGCTATACAGTGAATTTGAAAATCAAGGACCAAGATAGCAGCGATGGGGACCTCAACTGACATACCAACCCATTAGTGATTGGCACTGATGTATGTGTGGGCCATCAATGCAATAATTTAAATGTCAATGTCAGTGATTGAATGTGACATCTTAATCGTTATCCAGCAGCCATTGAAGCTACTTTTAGTCACTGCGGTTAAACGCATGTTTTGCAAATTAATTTGATTTGTTAGAAATAGACATGAACGAACCTTTGCAGGTTCGGTTCGCTTGAAGCAATCAAAACGAACCTCCACTGGTTTGAACTTGGCCCGAGCCTGGTTCAATATCACTGATTGACAGTTCGAGTCTCCGCCCACATCCGGGGGAGGGTGGGCGACTTTTTAAATTTTTTATTTTTGCACTCTACATCTTATCATGCTGTTGTTAACCCCAATGCAAGCTGTTCAAACGCTGTAAGCGGCTGGCACAGGACTCGTGTGAGTGGAGTTTGCATGTAAAGCATCTGAACTCCTAACCCAAACTCTGTTTTTAGTTGGAGTTTGGTGTGAAAACCAAACCTTGGGTTTGGTCATCTCTAGTTAGAAATTTGGTTGTCTTTCATTATTAGTCATTGAACCTCACACACGTGCCACTGACATTCTGTTTCATAAATACCAGATATATGTCCAGGTAACCAACAGGTGAATCCTAGTTTATTACCCCCTTCATGCACTAGAATGAAATGGTAAGTCCTAATTCATGAAGGGGTGATCACCATCGGCTGCTGGAGCAGGTGGTGATTCCCGCACATGTATGCTGATTTGAACAGCAGACATTTGTGTCTCACAAGCGCAGGTGAATCCACGATCCACCCACACCTAATAACTAGGGATGATTGAATACCTCAAATATTCGGCTACGCCCATATTCAACAAATAGGTCCCACTATCCCACTATTCAACTATTTGTGAATATTCGATGTGCAATGTAAGTCTATGGGAAACCCGAATAGTTGCCGAATAGCAACTATTCGGGCTTCCCACAGACTTACATTGCGCATCGAAAATTCGCATAGCGGCGACCTATTCGTCGAATATTCGCAAAGCTGAATATTGCCGAATATTTGTGATATTCGATCATCCCTACTATTAACCTGTTAAATGGCGCTGTCAAAATGTGACAGTGCGATTTAAAACGCTGCAGCGGGGAACGCACCTTTCCCCATCGCCATTGGAAGCCCTGTGATCGCGACGAGCCAATGGTTGCCATGGTAGCACAGGGTCATGTGATGACTCATGTTGCTATCATCACATAGTTCCTGTTAGAGCCAGCAGAGCAGCAGCTGTAACAAAAATGCAGCACTTCTGCTGAAAAGAGTAATGCTGCTCTGATCCGGAAAAATGAATGAGCGATCAAGCTGCTGATCCTTATAGCCCCCTAGGGTGTCTATTAAAATTAAACAAGTTAAAAAAAAGTTTTAAAAAAATGTAAAAAAAATAAAAAAACCTAAAAGTTCAAGTCATCTCTGATTCGTCCCATTGAAAATGAAAGGGTTAAAAAAGTAAAAAATACACATATATTTGGTATTGCCGAATTCAGAAATGCCCAAGCTATGAAAATATAAAATTAATTAATATGATCGATAAACAGCGTAATGGCAAAAAAAATCCACACGTCAAAATTACGCTTTTTGGTCTTCGCAAATTTTTTTTCAAAAT
Organism: Anomaloglossus baeobatrachus; assembly: GCF_048569485.1. NCBI lineage: Eukaryota > Metazoa > Chordata > Amphibia > Anura > Aromobatidae > Anomaloglossus > Anomaloglossus baeobatrachus. Next base: position 66,058,509 of record NC_134363.1, read on the forward strand.
GCAATAATAGGCGATCAAAATGTAGCATCTGTGCAAAAATGGTACCATTAAGAAGTCAGCTCGAGTCGCAAAAAATAAGCCTTCACTGAGCCATAGATCCCAAAAAATGAGAATGCTACAGGTTGCGGAAAATGGTGCAAAAATTCAACCACTTTTTTGGGCAAACTGAATTTTTTTTAACCACTTAGATAAAAGTAAACCTATACATGTATGGTGTCTACAAACCCGTACTGACCTGAGGAATAATACTGACAGATAAGTTTTATGATATAGTTAATATGGTGAATAAAATAACCCAAAAACTATTGTGCAATTGCACTTTTTTGCACTTGGAATTTATTTGCTGTTTTCTAGTACACTACCGTATTTTTCGGACTATAAGACGCACTGGACCATAAGACGCACCCTGGTTTTAGAGGAAGAAAATAGGAAAAAAAAATTTAAGCCAAAAATGTGGTCATGACACACTGTTATGGGGCGAGGATCTGCTGCTGACACTATTATGGGGGTAATGTCCTCAAATTCTCTGCTAAGGTACCCCATCCTGGTATATGTCCTCATCCTGCTATATACCCCCATCCTGCTATATACTGCCATCCTGAAATTTACCCCCATCCTGCTATATACCCTTATCCTGGAATATGCCCTCATCCTGCTATATACCCCCATCCTGCTATATACCCCTATCCTGCTATATACTGCCATCCTGCTATATGGCCCCATGCTGCAATATACCCTCATCCTGCTATATTACCCCATGCTCCTATATTACTCCATGCTCCTATATGGCCCCGTGCTGCTATATTACCCCATGCTCCTATATGGCCCCATGATCCTATATGGCCCCATGCTCCTATATGGCCCCATGCTCCTATATGGCCCCGTGCTCCTATATGGCCCCGTGCTCCTATATGGCCCCGTGCTCCTAAATGGCCCCGTGCTCCTATATGGCCCCATGCTCCTATATGGCCCCGTGCTGCTATATTACCCCATGCTCCTATATGGCATGAATCCTGTATCACACAAAAAACAATAAACGTTTATACTCACCTTTACTCCATGCAGCATCGCTCTTCCCCCTGTCTGTGGCAGCAGCAGCACCGCTTACCAGCGTGGAGCCATCACCGGTCACTTCCGTGCAGCACGCGATCGCCTCCAGTCTGCCGGTCAGCTGACCTGCGTGACTAGCGGCGCACAGCGATGACGTCATCACTGTGCTCACTGCTTTCTACACAGATCAGCTGACTGGCAGACTGGAGGAGATCGCGGTGCTGCACGGAAGTGTCCGGTGAGTATGCCGTACTTATTCACTGCTCCCCGCACTGATGATGATGCGCAGGGAGCAGTGAATACAGCCGCACATGATCACTCCAGGCTGTAGTTGCCAGGGGGGATCATGTGGGCTGGCTGTTGATTATGTGCTTACCCCCCGCCCATCACCCCGCCCACCTGTCAGTGATGGCTTCAGCACTGAGGGATGATGGGCGGGGGATGGGCGTGCATATAAAATGAGTGGGCCCACGTGGTCACAGCAGGCTGCTGCAGCCTGCTCGTGCCCCCGATGGACCGCTCCACCGCAGCACCCTCATTCCCAGCCGCAGCCCTATAGTCAGACCATAAGACGCACCCCCAACTTTCCCCCAACATTTGGGGGGAAAAAAGTGCGTCTTATGGTCCGAAAAATACGGTATATGGTAAAACGTTTGGTTTTATTGAAAGGTACAACTTGTCCTGCAAAAAACAAGACCTCATATGGCAAGATTGATCTAAACATGAAAAAAAAATATGGCTCTCAGAAGAAGGGGAGCAAAAAAAAAATTAAAAATGGAAAATCGCTCGGGGTGAAGGGGTTAAAGAGCAACATTTCTGAGTATTTCTATCTACACCAAAATGTCAAGAACTTAAGAAATACACAAAAAAAATTTCAAATGTAATTTTGGCTCATGTTTCAATGTTCTGAAATGGAGAACAGTTTAACAGCAATTTTATGCAGTTAAACCATACTTTATGCTCTATTTTATTGAATAATTAAAAAAAGATTTAAGGGTATTGTCATGGGTTCTGCTATCGATGCAATAAATTAGAAAACAAGTACTTTAAATCATTTGGTTTCTTTTGCCAAAACTTGTGTCATCAGTGTGTCACGGGTGACATACAGTCATGTGGTTCCTAGCCACAAAAGGTCACAGGGTCTGGCTGCGCAGAATTCTCCCTGACTTCCCATTGTTCCTGCTTTTCGTATTCATTGGTATAGGTAGCTTTCCTGCTGGATTTTCAACTCTTCCCCTTTGGAACCTAGCATAAGCTCGCCTTTCATCAAGCTGCTGATCATCAGTATTCTCTTGGTGCTTAAATACCCCTTCCTGCCTTGGATTTGTGCTGGTGATATTTTTCAGTTCATTCAAGCCTTGGTTGCGGGCAGGTGGCTTGTACTCCTCTATAGTATCTTTGCGGAAACCTTTGCTGAACTTCTACCTGAGTCATCTAATGATAAGTAGTTCATGCATTTTCCCCCTGCGTGTCTTCCTTGTGTCTTCTCTAGTATTTAGTGGGGTTGACGAAGAGCTCATCCCATCCGTTCTTTATTTATGGCCTAGCACTAGGGTTACCTAGGGTCAGGTATCCGACTTGATGCATACAGTTAGGTCCAGAAATATTTGGACAGTGATACAAGTTTTGTCATTTTAGCTGTTTACAAAAACATGTTCAGAAATACAATTATATATATAATATGGGTTAAAAGTGCACACTCCCAGCTGCAATATGAGAGTTTTCACATCCAAATCGGAGAAAGGGTTTAGGAATCATAGCTCTGTAATGCATAGCCTCCTTTTTTTCAAGGGACCAAAAGTAATTGGACAAGGGACTCTAAGGGTTGCAATTAACTCTGAAGGCGTCTCCCTCGTTAACCTGTAATCAATGAAGTAGTTACAAGGTCTGGGGTTGATTACAGGTGTGTGGTTTTGCATTTGGAAGCTGTTGCTGTGACCAGACAACATGCGGTCTAAGGAACTCTCAATTGAGGTGAAGCAGAACATCCTGAGGCTGAAAAAAAAGAAAAAATCCATCAGAGAGATAGCAGACATGCTTGGAGTAGCAAAATCAACAGTCGGGTACATTCTGAGAAAAAAGGAATTGACTGGTGAGCTTGGGAACTCAAAAAGGCCTGGGCGTCCACGAATGACAACAGTGGTGGATGATCGCCGCATACTTTCTTTGGTGAAGAAGAACCCGTTCACAACATCAACTGAAGTCCAGAACACTCTCAGTGAAGTAGGTGTATCTGTCTCTAAGTCAACAGTAAAGAGAAGACTCCATGAAAGTAAATACAAAGGGTTCACATCTAGATACAAACCATTCATCAATTCCAAAAATAGACAGGCCAGAGTTAAATTTGCTGAAAAACACCTCATGAAGCCAGCTCAGTTCTGGAAAAGTATTCTATGGACAGATGAGACAAAGATCAACCTGTACCAGAATGATGGGAAGAAAAAAGTTTGGAGAAGAAAGGGAACGGCACATGATCCAAGGCACACCACATCCTCTGTAAAACATGGTGGAGGCAACGTGATGGCATGGGCATGCATGGCTTTCAATGGCACTGGGTCACTTGTGTTTATTGATGACATAACAGCAGACAAGAGTAGCCGGATGAATTCTGAAGTGTACAGGGATATACTTTCAGCCCAGATTCAGCCAAGTGCCGCAAAGTTGATCGGACGGCGCTTCATAGTACAGATGGACAATGACCCCAAGCATACAGCCAAAGCTACCCAGGAGTTCATGAGTGCAAAAAAGTGGAACATTCTGCAATGGCCAAGTAAATCACCAGATCTTAACCCAATTGAGCATGCATTTCACTTGCTCAAATCCAGACTTAAGACGGAAAGACCCACAAACAAGCAAGACCTTAAGGCTGCGGCTGTAAAGGCCTGGCAAAGCATTAAGAAGGAGGAAGCCCAGCGTTTGGTGATGTCCATGGGTTCCAGACTTAAGGCAGTGATTGCCTCCAAAGGATTCGCAACAAAATATTGAAAATAAAAATATTTTGTTTGGGTTTGGTTTATTTGTCCAATTACTTTTGACCTCCTAAAATGTGGAGTGTTTGTAAAGAAATGTGTTCAATTCCTACAATTTCTATCAGATATTTTTGTTCAAACCTTCAAATTAAACGTTACAATCTGCACTTGATTTCTGTTGTAGAGGTTTCATTTCAAATCTAATGTGGTGGCATGCAGAGCCCAACTCGCGAAAATTGTGTCACTGTCCAAATATTTCTGCACTTAACTGTAGATGTGGAACCTATCTATTGTGGTGAAGGACCCTAGGGACCAGCAGTAGGTTTAGTCAGGGGTCACCATGTTCCCTTTCCCTACACACAAGGTTTCCCTTCCTTTTCGCCACTTGCTTTGTACTTCCCTGTACCTAGTGTGACAATTTGATCCTAAATACTACTGATTTTCGCCTGATGCTTTGTAAGGGTTCCTTGACTTGTTCTTACAATGCCAATAGCGTTTTGGCTTTTTTCCAATACCTTTTGGTTATCTTTATAAGATTTTTCTATTTATTTTCGATAAACCATACTTGTCAACTTTCTCAGCATTTCCAGGAGGCCACAACATTTTGCTGCGTCATTACTAAAATCTTCAATGACTGCAGACTAGAGATGAGCGAACCGTTCGCCAATTTCAAATTCGAGTTGTTTTGGGCGATGTTTGATTAGTTCGACGAACTCAAACGATTTACTTCACGTTCAACAGTTCGAGTTAACGTTCGATAATGGTTTGATCACCAAAAGCATGGCTTTTCACAGTAAGCCTATGTGCGCATGTTGCATATTTGCATGCGTCCTGCGTCCCCAGCACAATCCCTCTCTCTTTCATACTCACCGATCAGCTGCACGGCTGTCACAAAGCTCAAGTGGCTTTTCCTCTTTTGAAAATGCCGGCCGCTCTTTATTCAATCTCGTATTCCCTGCTTTTCCCACCCACCGGCGCCTATGATTGGTTGCAGTCAGACACACCCCACGCGAGTGACAAATGTCTCACTGCAATCAATCACAGCCGCCAGTGAGCGGGTCTATATCGTACAGTAAAATAAATAAATAAATAATTAAAAAAAAAATTAAATCCCCCCCAATTTTGATACCAGCCAAGATAAAGCCACACGGCTGGAGGCTGGTATTGTCAGAATGGGGAGCACCATGTTATGGAGAGCCCACCACCCTAACAATATCAGCCTGCAGCTGACCGAAATTGCTGCATCCATTAGATGCGACTGTCCCAGGACTCTACCCGGCTCATCACGAATTGCCCTGGTGCGGTGGCAATCGGGGTAATAAGGAGTTAAATGGCAGCTTATAGCTGCCACTAAGTCCTAGGTTAATCATGGCAGGCGTCTCCCCAAGATACCTTCCATGATTAACCTGTAAGTGAAAGTAAATAAACACATACATCCAAAAATCCATTATTTGGAATAAAAGACAAAAAAAAACCCTCATTTATCACTTTATTAATCCCCAAACACCCATCCAGGTCCAAAGTAATACACACGATGCTTTCAGCTCTGCTACATGAAGCTGACAGGGAGTGCCGTAGAACACGACCGCACTGTGTCAGCTCCACGCAGCAATTGAAGTGAGCTGCGCTGTCACCGGAGACTTCACTCAGGTAGTGCTTGCGTGTGTGCCAGGATGATGATGAGTGTGGTAGTGCCGGGGTGTGTGCGGGGATGATGATGAGTGTGGTAGTGCCGGGGTGTGTGTGGGGATGATGATGAGTGCGGTAGTGCCAGGGTGTGTGCGGTGATGATGATGGGGGCGATAGTGCTTGCGTGTGTGCGGTGATGTGAGTGCGGTAGTGCCGGTTGTGCGGTGATGATGGGGGCTTGCTCTCTCTCTCGGCTTAACGCAACGCATTATTTCACAGGAATCCATTGCCTTTATATCACACTATTTACAACGCATCCGTCACATGCGTCACACAACGCATTGTGACGGATGCCGTTCAACGCAAGTGTGAAAGTACCTTCTGCTGTCAGCGGGCATTGAGCCGAGCTGAATGACAGAGCAAGCATCCAGCGCGCATAAATTCTGCATCAATTCTGCAGTCACAATACATTCACATGTGCTGCCAAATCGCTGCAGAATTATACGCATGGACACAACGCAATGTGCGCAATGTTAATAATAATAATAATATCCAAATTCAGTGTATAGTGTGCGGGGGGGGGGCGGGGGTTCCTGAAATAATGTCGATCTCCATTTTTTTTTCCTAACCGCGCGTACAGTGGAGCGGTGCAGGCTGTCAGCCATTCACACACACACACACACACACAGCAAAGTGCATTTTTTGCACACAAGCAAGTGCATGTGTCATTGGCTGTGTATGTCATATGTCCTTGACCTATATGGACTTCTGAGTAGTTTCACTTTTGGACAACGTAGAAGGAGTTTACTCTGTGTATACGTACTTCATACCAGAACTGGTTCATCTGGATCGATCCGTGCACCTCCTGATTTGTCCTGTGGCTTCTATGCTGGTAAGCTGAACTTTTTTTTTGTGTTTTCTATGTGTTTGTATGTGTTTGTGTTTGCCCGCCATCGTTTTCAATGGGGTTCGAAGGTGTTTGTCGAACATTCAACGAACACACCCGCCGTTCGATGATCCGAACTAAACTCAAACACTGGGGGAGTGGCTCATCTCTACTGCAGACTAAAGGCCCCTTTACACGCTGCAATATCGTTACCGATATCGCAAGCGTGCGTACCCGCCCCCATCATTTGTGCGACACGGACAAATCATTCCCCATGGCGCACAAAATCGCGCGGACCCGTCACACTACTTACCTTCCTAGTGACGTCGCTGTGACCGGCGAACAGCCTCCTTTCTAAGGGGGCGGTCCGTTTGGTGTCACAACGACGTCACTAAGCCGCCGCCCAATCAAAGCGGAGGGGCGGAGATGAGTGGGACATAACATCCACCCACCTCCTTCCTTCCTCATTGCGGGCGGCCGCAGGTAAGGTGAGGTTCCTAGTCCTGCGGTGTCACACATGGCGATGTGTGCTACCGCAGGAACGTGGAACTACATCGTCCAAGCAACAGCAACGATAATCGAGATTAGGGGGGATGTCACCGATGAGCGATTTTGAACGTTTTTGCGATGGTTCAAAATCACTCTTAAGTGTCACACACAACAACATCGCTAATGCGGCCGGATGTGCGTCACAAATTCCGTGACCCCAACGAGATCGCTTTAGCGATGTCGTAGCGTGTAAAGCGGCCTTTAAAAACATTTCCATCTCAACAATCATTCTTTGGCCACACCAAAAATTGCTTGTCTTCTATGGGAACTGAACGCTCACTTACTTCTGATGTGGAATTCAGAAAGCAGCAGCTCTCACTTCCTCCAAGTGTCCGTTTCTTCCACACTAAGTGATTAGTGTCCAGGTCTCGGACAACCCTTTAACTCGAGAAGGAGCATAGAGTGACAACCTGGATCTTATGGTGGCAACCTCGCTAACGTAAAAACACTTAGTTTGGTACAAAATTAGTATGAAGATATAAAATGAACTTCTTCTGACCTGATGGTGAAAGCTCTTCATTTTCGAACTACCACATATTGATCCTCTTTAGACCACAATGCAAAGTGCATGTTTTTTTTCATTTTCAATTTTGTAAAAAACATTTTTCTACTTACATCAAACATTAAAGATCTATAAAAAAAGCGACAAACAACTGTAGCCTCTCAATGAAATCCGCATTTCAGATGTGCTCATATCTTTTTCCCTTTCTGTGCCTCCATTAGTGTCTTGTCACCATGGAGACCAAGAGAGATTCAACAATGCAACCTGTTTGATGTCTCCATTCTCCCTTAGGCTAGGCATTACCACTATAATCAATCTTCTATTGAATCAAAAATATTTAGAAGTATATAGCATCTTCACTTATGTCAGAGCTCGCAGTCTTCAGCATTGATGGGAAAGTGGCAGTCTTTTGTGACCTACAGACACAGCAAGTGAGATAATCAGCCCTGACCATAACTGAAATGTGAAGGAGATAGAAGTACAAATGTTCTCCTACCAAGATAACAATGCAACTGTGCACTGAAACGATATTATGTAGAAAATGTGTGTATACATGGTGTAAAGTAAATGTCATTCATTCCAAGCCATTTCTCACATATAGTCTGCATTATAAATGAATGAATAAATAAAACAACCTTTATGCTAGGAGCATCATTATTCCTACAAATACTAGATTTACTAGATTGTCAAAGTTATAAAACAAAAAGGAAAATTGAAGAGTGTACATGCTAGCAAGCTGTCATTTATCCACAGATCATTTGTTGTCGATGGGACTGGCGTATGCCCCCCAGTGCCAGCCTCCCACTAAATATAATGTCCCATATTGTCCCCCCACAGTATGATGTCTCTCACTGAGTATAATGTCCTTCATAGACCACCCACCACTCACTATGATGTCCCCTACAGCCCACCCCTGACTCAGTATGATGTCCCACATTGCCCCCCCACTCACAATAATACCCCACACTGTCTCCCACTCAGTATAGTGCCCTCACTCAGTATGATGTTCTTCATAGCCCGCCCACCATTCACTATGATGTCCCTCACAGCCCACTCCCCACTCAGTATGATGTCCCACACTGCCCCCCAACTCAGTATGATGTTCCACACTTTCTCACACTCAGTATGATGTTCCACACTCAATTTGATATTTCCCATTGCTCCCTACTCAGTATGATATCACGCACTGTATACAACTAAGTTTTATGTCCCACACTGTCCTCCACTAAGTATGCTGTCACTCACTCAGTATTCTGTTCCTCACAGCCCACCAACCACTCACTATTATATCCCCCACAGCTCACCCCCCACTCAGTTTGATGTCCCACACTGCCCTCCTGTCGTGGGCGGAGGAGGGGACGCCTCGCTCTCCCACTGCTCGGGTCCGGCTGCCGCTGCTGCCGCGGCCTGCTGCTGCTCGGTGGCTCGAGCGATGGGCCGGATCCCGGGGACTCTAGCAGCGCTCCTCGCTCGTGAGTGAAAGGGGTTTGGTTGTGGGGATTGTTTATTGTCCGTGACGCCACCCACGGTTGTGGTGATTATGTGGACACCACCGCTGCTCTGGCTGGGGATCCCGGGAGCGGTGGTATGATGCAGCCAGTTGTTGAATTGCCCCTCCGTGGGTAGGGGATTGGTGGTCCCGGGGCCCAGTGATAGGGTTGGGATGGTGGACAGGCAGGTTATGGGGCCTGTGGAGGTGCAGGGGCGCAGGGGCAGCGCTGTGCCGCACGGCACGGAGGTACTCACTCAGCCAGTAAACACGACACAGTTCTCGGTAAACAAACGGCTGGTTGGACGGGTCCCTCGGACGGCCACGGTGCTGATGTCCCCTGCAGTTGACGGTGACGGTCTCTTCCTTGCACCTATGTGTAGTCAGTTGGTAGCGATGGGTTCCCACCGGTAACCCGCTCCCCAGCTTGGATATGAGCCGGAGGAGCCCTTCTCTTGCCCGCAGGCGCTGGCCCTGGGAAACTGGTGCCTTGGCGGTGGCGGTGTCTCCCCTTAACGGTCGGCCTGTTGCCTTCTATCGGGACTTGGTTGTTGGGAGACAGTCGTCCCCTTCACTGACGGATTTGGCAAATTATGGCGACTTCTAGCCTTGCCAGGATCCGAAAGGCCCCTGCCCTGGTGCTGACTGTTCTTTTTATACTGCTCCGGTACCGCCGGGTCACCACCCGTCCACGGTCCTTTCGGCAACCTCCGAGCAATCTCTCCTGCAGACGGTCACCGCCGTCTGCCAACCTTGCTGTCTCAGTCCGGGGCACACACCCGGACCAACTTCAGGCTTTTTGCTGTCACTTTCTCTTGCTCCTTTACCACTTACTTCCTTCTACTTCACTGTTTACTCCTTCACTTCCCTAGCTTATCTACCTGGTTTTCCCGCCTCCAGGGCTGTGAACTCCTCTGTGGGCGGAGCCAACCGCCTGGCCCACCCCCTGGTGTGGACACCAGCCCCTAGAGGAAGGCAACAAGGATTTTATTTTTGACTTCGGTGTACCTGCAGGGAATGTGGGGTGCGTGTTGTGTTGTGACCTGTGACCCCTGGCTTGCCCAGGGCATCACATTCCCCCCTTAGCAAAACGCAGACCGTCCTCGGGCTGCCCATCCAACACCGGTTTTATTTTCCTTTTTGTTTTTCTGTGAAAAGATCAAAAACGGTAACATATTTACAATTAAAATAACATCTTCCCACATCGGGAGGTACTCTTATTTAAAAGTTACGGTTTTAACGGTTAACGGTTACGGTTTCCACTCCCTCCCACCCAAGCAACCTGGCCCTGATGCTGCCCCTAGAAAACAGGCAGCACCCCTTGACCCCAGTCCTGCACCAAGTCACCCGAGCGGGATCTGTCCTTCCCCTCCAGAGGGTAACCACTGGTTCCTGTGGTGGCTGGGCCCCAGCCGACTCTACTGCGGGCCCTCCCTCCAACCTGCCTCTCCGGAGGCGGCAACTGCGGAAACGGTAACTCAACATATTTACAATGCACTACGTTTGTGGTTGCCCTGCAAGTTCACGGGCTTGTCCATAGAGAGTCCTCTATGCAACTTTTTAAACGGTCCCCACGGGGACAACGGTGCCGGCAATGGCCGGTTTTTCCAATCACGGTAGGACAATCAGGTGACTTTCACGGTAATCATTTGTCATCATTTTTAAAACTTGCAAACTTTTTCAAACACAAACAGACTTTGGTCCCAACGGGACAGTGCAAAGGTACTCCGCCGCCATCACTCAGTGTCCTCGGCTTCATCTAAGGGAGGGGGTGCAGAATGCACACGGGCCTCCTGGCTGCCCCTCAATTTCGCATCTAGGGCAAACCACCCCCTCTCTCCACAGTGCCGGGTGTACTGCACTATGTCACCTGGCATCAGGTTACGGCCGGGGTGCTCCTCAGGCAGGTGAGCATTCACACCCCGCTGGGCTATAAACACTTCGGCCTCCAGGCCCGGTTCATAAATAAATCCATAGCCCCGGCGGACATCAAACCGCCTAACCTGTCCTTCATACAGCGGGCCCCGGACACGGAAAGTCACCTGGCGGAGGTTTTCCTTCTCCCGGATTGCTCGGGCCACCAACTCCGCCTTCTTCCTTTCCCTCTCACCGATCTCCGGGCCCAGCGGTACCGGCTCCCTGTCCCAATACGGCGCTGCTGCGAGCTCCGGCGCACGGGTCGGGCCCCGCGGGACATTCTAGAACGCGGCCTTGGACGCCGCCTTGCAGCGGCAACCCGGCGCAACCTCAGCCGAGGTGTGGGGGATGGGCACAGGGGCTTTCCGCGGTTGGGCCTTCGGCTCGGAACGGGTTTTCAGCTCCGGCTCGGGGGACTGCTCAGGGGATGCCTCCGGTGCAGACTTCGGAACCTTCCAGGGCAGCACCTCCAGTTTGCTATAGGCTCCAGCTACAGGTCGGCCCGCCGGGGCGGGCATGCTGGATATCGCTACCGGTGGCGGTGGCAGCAGGCCTAGTGGCGGGGTCACGGCTTCCGGGACGGGTGGCGAGGGAGGTAACAGGGCGAGAGGGCTTGGACCGGGTCCCGCAGCCGCGATGACCGGCCCTTCAAGGGCATCGGGGCAGATGTCACTCACCCTCCCTTCCTCAGCTTCCTCCTCGCGTCTCCGCACGGTTGCTATCACGTCCGCCATGTCGGCCTCCCACTCCTCCATGAGGAGCTGCATTTTGACCTGCAGCCTTTGATAGAGCTGCACGGTCCGGATCTCCACCCATGCCGCGGTTCCCGGCGCGGGGGCTACGGAGCTTCGGGACGGCATCCACATGCTGCTGGCGACATCTTCCAGGAACAGGGTGACTGCAGAGTCCTGGCGTCCCTGCTTTTATAGCTGCAATCACATGCAGCCAGCCGCCATCGCGTCCCCCTTAGCTTCTTTCCGGCCCCTCCTCTATCGGGGCAGGGTTTTGGCCTTCGCGCCTCCACTACTTGAGAAGACGCTCGAGCGGTGACTTTTCGTGCCAAAGATGGCGGCTTCTGAAATTTTCTGGCCGGACACCTCCGGCGGTCACAAGGTGCACCTCTACCCAACGGCAGAGCGGTAAGATCCTGTTTGTGACGCCAAGTTGTCGCGGGCGGAGGAGGGGACGCCGCGCTCTCCCACTGCTCGGGTCTGGCTGCCGCTGCTGCTGCGGCCTGCTGCTGCTCGGTGGCTCGAGCGATGGGCCGGATCCCGGGGACTCTAGCGGCACTCCTCGCCCGTGAGTGAAAGGGGTTTGGTTGTGGGGATTGTTTATTGTCCGTGACGCCACCCACGGTGGTGGTGATTATGTGGACACCACCGCTGCTCTGGCTGGGGAGCCCGGGAGTGGTGGTATGGAGCAGCCAGTTGTTGAATTGCCCCTCCGTGGGTAGGGGATAGGTGGTCCCGGGGCCCAGTGATAGGGTTGGGATGGTGGACAAGCAGGTTATGGGGCCTGTGGAGGTGCAGGGGCGCAGGGGCAGCGCTGTGCCGCATGGCACAGAGGTACTCACTCAGCCAGTAAACACGACACAGTTCTCGGTAAACAAACGGCTGGTTGGACGGGTCCCTCGGACGGCCACGGTGCTGATGTCCCCTGCAGTTGACGGTGACGGTCTCTTCCTTGCACCTATGTGTAGTCAGTTGGTAGCGATGGGTTCCCACCGGTAACCCGCTCCCCAGCTTGGATATGAGCCGGAGGAACCCTTCTCTTGCCCGCAGGCACTGGCCCTGGGAAACTGGTGCCTTGGCGGTGGCGGTGTCTCCCCTTAACGGTCGGACTGTTGCCTTCTATCGGGACTTGGTTGTTGGGAGACAGTCGTCCCCTTCACTGACGGATTTGGCAAATTATGGCGACTCCTAGCCTTGCCGGGATCCGAAAGGCCCCTGCCCTGGTGCTGACTGTTCTTTGTATACCGCTCCGGTACCGCCGGGTCACCACCCGTCCACGGTCCTTTCGGCAACCTCCGAGCAATCTCTCCTGCAGACGGTCACCGCCGTCTGCCAACCTTGCTGTCTCAGTCCGGGGCACACACCCGGACCAACTTCAGGATTTTTGCTGTCACTTTCTCTTGCTCCTTTACCACTTCTTTCCTTCTACTTCACTGTTTACTCCTTCACTTCCCTAGCTTATCTGCCTGGTTTTCCCGCCTCCAGGGCTGTGAACTCCTCGGTGGGCGGAGCCAACCGCCTGGCCCACCCCCTGGTGTGGACACCAGCCCCTGGAGGAAGGCAACAAGGATTTTAGTTTTGACTTCGGTGTACCTGCAGGGAATGTGGGGTGCGTGTTGTGTTGTGACCTGTGACCCCTGGCTTGCCCAGGGCGTCACACTCCAACACAGTATGTTGTCCCACAATGTCCCTCACTCAATATGTTATCTCACATTGTCCCTCACTGAGTATGATGTCCCACACCCACACTATCCCTCACCCAGTATGATGTCCCACAAAGTCCCCCACTTAATATGATATCTCACATTGTCTCCCACTGAGCATGATGTCCAACACTGCAACCCACTCAGTCTGATGTCCCAATCTGTTCCCCACTCAGTATTATGTCCCACACTGCTCCCCACTCAGTATGATTTCCTATACTGCTCCCCACTCAGTATGATGTCCCACACTGTCCCCCACTCAGTATCATGTTCTTCACAGCCCACCCACCACTCATTATGATGTCCCTCACAGCCCACTTCCTACCCAGTATGATGTCCCACACTGCCCCCCCAAACTCAGTATGATGTCCAACACTGTCTCACACTCAGTATGATGTCCCACCCTGAATATGATATTGCTCGTTGTTCTCAATATGATATCACACACTGTATACAACTAAGTTTGATGTCCCACACTGTCCCTCACTCAGTATGATGTTCCTCACAGCCCACCAACCACTCACTACTATATTGCCCACAGCTCACCCTCACTCAGTATGATGTCCCATACTGCCCTCCAACACAGTATGATGTCCCACAATGTCCCCCACTCAATATGATATCTTACATTGTCTCCCACTGAGTATGATGTCCCTGTCCCACACTGCACCCCACTTAGTATGATGTCCCACACTGTCTCCCACTAAGTATTATGACACTCAGTAAGTATAATGTCCCCCACTGCCCACCCCCCCAAATAGTAAGATGTTCCCCACTGCCCTCCACTCAGTATGATGTCACCACAGCCCCCACCATACTCAGTATCCTCACAGCTAGAGACATGAAAAAAAACCTCTACTCACCTTGTTCTTATGGCAAGCTGTGCAGTGTAAGTACTGAGGCTCCACACTGCAGGCTCGATGTAAAGACATCATCTTTTGTGTAGTATACGGAGTCTCAGAATAAAAACAAAAAAGTGAGCTGGAGTATGAGATGGTATACATGGAACTTGTGAGACCATGTTCACACTGGCCATGAGAAAGAGAAACCAAGGAAAAAAAATTGTGAAAACATACCCCGCTGTAACTAAATAAAAGCATAGTGCACATAAACATAGGGTACTTAGTAAACACTGTTTTTGATCAAAAAAAGCATAAAGCTATCCCACCAACGCCAAGGTGTACCCAGTTGGGATAGTACCTACACTCTCTAATATTAAAACCTTACCATGGGTCTAAAATAGGCCTCAATGTGGCTAAGGGCTGAGAGCGACCGGGTCCCAACAGGACACACACAGTCAGGGGGATTCACAGAATGAAATGTCCAGCTCGCTGAGAAGGGGGCCACTCCCTGTTTGTACTGAATATAAAAAAAACTACATAAAAACAAAAAAGTGAGCCGGAGTATGAGATGGTATACATGGAACTTGTGAGACCATGTTCACACTGGCCCTGAGACAAAGAGAAACCAAGGAAAAGAAATTGTGAAAACATACCCCGCTGTAACTAAATAAAAGCATAGTGCACATAAACATAGGGTACTTAGTAAACACTGTTTTTGATCAAAAAAAGCATAAAGCTATCCCACCAACGCCAAGGTGTACCCAGTTGGGATAGTACCTACACTCTCTAATATTAAAACCTGACCATGGGTCTAAAATAGGCCTCAATGTGGCTAAGGGTTGAGAGCGACCGGGTCCCAACGGGACACACACAGTCAGGGGGATTCACAGAATGAAATGTCCAGCTCGCTGAGAAGGGGGCCACTCCCTGTTTGTACTGAATACAAAAAAAAACTGACTGTGTGTGTCCTGTTGGGACCCGGTCACTCTCAGCCCTTAGCCACATTGAGGCCTATTTTAGACCCATGGTAAGATTTTAATATTAGAGAGTGTAGGTACTATCCCAACTGGGTACACTTGGCGTTGGTGGGATAGCTTTATGCTTTTTTTGATCAAAAACAGTGTTTACTAAGTACCCTATGTTTATGTGCACTATGCTTTTATTTAGTTACAGCGGGGTATGTTTTCACAATTTTTTTTCCTTGGAGTCTCAGAATAGCAGACAGATGGAATGATTGATCAGCTGCTGTGTGGTCACCAGCTATGGGCAGTATGTTCTTGAACCCAGTTAAGATTTTACATTAGTTGGTGCCAGATCTTCCCTCCGACTTTTGAATTGCCCTATGCTCCTTGCACCATTAGATTCATGGGTCTGTGGACTTTTGCGTTGCTTATATGGATTTATGTACACATTGCTGTTTTAATGGATTTTTTTATAGCAATTGTGTAGTAGACATCAGAGTTACACAGAAAGGCAGTATAGAGCTAGGGAATATGTTGGCCCATCCTATTATGGGTTACATATAACATTACTGCATCATATAGTTTATATAGTTAGCAGTAGGGTTAGTGTGTTGGAATTATTCATTGTCTGAGTTCCCATTACCTTTTTGAATGTAGTTGTACAAGTATAAAATAAAATATTGTCTATATCATCAAGTAGCCACTCAAAAGAATATTTTCTAGTTGAACTACATACTCTATGTGTGAATTCTTTAAAAGCTACTCTTGGGCACTTTAGTAGAGATGAGCAAATCTTTAGACATTTGAAATCATAACCAGCTTTGGGAATTTTTTTCAAAAGATTTTACTACCGGACAATGAATTTACTGCAAGCTACAAGTACACCACTTACCTAGAAAAGCTGAGTATAACACTCTGATGTCTCCTAAGGCTGTGTCCATCCCCTTTCCAGTTCTTTAATTCTAAGGCCAGATTCACACATACTGTACTGGCGTGCGCTACATCCATCAAACTGGCGAAAAGCCGGATGTGTGAAACCGGCTTAACACAGTCTTTGTAATGTCAAAGTGACAACAATATATTAAACTATGTGAAAACAGATGGTATGTGTTCTTGTCTTCTGTACTGTCACACACTGCGGAATTTTTTCATTTATGCTCTTTCTCCCCATCTCTATTGCTAAGCTATGAAATGTGACATGCCCTTTCTATCCAAATTCACCTCAAAAAAAGGCAGCTGCATTCCCAACCTTTGCTTTTATACATGCTGTGATTGTCTTTCATGATTGGCTGTTCTATATTATTAATTTAGGCATGCACACTAATCATGCAAAAACCGTCCTAATTGTCTAGATTTCAAATTATGAGTCTGATATATGTATGCATACAATAATCACGCAGTGATCAATAACATGCTCTGATCAAAGCAGGGAAGGACTTTAGAATCCTTCCAAGGGCACAAATCATATCATATACGTTTCTAAGCAATTATTACGCAGAAGATAAATGTAATATTAGGACATAGGATATAGGAGAGACAGGCATACAGTATGTCCCAACATTTCCTGATATTCTATTTTTCTAAGATGCAAGAGAAAGCAGAAGCCGTATTTTCCACCGTAAAAGACAACTGGGTGTATAAGATGACCCCCAACTTTTCCTGTTAAAATATAGAGTTTGGGATATACCATATATAATTGAGTATAAGTCAACCCGAGTAATGAGCCCATTGTTTAGTAATATCCCCTGCAGTAATGTGCCCATTGTTTAGTAATGCCCTCCTACCGGTCCCCTTCTTGTCTCCTATTATGCCATTGTTTACAAACAATAAACATTATTCCCACCTCTCCTCCGTTCCCGCGGTGACCTCAGCTGCTTCTTGTAGACCTCAAGGCCCATAGAGCCCTCCGTGATAGCGTCTGATGCACGGGGCTGCTGTCTGCCGTCATGGCTTTACTGCAGTTGAATGCTTTGCGGTGCCCTAAAGCATTCAACTGCAGTAAAGCGCTGACATCAGCGGCCCCGTGTTTGGGATGCGATCATGGAGGAGTGCGCCTTGCGGACCGCAGGCCCATAGATCCCCCCATGATCACGTCGGGTACACAAGGCCGCCACCGCTGCTGTCAGTGCTTTACTACAGTTGAATTCTTTACAGCGCCTCAAATCATTCAACTGCAGTAATGCCATAACGGCAGCGACGGCGACCCTGTGTACGGGACACTATCACGGAGGGGTCTATGGGCCTGCAGTCTGCCAGAAGAAGCTGAAGGAACCACAGGAACGGAGGACAAGTGAGAATAATGTTTATTGTGTGTAAACAGTGGACCGGTAGGAGGACATTACTAAACAATGGGCTCATGCAGCACCGTGCACCACCGTATAAGATGACACCCGGCATATAAGACGACCCTTGACTTTTAAGAAGATTTTCAGGGGTTAAAAAGTTGTCTTATACGCCAGAAAATACAGTATATATGTCTTCATTCCAGAGACTAATATGCAGGAGCAAATGTCTTTTAGGTGACTCTGTATGTTATGCAATGCAAATATGGGTCCATCTTGTCCTGTATTTTAGGTATCTTCATAGAATCATGTCCATAACATTATATTAGCTGCAAGGCATTTTAAGAAAGCTTTCCAGCTGACCTAAGGTTAATTGAGCATTCACTAACTGATGCAAACTCCAGCAATGTATTACACAGCAACATCTAATTTTGTGCAATTTTGACAACTTGAACAATTATATTTTGGAATATAGCTGACTGACTGCTTTAATGGAGAAAATAATCTACTTTTATTTCATAAATGAGGGGGCCATATGTCAAAACATATTGTTGACCCTCCCTAAGGACAATTCATCAAAAAGTAGCAGATAGCCCTTTAGTTCTCTGAACCAAGCTTGGTGTGCATTTGAGTTTCCCAATTAGCAAATTCATACATTAAAATTTTAGTGATATAATAATAAATAACAGTACGAAAACAAAAAAGAACACTAGCACCAAATTCAACTTGGAGTCACAAACAAGCAACACTACCACTCAGGCAAAGTGAATATAAATCCTCTTGATTTCCTCCTACCAAAAACGTGTACTTCAGTCGTTGACTCCTGTTAACCACAATTTTCTTAGTCCTTATCAATCCATGCATTACACACAAGTTAAAGAAATTTGCCACTTAATGTACAGTTTATGGTTTATGATTGTGTTACTGTTAGGCTGTTTCTTAAAAGTTTTGCACTGTTTTTTCACTTTTTTGAATCTATGACACCCAAGGTTAGCAGAGTATTATTTCCCTGATCCTTCACTGCTGTCCTACCAAAAATTGTCATAGATTGAGTGTTTTGTGATGCAACCTCTATCAACTTCTACTATATCCCACTATGAATTTGACAAACTTGTGCAAAATGTGCATCTCATCTCAATAAATTAGAATGTTATCAAAAAGTTAATTTATTTCAGAAATTCAGCACAAAAAGGGAAACATATTATATACAGTCATTACACACAGAGGGATCTATTTCTATATATTATATATAGAGTAATTACACACAGAGTGATCTATTTCAAGTGTTTATTTCTGTTAATGTTGATGATTATGGCTTACAGTCAATGAAAACCCAAAAGTCATTATCTCAGAAAATTAGAATATTATATAAGACCAACTGAAAAAATGATTGTACACTCATAAATGTTGGCCTTCTGAAAAGTCTGTACAGTAAATGCACTCAATACTTGGCCGGGGCTCCTATTGCATGAATTGCTGCATCAATGCGGTGTGGCATGGAGGCGATCAGCCTGTAGCGCTGCTGAGGTGTTATGGAAGCCCAGGTTGCTTTGATAGCAGCCTTCAGCTCGTCTGCATTGTTAGGTCTGGTGTCTCTCATCTTCCTCTTGACAATACCCCATAGATTCTCTATTAGGTTTAGGTCAGGTGAGTTTGCTGGCCAATCAAGCACAGTGATACTGTGGTTATTAAACCAGGTATTGGTACTTTTGGCAGTGTGGACAGGTGCTAAGTCCTATTGTAAAATGAAATTTCCATCTCCAAAAAGCTTGTTGGTAGAGTGAAGCATGAAGTGCTCTAAAATTTCCTGATAAATGGCTGCACTGACTTTAGTCTTGATAAAACACAGTGGAGCTACACCAGCAAATGACATGGCTCCCCAAACCATCACTGATTGTGGAAACTTCACACTAGACGTCAAGCAGCTTGGATTGTGGCCTCTCCACTCTTCCTCCAGACTCTGGGACCTTGATTTCAAAATGAAATACAAAATTTACTTTTATCTGAAAACAACACCTTGGACCACTGAGCAACAGTCCAGTTCTTTTTCTCCTTGGCCCAGGTAAGACGCTTCTGGTGTTGTCTATTGGTCATGAGAGGCTTGACACAAGGAATGTGACAGTTGTAGCCCATGTCCTGGATACGTCTGTGTGTGGTGGCTCTTAAAGCACTGACTCCAGCAGCAGTCCACGCCTTGTGAATCTCCCCCAAATTTGT